>NC_142529.1:24679894-25054894 GCF_964205215.1 Stylophora pistillata
CCGCTCTTTACCACTGTAACTGTTGGTCCTTTGTTATCGCAACAAGCGTGAAAGTGTGAAGCAGCCCAGCCATTGCGTGAAGCCCTGTATAACAATTTATAACCGATGACTTTGTTAGGGCCAATGTCGTCCTTCAACCAGTTCGTCAAAGTCTGGCGTTGATCGAACGATAGGATCACTGAATCCTGAAAGACTGGTTTTGGTGTCAGTGCCTCTATAATTCCTTCAACTTGATAAAACTTGGCCTCAATCAGCAGTTCATGACGAACAGTCTTTTCATCGGGGACGACAAGCTCCCCTGTGCGAAGATAATTCAGGATGTACCGGAAGTGTGTTCCATCTCGATCAATGAAGTATGATCCATCCTCGTCAGGTTTTGAGTCAAATCTTCCGGAAAACATGGCGTGTAACATAGAACCTGGATAAATAGAAGCCACATGTAACATTAAACTGGATGGCTTAGTGAAGAAAGCCTTCTCTTTTTTCTTTTTATTCAATCTGTTGCTGCAGTTAGCAATTGCTTTGTTTTTTTATTTCTTAGTTTGATTTCCCACGAGCAATCACTCGAAAGTACTAAATTCAGATATCTTCTAGGTATCTCTGTCATGGTCTGTGCATCTGGCATCGTGCCCACAAGTTCACAGTTCGTCGATAGTAATCAGCAGAGAGATTTAGCTCCGCGTTTACGAGAAACGGCACACGTCAGCTTACCCCTTCACATTTTACGTAAAATAGCGTGAACCTTGCGTTAGCTTCGCGTGGGCTCACGTCGTAATGCATTTGAAGGCGCTCTTGTTTGACTTACAAGAAATAGTTTTGGTGCCCTTATTCCGGCAATAAACCTCTACTATCTATGAGAAAAAGTGAAAAATGTCTTACTTTCACACAAAACGCGAAACAGGTTATATCCACGTAGAAACGGCAAAGCGCAACAGGCTAACGCGAGAAAGTGGTATGAAAAGCAAGGTCACGTGGTCGCTCTCACCGTTCAGGTTTCACGTAAACATCTCACCTTCAGAGGCCACAAAATATCGTTTTTCTTTCACTGGACTAGATTGTAACGACCACAAATATCGAGAATCCGCCGACAATTGCAAAATTTCGTAATTTATTTTATTTTTTCTGGAGGACCCTTTCAATGAAACTTTCTCGAAAATTATATCAAAAAGTTCTATCGCGCTTTTTTTTCTCCGAAAAAATCGAAAAGTTCACAATATGCCGAGATAGCCGTTTTCCCCCACTTAAATAGTAAACTAAGCAACTTCGGCCTTTGAATGGGTCGTGACAGCTGTCCAGGGGTTCGCATTGCATTTTTGACAAAATAGGCCAAACTCTTTTAAACCTGGACGCGCCGCTTATAGCGGGCCAAGATAGAGAATTGGAGGAATAAAATACAAGAATAAAGCTTTAAGATGATGCATATTATGATTTATAAATATATAAGGCAGAACTCTTTTTGGCCACTGAAGTTGAGCTTTATTTTACCTCTGCGAAAAAGACGCGAGGTACTTTATTTCAACGGGACTCTGTTTAGACTTAAATGTAAAATATAACAAAACATTTATATTTTCCAAGAGACAAAAGGACCATCTGCTATCACACAAAATTTAAAAGCGAGATAGCAGCGCGTTGCAGCGTACAAAGTTGCCATAGTTGCTTAATTTTCTATTGCTTTACAGGGGGGGGGGTGGGGGGACAACGGCAATCTAGGCGTATTTTAGACTTTTCGATTTTTCGGAGAAAAAAAAGGCACGATAGAACTTTTTAATATAAATTTCGAAAAAGGTTCATTAAAAGGGCCCTTTAAAAAAAAAAAATAATAAATTACGAAATTTTGCAACTGCCGGCGGGTTCTCGATATTTACGGTCAGTGGTTCTTAAATATCAGCCTCCGCCACTCTTTTCCATCCTCGCTGCTTTTCGTTCTCTCCTGTCAATTACTTTTCTACAGACTACTGCTTCCTTGTTTCGATTATCTTCAAGCAATCTCGGTGACGCCCATACTGACTCGAAACATTGTGACGCCATATTGGATGTTTCGAATTAATTTCACGATCCTTTAACAGCTCTTACTGGTCAGTTATTCTTAGTTTAAGTATTTGTAAAGTAAGATACAAGGCCTACGCTACCTGGATCTTTACTCATGGTCGACAAACTGGTCGAGAAAAGGTGGCCTCCAACATTCAGTTTCAGCATCTTCGAGAAGTGAACATGTTCAAGCTTCTTCGCGACATCTTCGAACGTCTCCCTTTCCTTGCGAACTTTAATGGCCTCCTGCTTTAGAATGTCGTAGACTCCTTTAATGTACTTGTTTACTTCTTCAAAAGCTTCATCGCTGGGTAAGTCGAACGTTTCTTCGAGCTCTCGTGGTGAAGACATCTTCCTTTACCAGAACAGCAAGTCACTTATGCGCAGAACAAAATAATATTACCACGCTTTTTTAGGTATGCAAAGTTACCGTTAACAATTGATTCCGAGAATTGAATTTCCCGGAAACGATACATAAATTACTTGAGTTGTCACACAACTCGTAACGCATGTCTTAATATTGCAGTACACGCAATTAAGCGTTGCGAGCTCGAAATTAGATGACTTTTTCAAAACGCTTCATGGCATAAATTCTTTTTTTTATTTTTATTACCGTATTTGCTCGAATAAGCGCCGCGGCGCTTATTTAATTTTTTGCGCCACAAGCGAGGCGCTTATTCGAGGGCGGCGCTTATTTAAAAATTGTACCAGACCAATTTACTTTTTCTATATTTTTATTCAACAGTACCCTTTCTATCTGTCAATTTTCCTATGGACCGATGCTAAACTGATAGCAAATCTAGAATTACGAGAAAAATTCATGCGGTGAAAAATCTCGAGCGTTTCATGATAACCCGAGCGGAGAAATACAGTTACTTTGAACAAAAGAACATCACATTTAAAAAATATAAATTGCCGAGGCTGTGTTAAAATTGTTTTATAGTGTTCTTCCTGGTTATAGGGAGCGCCGCATCGGGGGTGCGACGCTTATTCGAGGGCGGCGCTTATTAACTTTTTCTGTTCCAGATGTGGCACTTATTCGAGGGCGACGCTCATTCGAGTAAATACGGTATTTTTTTAATTACAGAAAAATTTCTCCAGCTTAGTAAAGAGGGGGCGGAATAAAATGATGGAGTATTCGTTTATGTCTACCCCTTCCTCCCCCGCTCCCCCCCACCCCCGCAAAAGGCACTTTTTGTCAGGATACAATCCCCTTGAAGTGAGTTTTAGGGAAATTGTTACAAAGGTTGATTATTTCACAAAGGACCCAATTACATAGTTTAGAGGTTATCCACAAAAAACTGTTAGTTACAAATTTAGTAAATAACCAGAGCACTCCTTTACCTTTGTTTGCTGACTACATTACTCAGTGAAGAAATAATATGGATATTAATTGTAACAGATTGTTGAGAAGGCACCAAACTCTGCAACAAGAGCAATAACAAGAAGTATGCTAGGTATGACCAACTGGATATTTTAATGCTTATCCCTGGGAGGGTTAACATCATATAATTATTCAGCTAACCGCCTCCCGGTTAGCTGAATTGGTTAGAGCGCTGGACTTTTGTGCGGGAGGTCAAGGTCAATGGTTCGAGTCCCGGCTGGACCAACACTCAAGGTTTTAAAATAACTGAGGAGAATACACTACTTTTCTATAATCAAGAAATGGATAGACATTCTAGTCTTCTCGGATAAGGACGAATAAACCGTAGGTCCCTTCTCCTGCATCTTTTAATTAGTTAATTTGGTTAGGCAGGGGACGTTAAAGAACCCACTCACGAGATTACTGTGATGTGGTCTGGCCTGTTTAATGGGAATTGGGGGGAGGGGGCATGCTCAAATAAGTTTCCTTCGATTGTTTGTAAACTGCTGATGCAGTCCGGCCAAAGTGCCCCGAAAAGTGTTGTGATGCGCATTTGATCATATCGACATGTTAATTTGCGCAATATAAATATTAAATTTTTATTATTATTATTATTATTATTATTATTATTATTATTATCATTATTAACATGCAAGGAATATGCAAAGAAAGGCTGCTTTTATTCAGGTGCCCAAACCATTAAAAAGCTATCATTGCATTTGAAAGAGGTCAATTCACTGGTAACTTTTAAAACCAGACTAAGGAATTTATTTGCATCAAATTTTTAAATATGCCTTTTTAACCACCTACTTTAGTTTTTATATGGTAACTTACATAGGATATTTTTCTTATTTTCACTTATTTTTATTCCTCATTATTTTTAATTATTATTTCAGTGCCCAAGATGTCCATTCTTAACATAAGGGATTTACCCTAGCAAAATATATTTTTATTATTAGTACTGATCTTATAATTATTGTTATTATTATTATTGTTATTATTATTATTACTGTTATTATTATCATTTAAAAACTTCAATAGGAACAATCCATAGGCATAATACCATACAGATGAGTGATGATACCTCAAATCTATTGTCTTTTCATTAAGATAATCATTAACCCCTTCCAATAAGCTGCACTGTTTGCTATACATTTCTTATAGAATCAGCACTGAGAATTTAAACTTTATTCAAACAGTTGCCCATAACTGATATTTTACCATATTCTCAATGCCTTTCTGCTCAAAAATATATTAATAGTGTAAGGAGAAACTATTGTTTGGTCTCCATTGGGAGTGAATAGGCTGGGCAACCTCTTACTTTTCAAAACCGAACACTTCTATTTCTTGGATAGTAAATGACTGAGCTCCTGTAAAAAATGAAGTGGCATTCTGACCTACAGGGCATTCATAAGTGTTGTTCAGGTTTACATAACAGCTGTTGGAATTTGGTGCATTGACAAACCGAACATCGTGTCCTTTTCCAAATACTGGCCCATAGTTACTGTGACAATAAATGGCTTAACCTTCTTTCCCAGCTTTCAAAGCCATCTTTGTCGGTGGCAGACCACTATGGTTGACGAAACTGAAGAGGAAGGAGGCTGGAGCCTCTCTGAAAACCCCTGAAGCTGTTAAGAAAAGGAAAATAAAGAGGAACTGTTTCTATAAGAAAGGCATACTACAACAATAAGGCAAAAATTAAGAGGAAGGATCAAAATTAAGTGGAAACATTTTTTTCTAATATGGATGAGAATTAACTGAGTTATCATTATCAACTGAAGTTATGATTATTATTATCACTATTACTATCATAATTAAAATCATTTTTATAAAGCAAGGCTCCAGCCTAATTTCCCTCTGAACATGCAAGGAATCTAAGTAAGCAGGGTTAATGAGATCCCAGATAAAAAAAGAGATTTTCTTTTAACAATGTTGACTTGAGCCACAATAGGAGATCACTTTGGGTGTAACTCATTTAGTTTGAACAACAATTAATACAATTTTAACCAAGAGACATCGGCTAAAACAATTCAAGATGACATCAATTTGTGTTTAGGGACCCCTAAAAGATTACCTTTCACAGCAAAAACAGTGCTTTACTTTAGCCTGCATGTAGGCTGTAATTTGTGGTTTCAACCATGGGTTTGGCATGGCAAATATTTGGCAACCACATTGGATAGGTGGAGGCCTTGTCACTCGTTCCACATCTTTCACCAATCTAATATCGCCACCCTGAAACACAAACTATCGCCTGAGGGCGGGCTATATGTTCTTTTCCGCAGCTTGTTACAGGGTTAGTAATGTCTAAGGGCCTACCATGGGACTCCCACGGTTGTTCAGTGTATCCACCGAATACATAATTTCCACTCTTTACCACTGTAACTGTTGGCCCCTTATTATCACAACAAGAGTGAAAGTTGGATGAATTCCAGCCATTGCGGGAGGCTCTGTACAGTAAGATATAATCGTTGCTAGCATTTTTCATTGTATCCTTCAACCAGTCCATCAAGATCTGCTGCTGAACTGATGACAAGATCAAGGTGTCCTTGAAAGGTCTTGCTTTAAGCTCTTCAATTACTCCCTGAACTTGATAAAATTCTGCTTCATTGAGCAGCTCCTTGCGAACAATCTTGTCTTCGGGCACAACAAGCTGCCCACTACGAAGATAGTTCAGGATGTAGCGGAAGTGGGTTCCATCTCAATCAATGAAGTATGATCCATCCTCACTGGGCTTTGTGTCAAATCTTCCAGAAAACATGGCATGTAACATAGAACCTAAGGTTGTAATGAAAAAAAGACTTAACCTTACACCCCAGCAAAGTACCTTTGTTCTCCTTGGTCTCTCAAGGAGAATTCCTATAACAATAAGGTAACATTGAAGAACAGCTCCTCTAAACTCTTCCAATTTCAGTGGAATGAAATGTGTCAGTCAGATACGACACATCAAGTTCACATAAATGACAATTGATATGGCCAATAATGCCTCGCACTTGAAATTTACCTCTGTCGCGTGGTGTTTGTGAAAATTCATTTTGAGGTAATTGTGAAAGTTCAAACTTACCAAGATGACAGTCTATTTACTCGTGTCTGAATTTGTTTTCATTGTGTTTTGTGTTTCGTTCGCCAAAAGTCGGCCAACAGATATTTTGGGGAGCTGTTCTTCAAATTTACCACCAATAATGCCTATCAGGTTGGCGATCATTTCTCTCTTTTTTCAATATCTTGATCCTTTACACCCTTGTATTGGTTTCATGTTCTCCAAACTGTTTTCTCTACTTTTCCTGTGGTATTGAGGAGAATCTGTTGTACAATCAGGAGCTTTTTTAATCTTAAATTGGTGGTCAATTCCTTAATTCTCATGGCCTCTACATTCTATTCAAGGAAGGCACTGTAAGGGAAATTAGAACTCAGTCACTCTTAGGGGTTAGAGGGTAAATCAATGATTCAAGGGTACAACTGAAAGGAGAAGATGAACACTGATCACCCTTAGGATTTGAAGTTTAAAAAAAAGCTAAGAATGCTTAAAATATTGCACCATGTTTACTGTGTTATGACTGATTCCATTGGAGATCTGAGCACACAAACGAACCAAAACAATTCAAAAATAGAGGTCACTATGGTCCTTCGTGTTCACATTTGATTTTTTTCCCATTTGATACGATACAATTACTGACATGTATAAATCCAATGTTGAATAAAGAAATTCAATCAAAACCTCCACTATATTTCTTCATGTGGCCATATACGATGTAATAATACGAGAGACAACGAGAGACAAGGATAAGAAAACTAAAACGTTTAACTTAGAAGAAAACCTACCTGTCAACCACCACACGAATATTTATTAAGTAGCTAGACTATAAGTCCCTAGAGGACACACCTGTCGCTATACCTTATTATAACATATACGATATAGAATGTAGTAAGATTTCTGCACAGACCCATAATTCATTCTGCATACATCTCTTAGATCTGGATTAACAATGGCGAAAACAATAATTTGCCTTTGGGAGTAAAGTTTTGTTTTACAAAAGTGTGAGATTGTGCAGAAATCTTACTAAGACAGCTTTAATAAAACCGTACCTGGATCTCTATTCAGTGTTGCCACACTGGTTGAAAATTGGTGACCGCCGACGTTAAGTTGCACCATCGTCGAAAAATGGACGTGCTCCAGCTTCTTTGCGACCTTATCGAGCGATCGCTTTTCCTTGCGAACTTTGTTCGTCTCACGCTTCAAGATATCGAAAGCTTCTTTGATACGTTGGTTCACTTCATCCAAAGCTTCATCGCAGTCAGACAAGTCTTCTTCTTCGGAGTTGCGCGAAGTGAACTCAGACGAAAACATCTTTAACGTATAGGATCTGGTATCTTACGAAGAAAGTCAGCTACACCAAAACGAGATTTGCCGGAAGCGGAAGTTACTCACACGTTATTAGAATCATTATTCACTTTAAGTGGTTTCCTGAAAACATGTTACTTTTAGTTCCGCATCTCGAAAGTGTTTATAAAATTATCGCACTGATTACCGTTTGATATATATTCCAAGGAGCAACCTTACCCTTTGAAAATTGTATTGAGCTGTGGACCCCACCATTTTGAATATTGCCCATCTCGCCTTTCGCAGAACATGTTCTCGTTCCATTCCTCTCTTCTCCATCAATTGGCAATTTATTTGAATGATTAGAAGCTTCGAAAAAGGTATGCTTCTTGATTAAATAACTAATTTTTTTTTCTGCGATAACCAGGGCAGCAGTTGCTTATTGCAGGATTTGTCACTGTCACACCATCATCAAAACCATCTAACAAATAGGGTCAAGAATCAAAGAGAGAAGATATGATGAAATATTTAAACAGTCTCGCAAAGATTCAGATCTGATCGCAAAGATTCAGGTCTGAGCGATGTTTCGCGAGGGAGATATTCGGAGAAATTTTTTACTCATATTTCTAAGGCTTTGTATAGAGCTCCATGTTTGTGTCCCTCTGAGGGGCCGGAAGCTGACAAAAACATATGTCATCGAGTTTTGCTATAAAATTAAAAGCCTCTAGTCGTCTTCTTAGGGCTCATAAACACCCATATGAGTACTTTTCGTATACAATGGCTGTATAGATTGCGAAATCTTGGCAGATAAGTCACTTTTTCTATTCTATATTACGGCATTTTAATATCGTGGCGCGCAAAAGCTTAGAAATTTAACCTTGCTTTACCACTAGACGAAAACTGACCATATCAAACTGACTATTTTTTTAAAAAGATAAGTCTTCAACTTTTCTAATAACGTACTAACTAAAAAACTCATAAGGATTGATAATTCCTTATTTATTTTTTAATTTTGATGACGTTCCGTGAAAACTAAGAATTGACCAATATGGGGAGGAAGTTGAAGCAGTAAGTAGATAACCTATGTAATATACTTTTCAATAACAAGGGCAAAAAAACGGCAAGGGGAGCGCACTTCTTGATCCTTCAACCTTGCACCCTACAGTAGTTCTACCCAGGGAAGGAGGTTTCATAAACCTTTGCCTTGTTTACTGAGAATCTAACTATAACGAACTGATCTCAATCAGCAGAGTCCACTGGCTTCTAAAACTGACAAATATATCCGCAACGTCACTCTTTACGATCACGTTCGTCGCAATTAGAACCAAATTCAACGAATATGGTATTTCCGCGTAACGCAATCACAATTGTAATTACTAGTTTCTAACAGAGGAACTCTCTCATTTTCCCTGGTTGAAAGATGCTTTCTCTCCTTCCCCCGACGATTCTAAAAGAGTATGGTAAACAGAGATGAATTCATTTAGATAGGGCATATTTTTGACTGTCATTTTTTTTTTTTTAATTAGCCATGTAGTGTCTGGAAGTGCCTGTCTTAGAAACTTCTCTTAGAATTCTTCAGAACTAAATGCTCTTTTAGCTCTCTTTTGGATAGAAAAGTAACATCTCATGAATTCGTCTTGCGACGTAAAGAACTGAAACAAAATGGTGCTGTTTCATTCCATCGCTTCAAACGCTTGCCGGGAAGTTGAACACATCTATGCTATGATTTTCGAAACCTGCTCAGGCAAATTTAATTAAGCGCTAACTATACACAAGAAATACAACATCTTAGTCAAACGTAACGTTTAATTTAATATTTGGTGTCCATTTGTTACAAGTCAAACCTACGTGAACCTCGATTAACCGAACAACTAACAAATCAAAGCCACAGAAATCTTTTACTTCTTGAATCCAAAAACTTCCATTTCACTTATAGTGAAATTCTGGCTCCCCTGCAGAAAGGTGGCAACGTTCTGCCCGGTAGGACATGGTACGAATTATTCGGGCTGACAAAGCAGTTGTAGGAATTTGGTGCATTTACAATACGAAGATCGTGGCCACCTCCAAATGTGGGCCAATTTCCATTGTTACAGTAGATTGCATTCCCTTCTTTTCCAGTTATCAGCGGTAGCTTTGAAGCTGGTAAACCGTTAGAGTTCACAAGGCTGAACAGAAACGATTTGAGGGCTTTTTTGTGGCTGGCTCCACCAGCTAAACAAAATCAACGAAAGATATGTAGATTAAACTGTGATTTATAAAACCCCAATACTAATTACTGAGAATTTGAAACCTTTGCATGGCTTTAATCGCTAACTAGAGATTAGGCTCAATTTTTTCAGCAACGGATGTATGTTGCGAGCCCGCACATGAGACTCAACTTATTTTCTGCGCTTCACGTTAGTATCATATGAAACATCTTCGATCAACCCACTTTTGTCAGCAAGATGTTTTCGAATTATTGCGTAAAACTTGATTTGAATCGCAACTTCAAGTGGAGCAACACTATTGAGCGGTAACGTTGTATTACTTCAGTGGGAAAAGCATTTGAAAACCTTTGCTCTCCTAAATGTAGTCAGTTTCTCGGTCTATTGTGTAGTCCATACTTAACTGCATAATCGCATAAAGGGAAAGATCTTCTGTCTTCTTAATAAACTGAATAATGTTTGTAGCCGCGTGTCAGTTTGTTTAAGAAACGCAACTTAACATGACCGAAGTTGAAAGCACGAAAGAAAAGCAAGGAGTTATGGGTTTTCTCGTGCCCAATTTCCATCGCGCGCACAGGTAGTCCATTGCACACAGCTCAGGCCTCACCAGGCAACAAATTAGTCGCTTTAACTCTGTTGTTAAAAGATTTGGGAAGATGCATAAAAACTTACCGGGTTGATACCATTGTTCCTCAGTATATCCTCCAAAGGTAGAATTTCACTCTTCATCACTGTTACTGTTGGCCCCTTTCGGTCGCAAAAGGAGTGAAAGTTGGAAGCATTCCAGCCATTCCGGGTGGCGCGGTACAACAAAACGTAGTCGTCACTTGCACTCTCAAGCGTGTCTCTCAACCAGTCGATCAAGATATGACGTTGCTCTGAGGAGAGGATCACTGAGTCCTGAAAAGGTTGTGCCTTCAGCTCACTGAGTATTCCTTCGATTTGATAGAATTCGGCCTCGCTTAACAGCTCCTTGCGAACGACTGTATCTTCGGGTAGCACGAGTTTCCCAGTCCGAAGATAATTTAGGATGCACCGGAAGTGGGTTCCATCTCGATCAATGAAGTAGGTTCCATCGTCGCCAGGTTTCGTGCCCAATCTTCCTGAGAACATGGCATGTAACACAGAACCTGGAAAAACACGATAACAGAAAACTCTATGTTGGTGCCTCAGTCATCGAAAAGTCGTGATGAGGAACAAGTTCAACGGGATCGATATGAAAGCAGACAAAGCACATTTTCCAAATATGAACATGCTTTAAATAGAGCTTCAAGTTGGAGAATTTTTCATAGGTGTTTAATTGACAGATCATGACTGATAGAAAAATCAATTTTAATCCATGGATGATCAACGACACATTACAAATTGTATACGTATATGTGCACGATCCTTCGCAGTAAAGCACTATTTGAGCAATAGTGAAAATCAGACCTGAAAAAAAATTTCAGGCCTGTACGGGATTCGAACCACTGACCTCTGCGATACTAGTGCAGCGCTCTACCAATTGAGCTAACAAGCCAACTGGGAGCAGGCCATCAAATTAATTCGACATAAACCCGTAGATGATAAATCAAACAACAACAAACATATGAAACATATGTATGAACTGCGGTTATGAAACGTATATGTGCACGATCCTTCGCAGTAAAGCACTATTTGAGCAAAAGTGAAAATCAGACCTGAAAAAAAATTTCAGGCCTGTACGGGATTCGAACCACTGACCTCTGCAATACTAGTGCAGCGCTCTACCAATTGAGCTAACAAGCCAACTGGGAGCAGGCCATCAAATTAATTCGACATAAACCCGTAGGTGATAAATCAAACAACAACAAACATATGAAACATATGTATGAACTGCGGTTATGAAACGTATATGTGCACGATCCTTCGCAGTAAAGCACTATTTGAGCAATAGTGAAAATCAGACCTGAAAAAAAATTTCAGGCCTGTACGGGATTCGAACCACTGACCTCTGCGATACTGGTGCAGCGCTCTACCAATTGAGCTAACAAGCCAACTGGGAGCAGGCCATCAAATTAATTCGACATAAACCCGTAGATGATAAATCAAACAACAACAAACATATAAAACATACGTATGAACTGCGGTTATGAAACGTATATGTGCACGATCCTTCGCAGTAAAGCACTATTTGAGCAATAGTGAAAATCAGACCTGAAAAAAATTTCAGGCCTGTACGGGATTCGAACCACTGACCTCTGCAATACTAGTGCAGCGCTCTACCAATTGAGCTAACAAGCCAACTGGGAGCAGGCCATCAAATTAATTCGACATAAACCCGTAGATGATAAATCAAACAATAACAAACATATGAAACATATGTATGAACTGCGGTTATGAAACGTATATGTGCACGATCCTTCGCAGTAAAGCACTATTTGAGCAATAGTGAAAATCAGACCTGAAAAAAAAATTTCAGACCTGTACGGGATTCGAACCACTGACCTCTGCGATACTAGTGCAGCGCTCTACCAATTGAGCTAACAAGCCAACTGGGAGCAGGCCATCAAATTAATTCGACATAAACCCGTAGATGATAAATCAAACAACAACAAACATATGAAACATAAGTATGAACTGCGGTTATGAAACGTATATGTGCACGATCCTTCGCAGTAAAGCACTATTTGAGCAATAGTGAAAATCAGACCTGAAAAAAATTTCAGGCCTGTACGGGATTCGAACCACTGACCTCTGCGATACTAGTGCAGCGCTCTACCAATTGAGCTAACAAGCCAACTGGGAGCAGGCCATCAAATTAATTCGACATAAACCCGTAGATGATGTTTCATATGTTTGTTGTTGTTTGATTTATCATCTACGGGTTTATGTCGAATTAATTTGATGGCCTGCTCCCAGTTGGCTTGTTAGCTCAATTGGTAGAGCGCTGCACTAGTATCGCAGAGGTCAGTGGTTCGAATCCCGTACAGGCCTGAAATTTTTTTCAGGTCTGATTTTCACTATTGCTCAAATAGTGCTTTACTGCGAAGGATCGTGCACATATACGTTTCATAACCGCAGTTCATACATATGTCTCATATGTTTGTTGTTACATTGCAAATTGTAAATCAAATTCAATCGAACAAATGGCAAAGAGTTAATTACTCGTTTCTAAGATCGGACTACTTGAAAAAATGACAATAAAGAATTTCTTTCTCAACATAGAACGCAATATTTTTTTCATTTTCACCGAACCATTGCCGAAAGCCATTCAGATCAAATATTTCGATAACTAAATTTCAGACCTCTGATTACACAACAAATGCGTTGACTAATGCCTAAAGTACCTGGATCTTTATTCATGGTTTCCAAACTGGTTGAGAAGAGATGACCGCCAACATTGAGTTTCAACATCGTCGAGAAATGAACATGTTCCCTTTCTTTCCAACCTCTTCAAAAGCTTCTTTTTCTTTGCGAACCTTGCTTATCTCGCGCCTTAAAATACCGAATGCATTAGTAATGTGTTTGTTCACTTCATCCAGAGCCTCGTCGTCGGGTAAATCCTTCTTTGAACTGCCAGAGGAAGACAGCTCCATTTTTTCCGCGTCGTTGTACTTGTGTGAGTCACCTTTCTTCGAAATACGGTTGGAAAGCATTTTAACTCTCTCTAACAAGACGTGGACAGGTACCAAATGCAAAAACTGTTCCAAGAATCATGAACAAAAGCTTCTTATAACATAGCGCGCGCGGTAGTCCTATCTAATTCCTATTACGCCATCATGAACAAAATCTTTATGTACGCACGGCCGTGCTCAATAAAATGACCTGTGCAGTTTCAAAATAGCTGCAAAATTTTCGTCGTGTGAGTTCCTTAAGTTAAAGTTTCGGAACGCGATATTAGTAAATCGAAGACCAACCAAACTTTTCTTTGGCTTTCGACCTTCCCGCAAGTAGTCAAGCCAACAAGCACCACGAAAACAAAACACAACGGGCCGGTTCCCGAATTTATCGGAACAGGAGCTGGAGAAAATTTTAACTGAAAGACATTCAGCAAGAACTAAGAAGACTGCAAATTGGTCCGTGGCGACTTTTAAAGGTAAACGTCTCTGTTGATGACGTTTTTTTTAGTTACATCTGTTAAATCTACCGAAAACCATTTAATTACAAAATCAACAAAACAATCGGAGACGCCAACATTTTCGGGCAAATTTCATTTCAAAAAACATTACAAAAACGTCATTCAGCGCCCAGACTGTTTCATGCTTTTAGCTGTGCGTATATCGAGTCATGGATGCACTTGGGAAGTTTGGAGAGCACTCAAGAAGCTAGAGTTGCTCTCGGCGGCGCCTCGAGCAACTCTTGCGCTTCTCTCGTGCTCTCCAACCTCCCCGCGTGCATCCATAACTCGATAGACGCACGCTAAGCATGAAACAATTCTTAATTATAACATAGCGCGCGCGGTAGTCCTATCTATTTCCTATTGCGCCATCATGAACAAAATCTTTATGTACGCACGGCCGTGCTCAATAAAATGACGTGTGCAGTTTCAAAATAGCTACAAAATTTCCGTCGTGTGAGTTCATTAAGTTAAAGTTTCGGAAAGCGATATCAGTAAATGGGAGACCAAACAAACTTTTCTTTGGCTTTTGACCTTCCCGTAAGTAGTCAAGCCAACAAGTACAACGAAAACGAACGAAGCACAACAGGCCCGTTTCCCGAATTTATCGGAACAGGAGCTGGAGAAAATTTTAACTGAGACACATTCAGCAAGAACTAAGAAGACTACAAATTGGTCTGTGGCAACTTTTAAAGGTAAACGTCTCTGTTGACGACGTTTTTTTTTTGTTACATTTGTTAAACCTACCGAAAACCATTTAATTACAAAATTAACAAAACAATCGGAGACGCCAACATTTTCGGGCAACTTTCATTTCAAAAAACATTACAGCTACAATGTAACATGGTTGATGAAAAACAGCAGTCACGCATTGTCTATAAACTAAATGGTATTAACAATATTTTCTTTCTTTAATTTAGCTTGGTGTAGTGAGAAAAAAATACAGACACCGCTAGAACAAATGTCGCCTGGCCAACTAGATACGAACCTTCGCAGATTCTACGCAGAGGCCAGAAATAAATCCGGAGATGTGTACAGCAAATCTACACTACTTGGTTTTCGTCACGGCATTGAAAGATATCTGAATGCACCGACACTGAACAAAGGCCTAAAGCTCACTTCTGATCCAAGACTTAAAAGGTTAAACGAAATGCTGAATGCGACAGTTGTCAGCTTGAAGCGTCAGAGAAAAGAAAATGTAAAACAAAAACCGGCGATTGAAAACGAAGATTTGCTGCGGCTAAAATCCTCGCAAGTTGTCGCCTTGAGCAGCCCACTTTCTCTGCTCCGTAACGTGTGGTTCCATATCGTCCTCTTCTTTTGCAGAAGAGGTCGACAGGTTCAGAGGACCCTGAAAACAATCAGCTTTAAGTTTGAAGTGGACCCAACTGGCCACAGCTTCGCGACGATGGCGCATGATGAAGCTACCAAAAATCATCCTGGTGGAATTGCCGACGTTTCAAGCACCGAAAAATTGGCCCGAATGTACGAAACAGACGACGTGAACGACGGCTACAAGGCCTTGAAATTGTTCATGTCCAAATTAAACCAGAAGAGCGAGTCGTTTTTCCAATATCCAAGAAAGAACTAGAGTTTTGACGACAACATTTGGTACGAAGGGCGTCCAGTCGGATTTAACTCGCTCGACTCCATGATGAAAAACATTAGCGAAGCAACATCCTTGTCGAAGCTCTACACCAACCACAGCGTCAGGGCGACAGCCATAACTTTGTGGTCTAATGCAGGTATTCCAAACAAGCAAATCATGGCGATCTCCCGTCACAGAAATGAGCAAAGCCTTAGTCATTACAACACGCACCCATCGACATCCCAGCTTCGCAGTTGCAGTGAGGTCCTGTCAAACAGCCTTGTCGACGGCACAACCGAGTCTTCTTTCACCAGTACTACTGTCCGTCAAAGTAAAAGTGTGGTGGTGGCTCACGACAAGAATGCAAATTTCTTGGAGTCCGTCTTCGGCAATAATTACACTGTGCAAGGCAATGTGAACATCGTTGTCAAAAATGCAAATCCCGCTACTCAGTGGTCTTTGACTTTTACCAACCAAGCTTGTTTACCAAAACTTGTGTACTTTGAATTTGTTTGGTTACATTTTCATCAAGGAGTTTGACTTTTTTTAAAAAAATCACTCACTTTCGAAGAAACGACTTTTTCATCGAAAATTTCAGATGTTAGATGAAGCGTTCAGTTCAACTGTCGCTAAAGTAATTGTGGCGTGTTTATAACCAGCCAATGATCAAACGCCTTTGTACTGCATTGTGAGAACTTTGTAATCAATCCAAAAAATAAAACGTCTTTCAGCGCCCAAATTGTTGTATGTTATAAAAGAATTGTTTCATGCTTTTAGCTGGTGCGTATATTGAGTTATGGATGCACTTGGGAAGTTTGGAGAGCACTCAAGAAGCTAGAGTTGCTCTCGGCTGCGCCTCGAGCAACTCTTAAGCCCTGGTCAAACGGCACATGATAGTCGATGATATTTGATGATAGTCGATGATAGTCGAAGCGTGCGCTTCCGTTTGACCACCAACTATCAGGCACTATCACCAACAATCATTCATTTTGAGCTTGTTCAAATTCTTCATGATAGTCGATGATAGTTTTTCTCGTTTGACCACCCGCATGATAGTTCATGATAGTTTTTGGTCAGCTGTTTTCCCCGACAATCGGCGGGCTCATTTAAAATGGCCGCCAAAAGCCCGATAGCAGTCAATATTTCCTGAAATGTTTTAAAGTTCATTCGCAACATTTCCTTGTAAGCGGCAGTGTCCTCCACTCGCAATTCTTCCACCAATTTCAATATCCCCGTTTCGTTTCTCCTTTTAATCCATTCCTTTGTCCGTCCTCTCTTCCACCAACGCTCTCCAGATTCATCCTCCGTACATTCCTCCAACAAATCGATTACTAGTAACCAAGCTGCTGCCCTCTTTCGTCGTGATAAATTCATACTTCAACAAGTTTGTTTGTCTCACCCGAAGCCATGTTAGCGTTCACATTTTACGCGGAAAGAGCCTGGAACTAGCTGCTCGCGTGACTTTACTCGCGCGACTGCCGGTGAACTATCAAACTATCACGAACTTTTTTGGCCGTTTGACCATGCGAATGATAGTTGGTGACAGTTGATGACAGTTTGAAGAGATGCAACTATCATCGACTTTCATGCGCCGTTTGACCAAGGCTTTACGCTTCTCTCGTGCTCTCCAAACTCCCCGCGTGCATCCATAACCCGATATACGCACGATAAGCATGAAACAATTCTTAATTTGTCCACATATTTCGCGGAAAATGCACGAGGTTTTGATTAATTCTCAGTATTCCGATTTCTCGGAAACAACTGGCCGTTTAGGACGTTTAGTCATGCAATGATATGAAAATTCGTGTGTTTCATGCTCCACTTCGTTTCGCGTGCTATTTTATACAAGCATTGAACTAGTCTCAACACGCAAGACTGTTTTGACACATCCCTAACCGTCCAGCATCTTCGAGAAGTGAACATGTTCGAGTTTCTTCGCTACGTCATCGAACGCTTCCCTTTCCTTACGCACTTTCTTCGCCTCTTTTTTCAGAATGTCGTTAACACCCTTAATGTACTTGTTTACTTCTTCAAAAGCTTCATCGCTAGGTAAATCGGACGCTTCTTCGAGCTCTCGTGGTGAAGACATCTTCTTTTAGTCGAACTGCGACACGCTTGAGCGCAGAAAGAAATGTTATTTTCTTGGGTATACAAGTTACCGTAAACAATTGATTCCGGGAACCTTGAAATTCCCGGAAACGAGGCATAATTTGTTTTTTTTTTTTTTTTAACTTGAGTGGTCACACAACACACGCGATTAGGCGTTGCGAGGGTAGATGACTTTCTAAAAATGCCTCATAGTTTTACGTCCCTTTTGTTTTATTTTTCGTTTTTCGTTTTTTTTTTATTTAAGATGTTGTAATTCGCACTCGTGTTCCAACTTTACACTCGTGTTACACGAAAAAAGCTCTCGCTTTCAACCAATCAGGCGAGCATATTTTTTCATTTTTATTAATTATTACATAGTTTAGAGGTTATACACAAAAGAATTGATGGTTTACGAAGTTCAGTCACAAACCAGAGCACCTCTTTGCCTTTGTTTACTAATTTCAACATTTTTCAGTGTAGAAATCGCGCTCAAAGTCCCGTTCGCGAGAAAAAGATGTTAACAGTTACAATTCTTCATTGTATAGAATTTAGTTTTTATTAGCTATATTGTAACTTATATTGGATGTTTTTCTTACTTTCATTTGTTTTTATTCATCATCATTATTTTTAATGACTATTTTAATGGCCAGGATGTCCATTCAATACAGCCTTTGCTTAGGGGTTTACCCTGGTACGTTATTCGTAAACTTTATTGGTAAAATTCTAACAATTATTATTATTATTATTATTATTATTATTATTGTTATCATTGTTATTGCTATTATTTTTAACAACTTTAATATGAAGTATCTAATGGCATAAAACAGTACAAAAAAGTGATGACACCTCAAATCTATTGTCTTTTCAAAAAGATTTCAATTAGCTGCAATGTCTGCCTTACATTTCTAATAGAATCAGCTCTAAGAATTTCATGTTTGTTTAACTATTGCCAATGACTGACATTTTACTAAGTTCTCGATGCCTTTCTGTTTGCAAAAGTATTGATAGTGTAAGGAGAAACTACTGTTTGGTCACCATTGGGAGTGAATAGGCTGGGCAGCCTCTTACTTTTCAAAACCAAACACTTCCATTTCTTGGATAGTAAATGACTGAGCTCCTGTAAAAAATGAAGTAGCATTCTGACCTACAGGGCATTCATAAGTGTTGTTCAGGTTTACATAGCAGTTAGTGGAATTTGGTGCATGAGGAAACCGAAGATCTTGTCCTCCTCCAAATACTGGACCATAACCACTGTGACAATATATGGCTTGTCCTTCTCTTCCAGCTTTCAAAGCCATCTTTGTCGGAGGCAGGCCACTCGGGTTGACAAGACTAAAGAGGAAGGAGGCTGGAGCCTCTCTGTAAACCCCTGAAGCTGTAAAAAAAAAAAAGAGGGGGGAACCGTTCCTTTAAGAAATTAAGTCTTATTCTGGCATTAAGGAGTGAATTACTATATCACTGCTTTATAATGTTTAAGACAAATAAATCTAGAGAAGCTGCCACAAGATTGTTTATTATCATAACAACTGCTACCATCACCTTCATCATCATCATCACCATAATCACTTGAATTTTCTTGCCAAAGGAGGTATACAGCTTCAATGTATTGTAACAAATGAACATCCATCCCCTAACACTAAATAGTGACTCGTGGAAACTTACAAGGGGATAGCTTGATTTAGACACCAAAATTTTAAAAGTAAAGTAAAACCAAAGCTGAAATTTCTGAAACTCCAGTCTAATTTTCCTCTGAAAATCCAAGGAATCTAAGTAAGCAGGTTTACTAAGATCCCCTATGAGGAAGAAAAAGATTTCCTTCATAAAATGTTGACTTGACCCATAATAGGATAATGGATGTAGCTTATTCAGTTTGAACCAAAATTAATACTATTTTGTATAAGAGATATCAGTTAATAGCAATTTAAGATGATATTGTCAAATTTGTGTTTATGCAGTCCCCTTAAAGACACTTTCACAGCAAAAACATTTTATCATTCTACTCTTCGCTCGCATGCAGGCATTAGTTTCTGTTTTAAAGAACAAGATTTAGTGCAGCAAATATTTGGCCACCACAATTAGGGCAGATGGAAGATTTGGAATGAGTGACAAAGTAAGGGGGAGGGGGAAAGGGTTTTTCTGGTTTTTCTCCCCTTCTTCCTCCCCTTGCTTTTTCCCTCATCTCAGTTTTTCTCCTCATTTAATATGGCAACTGAATATTTGCCATGCCAAAACACAAAGTACCACCTGCAAGCAGGCTATATGTTCTTCTTTGCAGATTATTATATAGCAAAGTAGTATTGTCTAAGACCCTACCGTGGGATTCCCACTGTTGTTCAGTGTATCCACCAAATACATAATTTCCATGCTTTGCCACTGTAACTGTTGGTCCCTTATTATCACAACATGAGTGAAAGTGAGATGAATTCCAGCCATTGCGGGAGGCTCTGTACAGCAAGATGTAATCATTGCTAGCATTTGTCATTGTATCCTTCAACCAGTCCACCAAGGTTTGCCGTTGAACTGATGACAAGATCAAGGAGTCCTTGAAAGGTCTTGCTTTAAGCTCATCAATTATTCCTTGAACTTGATAAAATTCTGCTTCATTGAGCAGCTCCTTACGAACAATCTTGTCTTCAGGCACAACAAGCTGCCCACTACGAAGATAGTTCAGGATGTAGCGGAAGTGGGTTCCATCTCGATCAATGAAGTATGATCCATCCTCACTGGGCTTTGTGTCAAATCTCCCAGAAAACATGGCATGTAACATAGAACCTAAGGTTGTAGTGGAAAAAAGACTTAACCTTACACCTCAGCACAGTACCTTTGTTCTCCTTGGTCACTCAAGGAGAATTCCTATAACAATAATGTAAAATTGAAGAACAGCTCCCCTAAACTCTTCCAATTTCAGGGGAACAAAATGTGTCAGTCAGATACTATACATCAAGTTCACATAAGTGATGATTGATATGGCCAATAATGCCTTGCACTCAAAATTTACATCTATCACATGGTGTTTGTCAAAATTCATTTTGAGGTAATTGTGAAAGTTCAAACTTACCAAGATGACAGTCTATTTACTCGTGTCTGAATTTGTTTTCATTGTGTTTTGTGTTTTGTTTGCCAACAGTCAGCCAACAGTTGGCCAACAGATATTTTGGGGAGCTGTTCTTCAATTTTACCAACAATAACGCCTATCAGGTTGGCGATCACTTCTCTTATTTTCAATACCTTGATCCTTTACACTCTTGTATTGATTTCATGTTCTCCAAACTGTTTTCTCTACTTTTCCTGTAGTATTGGAGAGAATTTGTTGGACAATCAGGAGCTCTTTTAATCTTAAATTGGTGGCCAATTCCTTAATTCTCATGGCCTCTACATTCTATTCAAGGAAGAGAAGTTAAAACCCAGTCACTCTTAGGGGTAAGAGGGTAAATCAATGATTCAAGGGTACAACTGAGACGAGAAGATGAACACCTTAGGATTTAAAGATGAACATCCCTAGGATTTAAAGTTTAGAAAAACTAAGAATGCTTAAAACATTGCACCATGTTTAATGTGTTATGACTGATTCCACTGGAGGTCTAGGCTCGTTTGTTCGAAGGCCGATCAGCGCTAACCCATGGTTAAATTTTAATATGGGTTTCTATATCAATCTGTTCAAAAGCTGTTTAGGAACAACTCTTTTTAGAGCATTTAATAATGAAACTGTAAACGAATGGAATTAAACTGAATTTTCTTTTAACGCTTTCAGATCTGAAATCAAATTTCACATTAATCCGGAGTTTTCTTAATCCACCTTTGAACAACTCGGCCCTGAGCACACAAACGAACCAAAACAAAAAATAGAGGTCACTATGGTCCTTCGTGTTCACATTTGATTTTTTTCCCATTTGATACAATATAATTACTGACATGTATAATTCTAATGTTGAATAAAGAATTTCAATCAAAACCTCTACTATATTTCTTCATGTGGCGATATACGATACAGACTGTGGTAAGATTTCTGCACAGACCCATAATTCATTCTGCATACATCTCTTAGATCCGGATTAACAATGGCGAAAACAATAAATTGCCTTTGGGAGTAAGGTTTTGTTTTACAAAAGTGATTGTACGGAAATCTTTCTAAGACAGCTTTAACAAAAGCGTACCTGGATCTCTATTCAGTGTTGCCACACTGGTTGAAAATTGGTGACCACCGACGTTAAGTTGCACCATCGTCGAAAAATGGACGTGCTCCAGCTTCTTTGCGACCTTGTCGAGCGATCGCTTTTCCTTGCGAACTTTTCTCGTCTCACGCTTCAAGATATCGAAAGCTTCTTTGATGCGCTGGTTTACTTCATCTAAAGCTTCATCGTAGTCAGACAAGTCTTCTTCTTCGGAATTGCGCGAGGTTAACTCGAACGAAGACATCTTTGTGGCATAGAATCTGCTATGTCAGGCTAAGTAAGTCACTCACACCAAAACGAGATTTGCCGGAAGCGGAAATTAGTCACGCTTTATTGGAATCATTATTCACTTTAAAGTGCCACTACGACGAAAATTTTTGTCCCTGGTTTTCACATTTTTTAGCGCCAATCAAGTTAATATGGTTAGAATTGTACCATGTGATAGTTTTTAGGTCGATGGAAGTGAAATACGCCTTGACTGATAGCTGGCCGAAATTCACGAAAAACCCGTCCGCCATTACTCAGCTCGCAACCGAGAGCCAGTGACTGAACTGAGAAGCGGTTGTACGCATGAGCTGGCCTGTGACGTCATATGCGCACTTTCGCATCGTGCTTCGTGTGTTGTGAGAGATTCGACAGTGGAAATTCTAGGCGTTTTATAGGATGTATTCTTCCTCGAATTCTTCTTCCAAATGGCATACAAATTTAGCCACGTTTTTTAGGTCGAGCTGCGCATATGACGTCACTTCCGAAAGGCTCCAACTAGTGCCAACTCTTTTTGCCACACGCGGCCATTTTTGAATTGAGTAATGGCGGGCGACCAAAAACGAAAAACAAGGTTGAAATAATCATACTTCTCGTGAGGATTTTGCGATTAAACTTGGCATGGTAAGTGTTTCTTACTTCTAGTTTCCAGAAGTGAAAAGAAAAGGCAATGCGAAATTTTGATCATAGTGGCACTTTAAGTGGTTTCCTGAAAACATGTTACATTTAGTTCCGCATCTTGAAAATGTTTATGAAATTACCGCACTGATTACCGTTTCATATTCCAAGGAGCAACATTGCCCTTTGAAAATTGTATTGAGCTGTGGACCCCGCCATTTTGAATCTTGCCCAACTCGCCTTTCGCAGAACATACTTTCATTCCATTCCTCTTTTCTCCATCGCTTGGCAATTTATTTGAATGATTAGAAGCTTTACAAAAGGCATGCTTCTTGATTAAATAACTAATTAATTTTCTGCGATAACCAGGGCAGTAGTTGCTTATTGCAGGATTTGTCGCTGTCACACCATCATCAAAACCATCTAACAAATAGAGTCATTCACAAGAATCAAAGAGAGAAAGTAAGATGAATATTTGAACAGTCTCGCAAAGATTCAGATCTGATCGCAAAGATTCAGGTCACGGTCTGAGCGATGTTTCGCGAGGGAGATATTCAGAGAAATGTTTTACTCAAATCCATAAGGCTTTGTTTTGAGCTCCATGTTTGCGTCCCTCTGAGGGGCACAAATATGAGGGCCTGAGGATGACAAAAGCATATGTCATCGAGTTTTGCTATAAAAAGCCTGTAGTCGTCTTCGAAGGGCTCGTAAACACCCATTTGAGCACTTTTTTTTTATACAAGGGCTGTTTAGATTGCGAAATCTTGGCAGATAAGCCACTTTTTCTAATCGACATCACAGCATTTTAATATCGTGTCACGCAAAAGCTTAGAAATTTAACCTTGCTTTACCCCTAGACGAACAACCATATCAAACTGAATATTTTTTAAAAAAGACAAGTCTTCAACTTTTCTGATAACGTACTAACTAAAAAAGTCATAAGGACTGATAATTCCTTATTTATTTATTTATTTATTTATTTTTTAATTTTGATGACGTCTCGTGAAAACTTAGAATTGACCAATATGGGGAGGCAGTAAGTAGATAACCTATGTAATGTATTTTTTAATAACAAGGGGAAAAATGGCTAAGGGAGCATACTTCTTGGTCCTTCAACCTTGCACCCTTGTTCCATCCAGGGGAAGGAGGAACTCTCTCATTTTCCCTGGTTGAAAGATGCTTTCTCTTCTTCCTCCGACGCTTCTAAAAAGGGTGTGGTAAACAGGGCTGAAACCTTTTAGATAGGGCATATTTTTGACTATCAATTTTTTTTTAACTAGCCATGTGTCTGGTAGTGCCTGGCTAGGAAACTTCTCAGAATTTTTCAGAACTAAATGCTATTTTACCTCTTTTCGATAGAAAATGAACATCACATGAATTTGCCTTGCGACGCCAAGAATTGAAACAAGATGGTGCTGTTTCACTCCATCGCTTCAAATGCTTGCCGGGAAGTTGAACGCGTTTATGCTATGATTTTCGAAACCTGCTCAGGCAAATTTAATTAAGTGCGTACTATATACAAGAAATACAACATCTTCGTCAAACGTAACGTTTAATTTAATGATTTAGTCTCCACTTGTTACAAGTCAAACCTGCCGCTGAACCTCGATTAACTGAAAAACTAACAAATCAAAGCCATAGAAACCTTTTACTTCATGAATCCAAAAACTTCCATTTCACTTATAGTGAAATTCTGGCTCCCCTGCAGAAAAGTGGCAGCATTCTGCCCGGTAGGACACTGGTACGAGTTATTCAGGCTGACAAAGCAGTTGTGGGAATTTGGTGCATTTACAATACGAAGATCGTGGCCACCTCCAAATGTGGGCCCATTTCCATTGTTACAGTAGATTGCATTCCCTTCTTTTCCAGTTATCGGCGGTAGCTTTGAAGCTGGTAAACCGTTAGGGTTGACAAGGCTGAACAGAAACGATTTGGGGGCTTTTTTGTAGCTGGCTCCACTAGCTAAACAAAAACAACGAAAGATATGTAGATTAAACTGTGATTTATAAAACCCCAATTCGCCGGTAACAAAACGAAAAAGGGCCTGGGACTGAAACTGCGATCGCAAAGCATGCATGGATTGTTTGGCTAGACAGAAATCAAAATGGCGTCCATTGCGAATGATAGTAAGCTCTCAGAAACTAAAGAAGAAGGCTTTATTTTAACTGAAGACGATATACCTGGGGCTTTTTTGCAAAACAGAAATGTAGAGGCATGCAGTGTGGTACAGCTAAAGCGCTGGCTGATTTGTAGGGGAGCGAAAACAAGTGGTAAAAAGTCAGCTTTAGTCAGTAGGTAAAGGGTCAAATTCAGCTTTTTCGTAGCTCTTTCTTTTGCTCACATAAAAACCATTAATATTTCTGATGGAAAACATATTCACTTAAAGATTTTATACATTAAATCGTCTGCTTAGAACTCCATTAACATTATTTAAAATCGTTTTGCATAGGCTAAAACACTATGTAGAAAATGGCCTTGACAAGAAATATCTTAGAGACCCCGACAACGGCGCTAATATTATGAAGAAAAAAGCAGATCTTGGTTTGCTTGATAAGAGAGAGCCTCAAACAAATGGAAAATTTCCAAAAGAAGGTTTCAACTCTGATCTCAATGCTCTCCCTAAAGTGTCATTTGGAACCATCTGGCGTTACATGATCGACTCAGTTGACTCAAAAAAACAACTCTCAACTGCTAAACCTCTTGTAAAGGGGTTCAATTTTTATAAGTCTGGGAACGTACATTCTATTCACCATTTAAAGGAAAGTGGGAAGCACTTTATAAAGAGCCAAGTTCTCCCATCAATGAAAAAGAACTTAATATACCAATGTCAAATAGTAATGTCAAGTATTGGAGGAGTACTCAAAGCATATTGTGGTTGCCCAGCAGGAATAGACGGAAGATGTAATCATGTGTCTGCAACTCTCTTTGCCTTGGCTGAATATTGCAAAGAAAGAGAAAAGATCTCCATAGAATCATGTACTTCTAAACCATGTAAATGGAATATCCCAAGGAAACGAAAAGGTCCTCTATCACCAATCTCAGCCATGTCATTTCATAAACATGACTACAGCAAACAAGTTAAGACTGACAGAACACCAAATATCAAGAAAGGGAAAGATGTTCGAGCTATACATCAGAGAGAGTGGTCAGATGCCAAAGTGAACAATATGTTACAAACTATCAAAGACTATCAAACCAAAAGTGGTAACATTGTTGGCTGGAGTCACATACTGCCACAAGAGGTTAAAGAAGAAGACACCATTGTTTCGCCGCTCAAAGTCCTTCCACCATCCCTAAGGGAAATAAGTGAAAAATGCAAAGAAATTGAGAAAAAGTTGAATCTACAGGAAAAGGAAATTACCAAAGTTGAGCAAAAGACTAGAGGACAATCAGAGGACAAGCTTTGGAATTATCACAGAAAGTGTAGAATAACAGCTTCGAAATGTTACCGGGTTGCCTCTTTGAAGCCCACTACATCACCAACAAAGGCACTTGCAGATGTCTTACAGTATAATAAACAGTATCAGAGTTTTGCAATGAATCAGGGTTTAGAGAAAGAAGAAGAAATTGAAAGATTATATGTTACATCTAAGCATAACTCAGGCTACAGGAATCTTTCAGTTGAGCCATGTGGGCTTTTTATTAGCCAAAGCCATGGTTTCTTAGCAGCCACCCCTGATGGTCTAGTGTCAGATCCTCATGTTTCCCAACCACTTGGACTTCTTGAAATGAAATTGATACAGTTAAATGACAGTGAGAGTCTTAGACAAGGTCTGCTTCAAAGAAGAATATGTAAGGACTGTGGTGACAACCATCTAAAGATGAACACTGGACATAAGTATTTCTATCAAATACAACAACAGATGTTTGTAACCCAGCGTAAATGGACAGATTTTGTAGTCAAGGGATCAACAGGAAATGAGCTATACATTGAGCGAGTCAACTTCAACTCTGAGTTTTGGGAAAGTGTTCTTCCTAAACTTTGCAATTTCTTTCAACTACAAGTTTTACCAGAGATGTCATATCCTCGAGTCAAATATGGGTTAGCAAGATGTCAGTTGAGATTTGAATAGACTGTGCCTAAATTGATTTAAATGAATTCATTTAGAACAGTGTAAAAGAAAACCTTGCAGTCTTGAATATAAGTTGCACAATTTTAATTATCTTGGACATAATGGGTCTACATGTAGTGTAACCTTTAAAAAGGTTAAAATACTAACAACAATAACAGGCACTATTTATTGAAATAAGTGGCTTTTAAATACCTGTGCAGTTATTGTAATTTCAAAGTTTAATAAACCACAATAGTTGTCACTGGACAAAAGAATACAAAAGAGGCAAAGTATAATATATTTAGTTATAGTTAAAGTTAATGCATCAAAGTGTAGACTGCACATGTGTGGAAAACAATTTAAAGATTTATCAGATCAAAACGTCAAGCAAATATATTATCATGTAATGTATTATATTCTGCAGCTTTTGTTCATGTTTAGAATAAATAGTTTTGTTTCATTTTGCTTTGTGCTCAATCCTGAACAGTTTAATGACAGTACCATATATTTAAAGTGGTCTCTGTCAATTGCATTTGTTTTATAGCAAGACTAAAAACTATTCTGGTCCAGTGATATCATTAATTTGTCACTACATACTAAATATTTGTCAATAACTATTTAATATCATTTCAAAGTTCGTGTTTTTGCTCTATCTTACACCTTGGGTGCATTTCATTATAAGAGTGAAACATGCACTAATTTGCACAATTTTGCTTTCAAAGTGTTTCACACATCAACAATGAAATGCACTCTACCATGAACATGTACAAAATCTAATTAGTCTATTAAGGGAGGAAGAAAATTTGATAGAGCAGCCACCACAATTAATATATCAGAGACAACAGGTGACATTGAAATGGGAATTTTACGATCAAAAATATGCCAGTTTTTAATACGTTCCATTAACCTTTCCACGTGGACACGGAGACTTGCAATTGTTTTATTATGTTCTGTTTCTTTGGTAGAAAATTGCTTTTTGTCTTTTAGAAAATTAGGTTTAACTAGCACAACTCCAACTGATGCTAACTCATCTTGACAATTAAACCCCTTATCAGCCATTACCTCGTCACCTCTTTTAAGTTTGCCAAGAAAGCCACTTTGCATTGTTATTTCTAGATCAGAAGTACTTCCTGGAAATAGTTCACTAACAAAACAGACAACTCCACTTGGTGTGATTCCTAATAAAGCTTTCATTGTGTTAGTGCTCTTATAGGATGAATAGCAGGCAGATTGGGCATCGAGTGACGATGGCTTTTCCATCTGGAACTCAGTGCAGTCTACAATGACAACAGTGTCAGGACAGATTTCTTTGAAGACTTTCGGCATATGAAATTTCAAAACATCATCAGGTGGTATCTGTATAAGTGGCTCGAACTCTGACCTCAAAAATCTCAGCCATGAGTTAGTTATCCTTGAAACAGACATGCGAGAAACATTAAACCTATGGCCCAAGTCTCTCTCAAACAATCCCAGTCGTATTCGCACCAAAGTCATTATGAATTCCTGGAATGCTGATAGTGCTCTAGGTCTGCCAGGTTGTTTTGTACTTTCTAAGTCACAGTATATTCTTTCATAATTGTAGCTTATATTCTTAGCTGAGTCTTTCACTAGGTTGTAACACATCATTAACATTTCATAATCAGAGAGTCCAGTGTAGAATGCAATGTCATCAGGATTATCTTTGTACTTCTCAATATTAAAAACTTCACTATTACTTGAAATAAAGTTCAAATGTTTGTTTTCTTTTGTTAACTGGTCACATTTATCTCTCAATTTTTTGTTTTCCTCTTTGAGTTTAGATACCTCATTCAATACCTCTTCCAATGATGCCAAATCTATGTCAGTTTGAGTGTGTTTAGAAAGATATTGATGTTGTTCTTCTCGAAAATTATTCAGTATTTCCTCAGGTTGAACTTCTCTCGTATAGTATGGATCCTCGTGCAGTGATTCAGTCGAGGTCGGTGTTGTTTGGGTTACAATGTTGGCATTGTTGTCAGAGTAACTGCTGTCAGTATCAGTAGTAGATACAACAACTGATGAGACTTTCCTTTTCTTTGGCACAAAGTCATGCTTAAAGATTTCTCTCCTTGATTTTCTCTCTTTTGTCCATGGAAATATTGTTGGCAGATGATTTCTGCTGAGTTTTTGGCCACCTTCGAAGGGTTCAGAACAGATTCTCGTTTGGGAAGAATCCAGCTTTAGCGATTCGTTTCTAAGCGATACTTTGTAGTATTTCCGAGCCTTTTCGCACTTGGGAATCCTGTAATATTCCAGATTTGGTTTGTTTCTAAAGTTGTTGGTACACTGGGGCACACAACAGTTAAAATGATGTGGCATTTTCCTTCAAAACAGCTTTGAATTAGTCTCTTTTGAACTGGATAAATTACAACACATGTATGTCAACATGTCTTCCTGTCCAGCCAATCAATCCATGCATGCTTTGCGATCGACATTCGATCCCAGGCCCTTTTTCGTTTTGTTACCGGCGAATACTAATTACTGAGAATTTAAAAACCTTTGCATGGCCTTAATCACTAACGAGAGATTAAGCTCAATTTTTTCAGCAACGGATCTTTATTTCGAGACTGCACATCATGAACTCAACTTATTTTCTGCGCTCCAAGTCGGTATCATATGAAACATCTTCGATCAACCCACTTTTGTCAGCAAGATGTTTTCGAATTATTGCGTAAAACTTGATTTGAATCGCAACTTCAAGTGGAGCAACACTCTTGATCGCATGAGCGGTAGCATTGTATTACTTCACTGGGAAGAGCATTTGAAAACCTTTGCTCTCCTAGATGTAGTCAGTTTCTCGGTCTACTGTGTAATCCATTCTTAACTGCATAATCGCATAAAAGAAAAAAATTTCTGTCTTCTTAATAAACTGAATACTGTTTGGAGCCGCGTGTCAGTTTGTTTAAGACACGCAACTTAACATGACCGAAGTTGAAAGCACGAGAGACTGGTTACAATTAAGAAAAGCAAGGAGTTATGGGTTTTCTCGTGCCCAATTTCCATCGCACGCACAGGTATTCCATTGCACACAGCTCAGGCCTCATGGGGCAACAAATTAGTCGCTTTAACTCTGTTGTTAAAAGATTTGGGAAGAAGCATAAAAACTTACCGGGTTGATACTAATGTTCCTCAGTATATCCTCCAAAGATGGAATTTCCACTCTTAATAACTGTTACTGTTGGCCCCTTTCGGTCGCAAAAGGAGTGAAAGTTGGAAGCATTCTAGCCATTCCGGGTGGCGCGGTACAACAAAACGTAGTCGTCACTTGCACTCTCAAGCCTGTCTCTCAACCAGTCGATCAAGATATGACGTTGCTCTGAGGAGAGGATTACTTAATCCTGAAAAGGTTGTGCCTTCAGCTCACTGAGTATTCCTTCAATTTGATAGAATTCGGCCTCGCTTAACAGCTCCCTGCGAACGACTGTATCTTCGGGTAGCACGAGTTTCCCAGTCCGAAGATAATTTAGGATGCACCGGAAGTGGGTTCCATCTCGATCAATGAAGTAGGTTCCATCCTCGCCAGGTTTTGTGTCAAATCTTCCTGAAAACATGGCAGGTAACACAGAACCTGGAAAAACACGATAACAGAAAACTCTATGTTGCTGCCTCAGTCATCAAAAAGTCGTAATGAGGAACAAGTTCAACGGGATCGATAGGAAAGCAGACAAAGCACGTTTTCCAAATATGAACATGCTTTAAATAGGGCTTCAAGTTGGAGAATATTTCATAGGTGTTTAATTGACAGATCATGACGAATAGAAAAATCATTTTTAATCCATGGATGATCAACGACACATTGCAAATTGTAAATCAAATTCAATCGAACAAATGGCAAAGGGTTAATTACTCGTTTCTAAGATCGGACTACTTGAAAAAATGACAATGAAGAATTTCTTTCACAACATAGAACGCAATATTTCTTTCATTTTCAGCGAACCATTGCTGAAAGCCATTCAAATCAAACATTTCGATAACTAAATTTCAGACCTCTGATTACATGCACAGCAAATGCGTTGACTAATGCCTAAAGTACCTGGATCTTTATTCATGGTTTCCAAACTGGTCGAGAAGAGATGACAGCCAACATTGAGTTTCAACATCGTCGAGAAATGAACATGTTCCAGTTTCTTTGCAACCTCTTCAAAAGCTTCTTTTTCTTTGCGAACCTTGCTTATCTCGCGCCTTAAAATACCGAATGCATTAGTAATGTGTTTGTTCACTTCATCCAGAGCCTCGTCGTCGGGTAAATCCTTCTTTGAACTGCCAGAGGAAGACAGCTCCGTTTTTTCCGCGTCGTTGTACTTGTGTGAGTCACCTTTCTTCGAAATACGGTTGGAAAGCATTTTAACTCTCTCTAACAAGACATGGACAGGTACCAAATGCAAAAACTGTTCCAAGAATCATGAACAAAAGCTTCTTATAACATAGCGCGCGCGGTAGTCCTATCTAATTCCTATTGCGCCATCATCAACAAAATCTTTATGTACGCACGGCCGTGCTCAATAAAATGACGTGTGCAGTTTCAAAATAGCTACAAAATTTCCGTCGTGTGAGTTCCTTTAGTTAAAGTTTCGGAAAGCGATATCAGTAAATGGGAGACCAACCAAACTTGTCTTTGGCTTTTGACCTTCCCGTAAGTAGTCAAGCCAACAAGCACAACGAAAACGAACGAAGCACAACAGGCCCGTTTCCCGAATTTATCGGAATAGGAGCTGGAGAAAATTTTAGCTGAGAGACATTCAGCAAGAACTAAGAAGACTACAAATTGGTCTGTGGCAACTTTTAAAGGTAAACGTCTCTGTTGACGACGTCTTTTTTTTATTGTTACATTTGTTAAACTTACCGAAAACCATCGGAGAAAAAAAACTTACCGAAAACAATCGGAGACGCCAACATTTTCGGGCAACTTTCATTTCAAAAAACATTACAGCTACAATGTAACATGGTTGATTAAAAACAGCAGTCACGTATTGTCTATAAACTAAATGGTATTACCATTATTTTCTTCCTTAATTTAGCTTGGTGTAGTGAGAAAAAAATACAGACACCGCTAGAACAAATGTCGCCTGGCCAACTAGAACGAACCTTCGCAGATTCTACGCAGAGGCCAGAAATAAATCCGGAGATGTGTACAGCAAATCTACACTACTTGGTTTTCGTCACGGCATTGAAAGATATCTGAATGTACCGACACTGAACAAAGGCCTAAAGCTCACTTCTGATCCAAGACTTAAAAGGTCAAACGAAATGCTGAATGCGACAGTTGTCAGCTTGAAGCGTCAGGGAAAAGAAAATGTAAAACACAAACCTGCGATTGAATACGAAGATTTGCTGCGGCTAAAATCCTCGCAAGTTCTCGCCTTGAGCAGCCCACTTTCTCTGCTCCGTAGCGTGTGGTTCCATATCGTCCTCTTCTTTTGCAGAAGAGGTCGACAGGGCCAGAGGACCCTGAAAACAACCAGCTTTAAGTTTGAAGTGGACCCAACTGGCCACAGCTTCGCGACGATGGCGCATGATGAAGCTACCAAAAATCATCCTGGTGGAATTGCCGACGTTTCAAGCACCGAAAAATTGGCCCGAATGTACGAAACAGACGACGTGAACGACGGCTACAAGGCCTTGAAATTGTTCATGTCCAAATTAAACCAGAAGAGCGAGTCGTTTTTCCAATATCCAAGAAAGAACTAGAGTTTTGACGACAACATTTGGTATGAAGCGCGTCCAGTCGGATTTAACTCGCTCGACTCCATGATGAAAAACATTAGCGAAGCAGCATCCTTGTCGAAGCTCTACACCAACCACAGCGTCAGGGCGACAGCCATAACTTTGTGGTGTAATGCAGGTATTCCAAACAAGCACATAATGGCGATCTCCCGTCACAGAAATGAGCAAAGCCTTAGTCATTACAACACGCACCCATCGACATCCCAGCTTCGCAGTTGCAGTGAGGTCCTGTCAAACAGCCTTGTCGACGGCACAACCGAGTCTTCTTTCACCAGTACTACTGTCCGTCAAAGTAAAAGTGTGGTGGTGGCCCACGACAAGAATGCAAATTTCTTGGAGTCCGTCTTCGGCAATAATTACACTGTACAAGGCAATGTGAACATCGTTGTCAAAAATGCAAATCCCGCTACTCAGTGGTCTTTGACTTTTACCAACCAAGCTTGTTTACCAAAACTTGTGTACTTTGAATTTGTTTGGTTACATTTTCATCAAGGAGTTTGACTTTTTTTAAAAAAATCACTCACTTTCGAAGAAACGACTTTTTCATCGAAAATTTCAGATATTAGATGAAGCGTTCAGTTCAACTGTCGCTAAAGTAATTGTGGCGTGTTTATAACCAGCCAATGATCAAACGCCTTTGTACTGCATTGTGAGAACTTTGTAATCAATCCAAAAAATAAAACGTCTTTCAGCGCCCAAATTGTTGTCGTATGTTATAAAAGAATTGTTTCATGCTTTTAGCTGGTGCGTATATTGAGTTATGGATGCACTTGGGAAGTTTGGAGAGCACTCAAGAAGCTAGAGTTGCTCTCGGCTGCGCCTCGAGCAACTCTTAAGCCCTGGTCAAACGGCACATGATAGTCGATGATATTTGATGATAGTCGAAGCGCGCGCTTCCGTTTGACCACCAACTATCAGGCACTATCACCAACAATCATTCATTTTGAGCTTGTTCAAATTCTTCATGATAGTCGATGATAGTTTTTCTCGTTTGACCACCCGCATGATAGTTCATGATAGTTTTTGGTCAGCTGTTTTCCCCGACAATCGGCGGGCTCGTTTAAAATGGCCGCCAAAAGCCCGATAGCAGTCAATATTTCCTGAAATGTTTCAAAGTTCATTCGCAACATATCCTTGTAAGCGGCAGTGTCCTCCACTCGCAATTCTTCCACCAATTTCAATATCCCCGTTTCGTATCTCCTTTTAATCCATTCCTTTGTCCGTCCTCTCTTCTACCAACGCTCACCAGATTCATTCTCCGTACATTCCTCCAACAAATCGATTACTAGTAAGCAAGCTGCCGCCCTCTTTCGTCGTGATAAATTCATACTTCAACAAGTTTGTTTGTCTCACCCGAAGCCATGTTAGCGTTCACATTTTACACGGAAAGAGCCTGGAACTAGCTGCTCGCGTGACTTTGCTTGCGCGACTGCCGGTGAACTATCATTAACTATCACGAACTTTTTTGGCCGTTTGACCATGCGAATGATAGTTGGTGATAGTTGATGATAGTTTGAAGAGAATCAACTATCATCGACTATCACGCGCCGTTTGACCAAGGCTTTACGCTTCTCTCGTGCTCTCCAAACTCCCCGCGTGCATCCATAACTCGATATACGCACGCTAAGCATGAAACAATTCTTAATTTGTCTACATATTTCGCGGAAAATGCACGAGGTTTTGATTAACTCTCAGTATTCCGATTTCTTGGAAACAACTGGACGTTTAGGACGTTTAGTCATGCATTGAGATGAAAATTCGTGTGTTTCATGCTCCACTTCGTTTCGCGTGCTACTTTATACAAGCATTGAACTAGTCACAACACGTGACTAGTTCAATACCATTTCTCAAAAGTAAATAGGGATAAAACCACGACAAGAAATTGTCATGGCAATGATCAATGTCTGTGCTTGTGGGTGAGAGTTGTCACATTCTGGTCAGTGCATCATGACCTCTGAAAAAACACTCTGCCCTTAGCTTAGTGTGGAATGAGACTGAAATTCAGTCTTCCTTGAAAGGAAGGAAGTTAACTAGTCACACTTTTTAAAAATAGTTTCATCAAAGGCTGTAATTTCACTATGTAGGTTTTAACAATGACAAAACTTAGGTAAAAGAATACAAGAAGTAATCCCGCCCATCAACAAAAGTCTCTCTGAGATGAGGGACTCCTTTAAAACTCAAGATTCCCATTCAGGGGAATGGTCAGTAAAAAAGGCTTAGTCCATGGCAATAAGAGCAGGCTGACAACTCTATTATATCACTGTACAAGAAAGAAGAGGGGGTTGATAAGATCGTCCTGTGGATTTTTTCTGAGCGTTATAAATTTTGGAAATTGTGAAACAGGGTACTTACTGGATGTTTCGTATATGAAGTTCACACTATGGGTTATAAAGCTTCCAGGAGCAAGCTGTTACTGATTGTCAGTCTAATTTGGGGTTTTTTTATTATTGCAAAAGTGGCACTTCCTGACCAATTCAAGTTTACTTTCTTGTTTTGCTTTATATTTTCCCAGCAGTTCCCGAGCAAAATACTTCTCCCTTCCGTGAATAATTTGTAAAGGGAAAGTAAAACAGCAACTGTACGTGCAAAATGTTAGCACAGGATACTCTATCATAGAGAGAAAAAATAGTAAGAGATTTTGATGGGCTAATAAGAAGGTCGCTTACTTAGCGATTGCCATGATTGCGCAGTATATCCTCCAAATATGCAATCTCCACTCTTGATCACTGTAACTGTTGGTCCTTTGTTATCACAACAGGAATTAAAGTTGGAAGCAGCCCAGCCATCTCTAGAAGTGCGGTATAACAATTGATCATTAGTGTTAGGAAAGCCTGGGGTGTTCTTCAACCAATTCATCAAAGTCTAGCCTTAACTGGACGAGAGAATCACTGAATCCTTGAACGGTTGAACTACAATCGGCTGAACTACTGGAACTGCCGAAGGCTTTGGTTGCAGCTCGTCTATCATTCCTTCAACTTGATAAAATTTGGCCTCTGCCAACAGTTCTCTGCGAATGATCTCATCATTTAGGACGATAAGCTCTCCCGTCCGAAGATAATTCAGGATGTAACGGTAATGTGTTCCATCGCGATCAATGAAGTAAGATCCGTCCTCGCCGGGTTTTGTGTCAAATCTGCTTGAAAACATAGCGTGTAACATGGAACCTGCATCAAGGCGGAAGAAAAACATATATCTTATCATCGGGAAAATTTTTCAAATGACACTTTCACTGTTGTGTGAGAGAGAGGTGGGGGTGGTTGGAACATACCCCTTCTGTCTTTAATGCGTTTGAACATTGTGTTATCTTACAATCATTAAGTAGTTTGTATAAAATTACTTATTATGCATATTTTGAAAAGGACGCTCCTAAATTTTCACGTCGCCAAAATGGCTTCTTGTGCCCTCCAAAGCCGTTTCTCTCCCCGAGGCATGCGCAGTAGATTGATGCGTTGAATTTAAAGTCCAATCGAGAACATTTGCTCTATGATAAAACGTATTTGTGACAAATTCCAACATGAATTAAATAAAGGAAATGATCGTCAACTTAGGAAGGTCTTGATTTTCGAACAAGGTTTTGTTGTCAGTGCCACAAGAAACGTATAGAACCTACAACTGTATAGAGAAAATGCATTCTGATTTTAGAGTGTAAAGGGCTAAACGTAACTACTTTGTAATCTGCTTAGAAGAGTCATTCTTTACTGTCAAAAAAAGTGTCTGTAACTTTTTTCTTTGGAATTCATAAAGACAATTCAAATTGGATATTTCAAACGTTTAACGACATTTATAAGTTAAACATAGAGGGCATGTTGCCCAATATAAGTCCTATTGAACCGCTATAAACAAAATCTTTATTTACGCACGCCCGAGCGTAAATAATAAGATGAAGTGAGCTTTTTTTTTTTTGTACCTGGCTGCCGTCCTGTAAGCTGCAATGCAGTTTTCCTTCTGTTTAAAATATGGAAGATACCAGCGAAGAACTGCCCAGTTTTTACAAAAGGCATTGACCTTTTATTTAAGTCCTGATCCAAAAAGTAGCAAATACAAACCCTTGATAACTGTTCGGCCCCGTGTCTTTGACTTTTAAAACATTTTATAGTGACACTTGAGTTAATTTAGTTTTGGTTTTATCCATTTTATATCCCATTAATGTTGAGCGTTTTAAATTTATTCGCAGTTATTGGTTAACTGGATCAATTGTACTCGCTCAAACCAAAGTATAAAATGTGGCATGGTTTTTACCAGCCATTATTATATGGCTGTGTGTCTCACAAGGACTGGGAACTACCGAATTCACGAGTTTGATTGGCTGAAATCAATATTGAAAGCGGTCTAGATTTTCCCATCTAGACCGGCATCTAGACCGGTCTAGAAAAAAAAGGTACAAAGACTATAAAAAAATTGGCATATAAGACACAGCCATATAACAAACATATTAACCCAGCTAGGTCGGTCTGTATGAGAAAATCTTGACCTCGGTCGCTGGTACAGACCGAACGCAGTGAGGTCTGTACTGGCAACCTCGGTCAAGATTCTCCCACACAGACCTCCCGCTCGGTTAATGAGAACTAAATAAAGACGTACTTTTTTGTGCGTCGTGAGAATTTTGTACTCTATCACAATAGAAAAGCTTCTTCGCGTAAATCCTTGTTATCGCTCTGTTATAAAAGAATTTGCTCATGCTTTTAACTGTACGTATATTGAGTTACAGTGCAGGCGGGAAGTTTGGAGAGCCCTCAAAAAGCTAGAATAGCTCTCGGCTGCGCCTCGAGCTACTCTTACGCATTTTTCGTGCTCTCCAAACTTCCCACGTGCACCATAACTCGATATACGCACGCTAAGCATGAACAAATTCTTCAATATCCCAGAAGGAGTCGTTAGTTTGCGAATGAGCGATTCCTTGAGCCAAACGCTTTAAAGTGAAAGTGTTAGCTTCCGTCACGAATCATGTTAAAATTTCTCGCGCTTGTTTATCTTTACCCCTTTAGTGTTTGTATGCCTTGCCAAATAATTGAACATCGGCAATTTTCTTTGCCGAGCCTTTCCTGTCTCCATTAATGGCAAAAGCACAGCAATCAACAGGCTTCTTAACTGAATTATAAGCGCCCTTGCGCACGAGTGATTTCTCGAGCCAACTGGTTCAAAGTGAAAGCTACAGCCTCCGTCAATGTCCTTGTATCATGTAAAATCTGTTAGACCCGCAGTTGTTGTTCATTCTCCACTTCTCTCGTTTGCACATCCCTACCTCTAGGTGTCTACATTTCCGGCTACCAAAAAATAAAATCACTAACTTTTGGCATTTCCGTGTGTTTAAAAAACACGTTTCATCTTCACTTAAAAGACGACTAAAACTTTCCTGACCTATCGAAGTTCGTTGATTTTTAACAAGCTTTATACTCTAGATAATGGTGAAATTACCTGGATCTTTAGTCATGGTTACTAGACTGGTGGTGAATATATGGCCGCCTACATTGAGTTTCAACATCTTCGAGAATTGAACATGTTCAAGTTTCTACGCCACCTCGTCAAAGGCCTCCTTCTCCTTGCGAAGCTTGTTCGTCTCCCGCTTCAGAATGTCATGGACGTCATTAATGTGCTTGTGGAGTTCTTGGAAGGCTCCATCACTGGCTGAATCCTCTGCATCTACAGGCTTGTGCGATGGAAACATCTTACAGAGTAGTTAGTTCCCTAAGTTCTGTATGGCTGTTGCGTTAATCTTTGACACTCATTTGAAATTCGCTTCATGATGCGGGTTTTTTGACAACTAAATGTTATCATCTCCTATTAAAAGTTAATTTGCGTATATCCCAAAGCGTAGTCATTTCCGTGTAACGATAGTGCAAGAATACTTTATTCACTTTTTTAATTATTAATTATCCACACATTTAACTGAAACTATTGGCGCTAATTTGACCTCATGTACAACATGAAAATTTTCAGAACACCATGCTGCAAGAATTTTCCCCTTTAATAACTGACTGCTTTTTTTTTCTTTCAAATTAAATACACCTCTCTTGCTTTGGTTTTCACGGTTTAGTTTTGTCGACTATGTAAGAAAAGGAAGGATAACATCAATCCATCATCATATTTATCATATTTATTTCATAAGGAGGGTTTTTTCTACGCTCTGTCTTTTCAGTTGATAATTTAAATGTTTGATTATCAGTCTTTGATCTGCCTCACAAAGTGTACTACGTTGGAATCCATAAGCTGTGGTGAGCCTACAGTAAAACAAAACTTATCCAAATCATCGATAACGAGATGTGATCCCTAATTAACAAACAGACACTGTTATATATTAAATGTCAGTCTCGCAACAAAGTATAGCCATACGCCTTACATTTTGAAAACAAAACACATCCATCTCACCGACAGAACAAAGACCTCATTATCCAGCGAGACAACTCAGCAAAGCTTTTAATATCTGACTACGTAAAACAGGGAAAGAAATAAAAAGTAAACGAGATATGATAAGAACAGCCACTGATCTTAGTTCACTTTCGATTAGTTTTGCTTCTTGAAACCAAACACCTCCATTTCACTGACAGAAAAATTCCCACTTCCCGCTAAAAACTTTTGAGCATCCTGACCTGTAGGGCACTGATAAGTGTTGCCAAGGTTTGTATAGCAGTTGCCAGAATTCGGTGCATTGGCGACATAAAGATCGTGGTTTCCTCCAAATGTAGGCCCATAGTTACTATGGCAATAGATGGAGTTTGATTCGTTTCCAGGTGTCAGAGAGATCTTTGTTGGTGGTAGACCACCTGGGTTTACAAGACTGAACAGGAACGATGTTAGTGCTCTTTTAAACGATCCAGAACCTAATGAATAAGAATACATAAATGGATAAATGAGCGATAGCTTTCATCTGGCGCAAATATTTGCAAGGATATTTGTTCATGGACATCATTTGTTGCGATATTTTAACACCAAATAGAGGCTACTGTAATTATTATCATTCTAATATTTTTGCAAGGCGCGAGAAAAAAGCGTTTGTGAGGTCTAAGAACAGTTTTTAATATACTGTTAACTGCGAGAGAAATTCACTTTTCTGTTTCCAACAAACGTTTCTATTCTTCCGAAAGTAAAACGATCTCTCATCTTGACAGGGTGAGATAACAGAGACAGAAAGAAAGAGAGAGAATCTTTCTCAGACGAACATCCGATTGTATTTAAGTCCTAGATCTTGAGTTAATTCCTAAATATAACTTAAATACCTAAGACCTACCATGCGCAGGTGACTGCCACGGATGTTGAGAATACCCTCCAAATATGTAATCTCCACTCTTGATCACTGTAACTGTTGGTCCTTTGTTATCACAACAGGAATGAAAGTTGGAGGCATTCCAGCCATCTCGAGAGGCGCGGTATAATAATTTATTACTGACGTTGTCCAGGGCTGGAGTTTTCTTCAACCACTTCATCAAAGTTTTGCCTTGATCTCTTGAGAGGATCTCAGACCCCTCAAAGACAGGCTTTGGTGTCAACGCTTTTATCATCCCTTCAACGTGATAAAATTTGGCCTCGATCAACACTTCATGACGAACAGTCCTATCATCGGGGACGACAAGCTCCCCTGTGCGAAGGTAATTCAGGATGTAACGGAAGTGGGTTCCATCTCGATCAATGAAGTAGGTTCCATCCTCGTCAGGTTTGGTGTCAAACCGTCCGGAAAACATAGCGTGTAACATGGAACCTAAAAAAATGATAATCACAAATCGCATTAAATTTGATTCATCTCGAAATATTTCTGAATTTTTCAATGGATTAGTAAGGAAAGCCTTCTCTTTTTCTTCTTTATTCGCTTTGTTCTTGAGGTTAAAATACGCTTCCAAGGCTTGATATTTTCTTTTCATTTTTTGATGTTCAGCTAACCTGGGAGAAGTTTGATTTCCAACGAGCGATCACTTAAAATTAAAAGTTCATAAGTCTTCAAGGGATCTACTCAATGGTTCGCAATGCGGAGATTGTAATCAGTACCAGTCTCCACCATCCTCGTTACTTTTCGATTCCTTCCTACCTATTAGCTTTTTTAATACTCTAACAGACTTCTATTGCATCGTTTAGATTCTCCTTGGCGCTCTTAGTGACTCGATATATCATGGCACCATAGCAATATTTAGAATCAATTTCGCAATCCTTTAACAGTGGGTAAGATACACGGTCTAAGATACCTGGATCTTTGTTCATGGTCGACAAGCTTGTCGAGAAAAGGTGTCCTCCAACATTCAGTTTTAGCATCTTCGAGAAGTGGACATGTTCGAGCTTCTTCGCCACGTCTTCGAACGTCTCCCTTTCCTTGCGAACTTTTTTCGCCTCCTGGTTCAGTATGTCGTTGACTCCTTTAATGTACTTGTTAACTTCTTCAAAAGCTTCAGCACTGGGTAAGTCGAACGCTTCTTCGAGCTTTCTCGGCGAAGACATCTTTCTTTACTGGAACAACAAGACACTTCAGTGCGGAAAAAAATAATGCTTTTAGTAGATAAGCAAAGTTACCATAAACAACGGATTCCGTTAATCATTTCATTTTCCGGGAACGATGAATGATTTATTACTGAGTGGCCACACAGCCCGTAACGTATGTCTCAACAAACGCGATTAAGAAAATTCTGTTTTTCATCACAGAGTGGAGGACTTCCTCAAAGTACTTCTTAACGTTATTCCGCTCTTGGTTTTGGTAAATTGCGTGTGAATTTCTCACTCTTACGAACATAGCTGAGTCGAATGATAGAATATTCGTAAATGTCTACAAAAAAAAAAAACAAAACAAAACAAAACATTTTCCAGGCTATATTTCCCTTGAAAATAGTTTAGGAAAACTGTTACAGAGGTGTAAATAATATCACAGAGAGGACAGTTAGATAGCTTAGAGTTTATCGAACAGGGGAAAATTGGTCAAGAACGCTACTTTTCTCTTCCTTTCTAATTACAGCATTTTTCAGTTGTGAAATAATACGCACACTTTGAGCAGATTGTTCGTAAGGCAATTTGCGCCTAACTCTTAAAATCTAAGCGGCATGGTCTTGATTTATTTTGTAAAAAAAAAAAAAAAAAAAAAAGAAGAACAGTATAGCTAACATATGTTGTTAACTGTTATTTTGGGATATTAGGATGTTTTTCTTTACATATATCTTCTCCTTCATAGCTGTACCAGAGGCATAAAGGAGAAGATAAAGTATGATTTACGTTTTGGACGCGGACAGCTCAATGCTGCGTGTAGAGCTCAGTTATTTATTTTAGAAATAGCTTCGTGCAGGACGAATCATCTCAGGTAAAATAGCATGAACCCTGCTTCTTTAACTCTGCGTGAACTCACGTCATGGTGGATTTGAAGGCGCCCTTGTATGACCCTTGTATGACCCTTGTATGACCCTTGTATGACTCTTGTATGACCCTTGTATGACCCTTGTATGACCCTTGTATGACCCTTGTATGACCCTTGTATGACCCTTGTATGACCCTTGTATGACCCTTGTATGACCCTTGTATGAATTACAAGGATTATAGTTTTAGTGACCTTTTCCATAGCCATTAACTTCTACTCTGTAAGAGAAAAAGGAAAGAAAATCTTCCGTACATGGCAAACGCGAAACAGGTTTCATTTACGTGGAAACGGCAAAACGCGACCAGCAAACGTGAAAAATGGCGGGAAAACAAAGTCACGTGGTCACTCTGCCGTTTATGTTTCACGTAAACGCGGTGCTAAATCTCTCTAATGTTAATAGGCCACCGTGGAGATGTTCTAAAGCTGGTGTTTCGAGTTTTCTCTGACGAAGGGCTACCGAAACGTCATCTTAAGAACATCTTAGCGGTTCACAATCCAAATTATCGACAAAGTTGTGGGAACCAAAGCTAACCGGCGTGGCAGAGTTTGGCAATTCGCAATGTGACAGCGAAAAATGTAAAATTTGTGAGAATAGTAGCTGTTTTTCGTCTCTAACGCTGGTTCTCTTTTAGCTCATCTTTATCTCGTTAGTGTTTGCGTGTCCTACAAAAAACCTAACTACTACCTTTTGGTTTTCAGTAAGGCCATGTGTTTAAGAATATTTATTTACAAACCGGCTTTCACGACCTATCGAAGATCATTTAACAGACATCATTTTGTTCTAAGTAACAGTACAATTACCTGGATGTTTATTCATGGTGTCGAGACTTGTCGTAAACACATGGCCGCCGACATTCAGTTTCAACATCTTCGGAAAGTGAACATGTTCGAGCTTCTTCGCCACTTTATCGAAGGCTTTCTTCTCCTTGCGAAGCTTGTTCGTCTCCCGCTTCAGAATGTCGTGGACGTCATTAATGTGCTCTTGGAGTTCCTCAAAGGCTCCATCGCTGAGTGAATCCTGTGCATCCTTTGAGTTACGGGTTGAAGACATCTTACTTGCAGCAGACTCAAGTTGCATCAAGACTTTGCTCCTCTCGTCGTCCTGCCTAAGTTCCTCGTATATATGACCCGTCGGTTCTCGAATTGCCAATCACGAGTGAATTACGCATACTGTTACCTATTTTTCACGATTCATCTCATTTGTCACCTGTCACGTCACGTTACAAAACACGCGAAGCAACGATAATCCAGATTTCAGCTGACTGAATTGTGGAATGGTGCGAGCTGATCAGGGGAGAAAACCCGAAAAAAGGCTCGATCTTCACTGTCAGCCAAAATAATACAGCAAAGCCATCTTTCAATGCAAAGAGACCTGAAAATATAAGTTAGTTTTGTAAAGAGCGTTTTTGTCGAAACTTGTCGCGATTGCATGGATTTCGTTTCAGTTCTCTCCGTTATTGGTTTTGTAAACTCGATTTATTATACAAACCTTTCCTAGACTACTTTCAACTGATTCACGTTAAAAATTTCGCTTGTTTTTAACTTTCAACTTAAGTTAATATGTAGTGCAAAAATAGGAGACATAGGAGGGCTGTTGAAAAGGTTCCAACAGCCGGTGCACTTCAATGTGATTATTATTAGATACTCTCTTAAGTTGATTGGTTTGAATCGCTCGACGCGATTGATTTTACAAATGAAAGTGAATTCTAAGCAATTTATTCCCTTACTCATTACCTCATGTTTCAGGATAGAATTAGGAAGCAGACTTGAGGCTAAATAGTTCAAAAAGCAGTCAGCGCTGATCCAGGAAACAGGGCTCAACCCAGTTTAAATTTTTCGTCTTACATCTCCCTGCCAGGAAAAACTTAGTGGAAATAGAATGTCTGAAATTTGAGCAGCGCAGCTGTAAAAAAGAATACGAATCTATGTTAATCATGCTCACTAACCCTAGGGCAATGTTTAGGATGGTTTCGTCGCCTAAAACCAGCTTACGTTGTCCAAGTGATCATGAATGGTGAACCTCTAGGGTGAGGGGTCTCACCCTCCCCTCCCCACTTACAAGACGGTAGGGTGGGGTTTAAAATTTGATAATATTGTGTTGGGGACCATAGCTTATTGTAGTGTCGCAAAGTCTTTAACTGTAACGGAACAGACTCCAATATACAAGAAGAGTTTACACCGAAAGTAGTCACATTCCAACGTATCTAAAACGTCCTTAGGCTTAGCAGCCAAGCCTGCAATATCCATGGATACCCGGATATAACATCCCATCCAAACCTATTTAAAGTTCAAAGTCCACTCTAACAACGTAACTTAACATAGAAGAACTAAAACAATGTTCTAGTCATAAACAAAGTCAGCATCTCTCTTTGGCTTTGGTGTTCGAGTTGAACGTCTCAATTCCATTGCTGAGTTGGGAGGACCACTATCTGCGGGATTCCTATCATCCGAGACTGTAGATCCGAGTGATCCAAAGGAGGCATCGCTGCCCCAGCGAACTCTTCCGACTCCAAGCAGCCGTTGTCATTGTCATCATTAACTGGTAGCTCCATGCGTGGAACTCCACTAAGAAACTTCACATTACGAGTGAGATGTTGTCCAGTCTCAGCATTGACAAGTTCAAAAGTATCTGGTCCTTTGCTACGAACAATGACATACTTCTGATGACCAAACGTGGGAATCAATTTTCCAGATTTTGTATTTGCTATAAATACAATATCCCCAGGTACTAGGTTACGTTGTTGTGCATGTCGCTTGGCATCAGTATACTCACATAACTTCCTCTGGTATTCCTTGTACCTCTCTTCAGGGTTGTTCTGATCCATTTCTGGTACTGTTGGCAACTTTGTTGTTATCTCTCTGTTGAGAAACAGTTTAGCCGGGGTCATGTTAGTCCCGGCATGTGGAGTGGATCTGTAAACTTGCAGGATTGTGGGCAGAACCTCTGTCCAGGATAGACCATCTAACTCTGCTGCTCTGATACTGTGCTTTAGGTACCTATGAAATCTTTCGACCTGCCCATTTGCTTGTGGAAAATAGGGTGATACTCTTCTGTGCTGTATTCCATTTGCCTTCATGAAGTCTTGGAATTCCTCAGCTACGAACTGACGTCCATTGTCCGTGATCAGAACTTTTGGATTTCCAAATCGTGCAAATATATCTGCAAGTGCAGTGACTATACTCTCACTTGTAATACGCTTAAGAACAATAGCCTCGGGCCATTTGCTTCTGTAATCAACAACAGTCATGATGTAGATCTCTCCAGGAAATGGACCCACCAGGTCAAGGGCACACTTCTCCCAGCAGTAATCGGGAAGAGGAGTTGCTGTATTAGGTGTGTCTCGTCGTAGTGGCTGAAGGCGCACACATGTCTCGCAATTTCGGCAGTAGTCTTCAACGTCAGAGTCCATCCCCGGCCAGAACAGAATTCTACGAAGGCGTTGCTTGCAACGCACAATACCTTGATGAGCCTCATGTGCCAAGGTCAATGCCTTTTTTCTCAACTTCTCAGGAACATAAATTCGTCGACCTCGCCACAGTAGGCCCTGTGCAAAGCTCAGTTCATCTTTAAAATGTTTCCATTTATTATTTACCAGGTTCTAGGTTCCATCAAGTACCTTCACCACCTCTAGTAATTCAGGGTCAGACTCTCCAGCCTCTTTTATTTCATCAATTGAGAGCAAAGCATCTGCACTTTTGACAAAGTGTACATGCTCCTCAACAAAACTTGTTTCTGTAACAGTAGTATTCAAAGGTAATCTTGACAGTCCATCTGCAATGTTCTCAGATCCAGGTTCATAACTGAGTGTGAAGTCATAGTCCTGACATCTCAAAGCAATCCGTTCAAGGCGAATTGATTGAGTGTTTTTATTGAATACGCCAAGCAGTGGTTTATGATCAGTCGAGACGACAACGTGGCGACCATAAATGTAAGAATGCATCTTCTGCAATCCGAACAGCACAGCCATTGCCTCTCGTTCGATCTGCGAATATCTCTTCTCTGCAGCAGTTAGACTTCTGGACGCATAAGATATGGGCTGCCAACGGCTGTCAACATTTTGCAGCAAGACACACCCAAGACCGACTGGGCTGGCATCTACTACAAGTTTGGTCTCGGCTTCCAATGAGTAGTGTGCAAGGCATGGTGCTTTAATCAGAAGCTCTTTAACTTCCTCAAAAGCATTGGATTCTGTTGTACTCCATTTCCACACCACACCCTTCTGCGTAAGATATCGTAAGGGAGTGATCACTGTTGCAAGGTTGGAAACAAACTGTGTAAGGTATGTAATACTTCCCAGAAATGATCTCAGCTCAGCTTGGTTTTGAGGTACTGGTGCATCTGCAATGGCTTTTACCTTGTCAGGGTCAGGCTTAATGCCCTCAGTAGAGATGACGTGTCTTAGAAATTTCAGCTCACACATGCCCAAGGCACACTTGTCTGCATTGAGACGAAGGCCACAGTCTTGAAGTTTAGCCATAACTGCACGAAGATTCTTCCAGTGTTCTTCTGGTGTTGACCCGTACACCACAACATCATCAAAGTAGCTAAGCACACCTGATAAGCCTTCACACACTATGCTCATGACCCTTTGGTACACCTCTGGTGCTGACGCGAGTCCGAAGGGCAGCCTTTTGAACTGATACACTTTGCCTGCGGCTATGAACGATGTAATTTCTCTAGATTCTTCCGCTAGGCGAACCTGCCAATATGCTTTCCTTAGATCCAGAGTCGAAAACATCCGAGCCCCACTCAGTTGCCGTAACAGGTCTTGGATTCTAGGAATTGGAAACCGCTCTCTTATCACTGCTTTATTAGCTTCCCTGAGATCAACACACACTCTCAATTCTCCATTCCCCTTGTAGACAATCTGCACAGGTGATATCCACGATGCTCCTGTCGCTTCTTCAATCACATCTTCTTGGATCATTCGCTCTATTTCTTGTTTCAATCTCTCCTCTAAGGGTGCTGGGACTGGCCTTTGTTTTTGTACCTTGGGAGGGACATCTGAATTGATTTTAATTTTGTGCTCATAATTCTTAAAGTCTCCGAGCTCTTCCTTGAAGAGATTTTCATACTCCTGATAGATCTTCTCCCTCGCCTTGGTTGGGCTCTCCCCTACTGCATGGATTTTTACAAGGTTGAGGGTGGACAGGGCGCTTCTTCCCAACAGGGGGGGGCCTTCCACATCGATCACATACACTGGCTCCATTACTTCCATCTTATTGCATCTCAGTTTAGCATCAAATACTCCTAAACACTTGAGGTCTCCTCCACCAAAAGCTGAGAACTTGACATTGGTTGGGTTAAGAGGAATGTTCAGGCTGTTTCTAAACCACTGTTTAGGGATCAAGGTTTTAGCACAGCCAGTGTCAATCATCATTTGAACAAGTTTACCATTGATTTCAACATCAGTTTCAACACCCAGCCCCTCATTATTAGTAGTATAACAAACATATTCAGGGTTAGACTTATCTGACTGTTGCTGGACTGGCTGGACAAACTTTACATCTTCTTAATTCTCTGATTCTCTTGATCTGCAATATTTCCAAAAGTGACCAGTCTTCTTACATTTTATGCACTGTGCATTCCTAGCTTTGCACCTTTCGTTATTAGCAAGATGATCCGTTTTTGCACATCGAAAGCAGGCTTTTTCTTTCGCTTTATTTACTGAAGATCTTACCGCATTAACATCAGATTTTCCAGGAAAGTTTTGGGCCCCGTGACCCCCAAGTAGCTGTGTATCCTTCCTTGCAGATTCAATTGCTCTCCCGAGCGTCTGGGCTTTTTCCAGTGTAAGAGTCTCTCCTTGTTGTAGTAGCTTTTCTCGTAGATATCCGTCAGAACACTTCTCTATAACTTGACCAAGAATATTATCATCAATTGCTTCCCCGAAGTCGCATGTTAAACTCAGCATACGTAACTCTGCAATGAAGGTATCAAGTGATTCATGTTGAAGTTGAGCACGTTTTCGAAACTTGTACCTCTCTGCCCACTTGTTTCTCTTCGGCTGAAAATGTGCACTCAACGCTTGTTTAACTTCCTCAAATTTCTTGTTCTCTCCCGGCAAACCTGAGAGCAAACGCTGGACTCCCGTCCCCGCAAGATGTAGAAGAGTAGCTTTTTGAACGTCGTCGCTTTCCTTATCTAATTTCGTAGCAATTCGGTAGTTGTCGAAAGCATCGAGCCAAAACTTCCACTCATCCGCCAAGTTTGTCGCCTCTAAATTAACTGGTGACAACGAAAACCTTTCAAAACTCATCTTGGCCTGTTATCCGATTGTCTTTTATCCTCGTCGCCAATTTGTAGTGTCGCAAAGTCTTTAACTGTAACGGAACAGACTCCAATATACAAGAAGAGTTTACACCGAAAGTAGTCACATTCCAACGTATCTAAAACGTCCTTAGGCTTAGCAGCCAAGCCTGCAATATCCATGGATACCCGGATATAACACTTATGGTAGACTCTCTCTCATCTGTAGTAACATAACCATGGTCATTACACTCGTCATTGTCGTAATCGTCATATTGAGCAATTATTGGATGAAGTTGAGTAACAGTTCTTAAATTATCAAAACCGAGGTCTGAGTAACAAAACTAAGCATTTGTGAGCGGACTTGTACGGAGGACATAGCCTTGAATGAACACTTAAAATGATGTGTATCACCTTTATTACACTCTTTACTGGGTCGTAGTCGTCATAATGAGCAATTATTGGATGAACTTGAGCATGATTTTTTGAATGATCAAAACCAAGGTCTGAGTAACAAACTCAATCATTTATTGGATATTGCCTTTAATGAACAATTAAAATGTGTATCACCTTTATTGAACTCTTTACCAAGGGCTTTAAATGCAAGATTGCATCGTGACCGGTATAACTACAAGAGCTAAACTCAGACAAGAAAAAGACTAAGGCCGGATGAAAATCAGATAAAATCCTCATTAGAATATCCTTAATCCCAAACAGATGTCAGGAAAATAAAAAAATCATGTTTATATAGAATCAGAAAAAGTTTTTCCTCTATGTTGTCTATCTAGGTATCTCCTTCGAAACAGTCTTCTCACTCTTCTTTCAGTAAGGTCTTTGACTTTGTACAGTGTGAGACATTCTAAGAATCGTCAAAAAACGACAGCGCTTACATTCCACTGATCACTATCAGAATTCCAAATTAAACTGAGAACAAACGGGTCAATTTCTGTGACGATCAATCTGTTCGCGCGTCTAGGTTTAGAGCGACATTTTTAACCAACGTGAGTTGATTATCTATTACATTACACGGACATATAATTAATAATTATTGGATGAGGTTGAACATGATAGCGATAATTATCATGGCCAAAGTTTTGTGTTATCTGCCGAAGCCGAAGGCTGAGGCGGATCGATAACACAAACTGAGGCCTTGATAATCATCGCTATCATACGAAAACCGAATCCAATAATTGCTTTATCGTGCATATTCCTGAGCGCATAAAATTATTGTCTGTATGTATAAGGTCACTTCTACATATACAAAATCTATTGTCTGTCGGTATGACTAAGAGAATGTATCATAAAGACTATTGATAATTGAATCTGCCACAGCCACAAAATTTATAACAAATGTTTTCAATTCTCGAATCCAAAAACTTCCACTGATTGACAAGAAATTGTTTCTTTCCTGTTAGAAAAGTGGTTTCATGCTGCCCCGCTGGACACTGATATGCATAGTCGAGGTGAGTAGAGCAAGTGTTAATATTCGGTGCGCTGTTGATGATGATATCATAATCACCCGTACCCCCAAATACTGGCCCACAAGCAATATTGCACAAGATAAAATATCCTTCTTGACGCGGTCTTAAGGACATTTTTGTTGGTGACAGACCACTTGGGTTGACAAGACTGAATAGGAACGAGTTTTGTGCTCTTTTCCACCCTGAAGAACCTTAAAGGAACAAATGTCATCAACACACTTTCATATCAAGTGCACTTGCGATTCGGTTTATAATATCAAAACTAAGAAAGAAATCTAACAAATCATCTTTCTACAAATTGCTTCAACGATACAAATTGGTCTCGAAATTAACCATTGGGAATACAATTCTACTTGCAGAAAAAAGGGTTTGAAAAAATAGATAAACTCTGAAAGAGAAGGACACATGAATTTTTTTTTAATTCAAGCTTCGCCTCAGTTCCTCTAATTCAGTAACTAACCAGAATTACTCTACAGAAACTTAGAGCCGCGGCCTTAAAGACAGAGACTATACGGTTTTGTTACAACCCTACCATTCCACTGTTCTTCAGAATATCCACCAATTATATAATTTCCGCTCTTTATCACTGTAATCGTTGGTCCCTTGTTATCACAGCAGGAGTGAAAGTTGGAGGCAGCCCAGCCATCACGAGAGGCACGGTACAACAATTTATCACTGACGTTGCCCAGGCCTGGGGTGTTCTTCAACCACATCATCAAAGTTTTGCCCTGGTCAGTTGAGAGGATCTCAGACCCCTCGAAGGGGGACGTCAGTGCCTTTATCATTCCTTCAACTTGATAAAACTTGGCCTCGATCAGCAGCTCAAGACGAACAGTCTCATCGTCAGGGACGACAAGTTGCCCCGTGCGCAGATAATTCAGGATGTACCGGAAGTGGGTTCCATCTCGATCAATGAAGTAGGTTCAATCGTCGTCAGGTTTGGTGTTAAATCTTTCGGAAAACATGGCGTGTAACATGGAACCTGGATAAATAATAACCAAAAATCACATTTAATTCGATACAGGTCAATATACGTTATTAAAAATCAGATAACACTTTGCATAAGTTCTATGAAATGTTTTTCGTTTGTTTCTCAGTGACTCTATCTGTTGCTGCAATTACAAAAAGTTTCTTTCAATTTTTTGATGTTTTTCTAACGTGAGAGACGTTTGATTTTCCATCGACAGTGAAATTTCATATGTCTTCAAGGCATGTATGTCATGGTCCGTGCATTTTGCATTGTGCTCACCTTGTCTAGTCTTCTTCGCAGCTTTTGTTGGGTCTCGTCACGCAATATGCTCTCTCTCCCTTAGTGGGGGGAGGGCGCGTTGCGTGACTATTTCAAACAACGCTTAAGAAGGAGACTGACCTTTTTCTGGTTCGTCGGTCTTTTGCAATCAGTATATATCAATTTTGTCATCCTTCACAATCCTCGTCCCCTTTCGTTTCCCTCCTACCTATCAACTATTTTTCACGAGACCGAACAGATTTTATTTTTCATAGTTTCGATTTATCTATGGGACGCTTATCATGAGTGACTCGAAATAATGTGACGCCAAACTGTCTTTCTTAGTTTAAGTATTTGATAGTATTGTTAGTTAGCCTAAGTTACCTGGATCTTTCTTCATGGTCGACAAACTTGTCGAGAAAAGGTATCCTCCAACATTCAGTTTCAGTATCTTAGAGAAGTGAACATGTTCAAACTTCTTCGCTACGTCATCGGACGCTTTACTTTCCTTGTGAACTGTATTCGCTTTCATTCGCTTTAGAACGTCGTGGAGGCCTTCAACGCACTTGCGGGCCGCCTCAAAATCTTCCGCATTCAGCAAGTCGAATGCTTCCTCGAGCTCTCGTGGCGAAGACATCTTCTTTACTAAAACAAAGCAGGAAACCTAGGTGCAGACCTTTTTCAGATAGGCAAAGCGACTGAGAACAAAGTATTTTGGGAATCATATGATTTCCGGGAAAGATGGACGATGAAGGTATTACCCTAGTGGTCACGCGACCCGTAACAGACCGCATTTCCGAGAATTAACGCCCCGTGATGCAAGCGGCTCCCTCGAAGGAACGCCTTCTCTCTCACTTTCTCAAATAATACTGAGGGATACAAGAAAAACCTGTTTATGTTGCCACTTTATTTAGAACTTTTTTAGCTTTAACTGCAGCGGAATCAGCACTGAAGATCAATTTCTAATCTGTTCCTGTGTTATCTATCTTCATGTACTTGCATAGTTCCTTGATGTGCTTTACCGGTTCTTTCAATTTTTGTCCTATTGCTGCATTAACTTAAAAAGCACCCCCTTCGATTAGGCCCAGGAATGCCGGAAAGCTCACAATATCAGTTTGTTAGGGTAGAAAGGGGGGAAGAGGTAAACTCTAATAAAAGAAAGAAGGGAGAAGATAAAAAATGATTTAAAACGACAACAAAAAAGTTTACAAAAAATATAGAACCTTGCTGATGCTTCTGTAGATTTTTGCTACTCTAACATCTTTTTCTTTATCTTCAGCGGAGTACCTCGCGCCCGCGTTGTTTTTTCTCCAGTCAGTGCGGCTACCAAACACGTGATCAGTGTTAGCCTTCATGACGTTACTGGGTGAAGAGTCTGCAATCGTTTGGGTTTGAAAGCAATTGGGAAAATGAGTCTTAGCGTTTTAATATATCTATAGAGAGGATCGTCGTCTGCTTGATTTCCCTGATTCTAAACTTTAACGGGTGCACAGGCCAATGAGTCATATGAAAATCAAATTAAAAAAAGAAGAAAAAAAAAAAAAAGAAAAAAAGGAAAGAAAATACTCTCATATTCGAAGCTAGTTCTCCTTTTCAAAATGCCCAGAAATAGTTCCGCGCGGCTGGATGACATTCCTCACGCAATCTGCTATTTGATAAGGAATGGAGTAATTTATTATCATTTTTTGCCATGTCAAAAGCGTGTAACCTATCTTGCATTTCTGTCCGATAGAAAACAACACTTGCATTGAGCAGTCTTTGCGGTAACCAATAGGATGAATGTAAATAAATGTGTTAATTAAAATCACTGGAACTGTCAGTAGCATTGGTTTTATCAACTGATTTGATAACGACAATTGGCTTCCGTAGAGGGGTTCAAAAGCTGCCGTTTTGAGTTCGCTCCGTGATGATTCACACTATGAAATAAGTTGAGAAAACTGAAGCTATTCAGCTCGGCAGAGTTGCGCAACTGCCGTGATGGCCGCCATATATTTCTTGTAAACATACTGTGACATATCAAAATGATCGTGTTACGCGTAGAGCTCTTCGCTGACAATGTCCCTTGAGATTGCTTTGCAAGGTGAGAGAGCATCATTCTGATTCCTCGTAAGAGAATGTGAGATCAATAGCTTTCCATCACCCCCCTCCCCTTACACTAGTTAGGCACAAAAGAGTTAGCTGTTGTGACTGACAGAGTGTCAGGGCCTCCGAGCAAGAGGGAAGTTTAGGTGATGAGTGTTATAACGTCGAGAAACGTATGGAAAAGAATCTCTGATGCTAATTTATTGATGTCAGTCGTTTTTAATCAAAGTTACAAAAACATGTGAATCTCATCAGAAGTACGAACACATACGGGCACGCACTGTCATTCAAGTCATAGACAGCGTAAAGGTCTTAATAGTCACGGTTATTATAACCATTCGAAAAGATACAGTTATACTACATCGAACTAAACCAACACACAGTACGTTCTTCCTACTCGAAGAGTTTAACAGTTTTCCTTTTTCGTGTTACTGAAGTCAACAGTATTTGAGCAACAAAAACTCAAAAAGGAAATGAAAGACAGACTATAGTTTACAAACCAAGAGAAAAAAATCGTTTTGTGTTCAGAACCGAAAAACTTCCATCTCTCTCCCCCTGAAGTTCTGACCTCCTGTCAAAAATGTGTTACAAGTTTGTCCTGATGGGCATTGGTAGTTATACAGATATGTGCTACAGTTGTTGGAATTTGGTTCATTGGGAATATGAAGATCACAATAACTTCCCCCTCCCAATACTGGACCATTGCCACTGTAACAATACATAGCGTATCCTTCTTTTCCACTCCTCAAAGCCATCTTTGTTGGTGACAGACCTCTCGGGTTGACAAGACTGAACAAAAAAGAGTTTTTGCTCTTTTGTGGGAGCTACTACCTAGGATTTAAAGAAACGAAGAAGCATACCAACCAATTAAAATCAATGCCTGATATTTTTTCTCAGAGCATAGAGCATAATCAAGCTATAATCCCGAAAATTCTCGAGCATAAATACGCGTTAAACTACATTGCTAGCACTTTTATAATGAAGTTTTCAGGGTCGTTTTCAGCAATAAATTATAAAAAGTATTTTTTTTTAATTATTTTTCCCTGGCCCATAATGCAAACTACTGGGTCCGTAAGTTACTGTGATAGCCATTAAGGTCTATTTATTTATAGCGTGCGCGGCTCAAACACGTGCTTGTGTCACGTGACATGATGTCAATTTCAGTGCCTAATAGAATCTAATATTGTTGACTTTAATTTAAGTCAAAATTTTGATCTGCTTGAAATACAAGGTCAGTGTTAAGAACTTACTTTGCTAATTTTGCTCAGTATATCCTCCAAAGATGTTATTTCCACTCTTTATCACTGCAAATGTCGGTCCCTTGTTATCACAACAGGAGTGAAAGTTGGAAGCAGCCCAGCCATTTCCAGAAGCTCGGGACAACAATTTCGCATCGTTATTAGGAAAGTCTGGGGTGCTCTTTAACCAATTAATCAAAGTCTGCCGCTGACTGGACGAGAGAATCATTGAATTCTTGAACGGTTCAACTACAATCGATTCGACTACTGGAACTGCTGGTGGCTTTGGTTCTAACTCGTTTATCATTCCTTCAACTTATAAAATTTGGCCTCCGCCAGCAGTTCTCTGCGAATGGTCTCGTTGTTAGGGACGATAAGCTCCCCCGTGCGAAGATAATTCAGGATAAAGCGGAAGTGTGTTCCATCTCGACCAATGAAGAAAGATCCATCCTCGCCGGGTTTTGTGTCAAATCTTCCTGAAAACATGGCGTATAACATGGAACCTGCGTCAAGGACTAAAAACGTATCACATCTGATCGTCGGGCAAATGTGCCAAATGACATTCCACTGTTGTGCGAGAGAGATGTGGGGATGGTAGGAACATTCCCCTTCAGTCTTTAATGCGTTCGAACATTGTGGAAATATCATACAATTATTTAATAGTTCGGGTAAAATTATGTATTATGCATATTTTTAAAGAATATGATGCTTAAAAATTCTTATTTACGTCTCCAAACTGGCTTCTTGTCCTCTCTTAACCCATTTTCTTCTGAGAAACTAAAATTTATGCATTGAATTAAAATCCGATTAAATCGAAAACATTTGCTTTTTGGTAAATCTTACATGTGATAAATTCCAACATGAATCAAACACAATGATCACGAGGAGAAAAAGGAGCTCTTGATGTTTGAACAAAGTTTTGTTGCCAGCGCCATAGGAAATGTAAAGAGAACTGCAGTGTAGAGAATGGGCGTTCTGATTTAAGAGTGCAAAGGGCTAGTAGGGCGAGTCTAGTTTTCTCTTGGAATTGATTAAAGACAATTAAAACTGGCTATTTCAAAAGTTTAGCGACGCATATGGACGCATAAGAGTCGTTAATTTGCGAATTAGCACAAGAAGCTACCACATTCGCTCCGACGAAGGGCTAACACTCGAAACGTCAGCTTTTATAATCGTAACGGTGGCCAATTTACCATTTCAACTTTGTTGATATATTCAAATTATTTCGTTACCCCCACCGACGCAGCCCCAAACAGTTTCTTTAGAAACTATTAGCCTTTATTCAAAGTAAAGAGGGTTCATCCCAAAAAAGTGCGACAAACGTTCCTTTAATTAAGGTACTAGTATATAACCCCCACGGGATCGGGGGGATTATGAAAAACAGAAATGCCAATGAGGGTTATCATATATTAATTTTATGGTGACACAACCAAAATCCTACAACCCTCCAGGCGATAATTGATTGGCCCCTAAGCTTACGTCATCCTCTCGATCGACCAATCAGACACAGCCAAAACCAAACGCGACTTGTTTACCACATCGTTTTCCCGCGCCTCTTGGGAGGCTGTGTGATCTATCCCTTTGTGTTCTCATTGGCTCCTTTCGATAGCTTCCTTTGTTTTGCATGGCTGTTGTGATAAACTGACACTCACTTGAAAAGTGCTCTATAATGCAGGCTTTTTACGACTAGATGTTATCAGCTCCTTTATAGCTTAGCCTTCTTGCAGGGGTAGTATTTTGAAGCGCGAGAACCAAGCGCGAATATTCGGTCGTTATATTGGTCAGGTGGAAGATTTTGGACGAGTGACGAAGGGAGGGGGGGGGGAGGGAGAGAAAAACCAGAAACACAAAATACTGCCTGCAAGCAGCCTAACTCCCTTGAAATGTTAATAGAGAGCTTTAGATTCGAGTACGAGAACGAGTACGAGTACGAGTTGACTAGCGTGCTCACATTGCGCATGCGTTGCTGTGCGTGACACTGTCACGGAAGCGGGAAACTCGTCGTCCGCCGCTCGTCGACAACGAGATTTTGACCAGAAGTCGTCCCCTAGAGAACGAGTTTCGAAAGGTGAGTATTTTGTATTTTAAACTTACCCTAGTCTTTTTCTAAGTCAGCAAAAGCAAACTTAAAGCCCTATACAGAGGTTTTATCGAATTGAATGTTATTACAAACCCTGATTCCATTCATATTTGATACTTTTTGGTCGACCTATTTTCACGAAATTCTGAGGTCTAAACACGTAAACAACATATCGCCAGTCGAATAAATTTAAATTGAAAAATGAGAGCCTTAAAAAGCACTTTCACCCTTTGAATTTTAACCATACATGAGGGATATAAACAGTGAATTGTTGTAATGTGGTTGACACTTTCCCGACTTTCTTATATTCGTAGCTATAGCGAAACGAGAACTTTTTATTTGGAAAGGAAACACGAAACTATGCTTCTCAGAGAAGTACTGGTTGAAGAGCCTCACAAGTACTGACCAGATTCAAAAGAGAGAGGTATATCTTGGACGAAAATCGCCGAACACTATAATAAAACCTTGAACGCTGAAACATTTTATTAGCTTCTCATTAATTATTGTCATATTAATACCATTATATTTATGAAATGAAAACTAAGGAAGAGTTTGTATGGTAAAATATCTGAATACATTATTTTTATATCTTTTTAGTTGTATCATATAAATGTACTGTATTATTATTACAAAGTCAGTTCAGCTGTTTTGAAATTAAAAATTATACATATTTACAATTTTGATTTTCTCAAGTAAATTAATTTAGATTTGAAAATTCTCCATAAAGGAAAAAAAATTGATGGCCATGGATCCACATCCCATATTCATCAATTACTCCTTTCATTGCTAACTATACATAGAAATTTACAAGCAGAAAATATAATTACAATTATAATTTGGTTCACTTCTTCTCTTTTATCTTCTCATCACTTTGCCAAATTGCATTGCTTAAATGTAGCCATAGTTGGTACTAACTAGGATGTAGCAAATCAAGAACTTTAAACCTGAAAATAATCATCTAATGTAGGAGGTTGAACATCAAAATAGGTGCTTGTAGTTGATCCATAAAAGCAGATACGTGCATTCCGAAGCAGAGCACCCACTGAATTCATTACACCTACTGGACTTAATCCAATCTTTAAGTTTTTCTTAAAATCTAGGAAAGCGAAGTATGTTACTATGTTGCTAAACACCCACTCCACAGCTTCCCTGACTTTACTTCATCCTTCAAGATGAATCTGAGTGGATAGGCAAGGTCGCCATATATACACAGTGGTTGTCCACTGGTATCAAATGAATGCTGCTGAAGGTTATGAAGGAGGCCAAACATTCTTAACACACCAGCATCATGCCTTTTACCCTCTGAAATGAAAATTTATAGAGTAAACATACTTGGATTTATATCAGTAGCTAGTGTTATAACACTCTTGTAGCTGCAGGTAACTGTTGAGTTACAAACTGTGATTTAAATTTTTTTTTGATTTTCCAAGTTAATTGGTTAATAGCCATTTTGATTTAGTAGGGGCTGGGTTATAGATATTTGTGTAAGGATTCAAGGGTAGGCTACATTTAACGAAGCTCTTACCAAGGGGCTGACTACCGAAAATGTTTCCTGATAACTTTGATCTTTCCAGCCCACTCCTCTAGGTGTAGATACCGTAGATCCTCAAATCAATTAGCGCCCAGGGAGCTTAATTCAAATTTATGAGAAAATGCGCTTATTTAATTTTTCCCAAATGGTGGCCTGACATGACCATTTTTTTAATACATCATCTAAACATAAACAAAATTAACTATTTATTGACGTAAAAAACTGATCCTAGAGTTTAACTCACCATTAGTGCAATGTACAAATCTAATACTACACGATGAAAACCATGCATCCTTTGCTTTCTCACTACTCATCCACAAAATGAGGGGAGGGGAGGGGGCACTTATTTGAGGGGGGTACTTATTTTAAATTTTTGGTCGATAGGAGGGGAACTTATACGAAGGGGGTGCTTATTCGAGGATTTACGGTCGTGACACTTCAATTCAGTTTCAAATTTGGGGGCTTAAATAAGGGGAGGCATTACAGCAGAACGATGCAAATAAGCGTATTAGCTTACCAACTGGTCCATACAAATTGGCTATTAAACCATTTGGCGCAACAAATGATTGAAACTTTAGGGCATGTACCCTTTTGTGCCCACTGGGTACAAGCTGGTTCTCTCCTGGGCGACAAATTGGGCGAACTGTCAGGTCTACAAACCCCTAGCAATTCTCAAGAGCTGTTCCCTTTCCATGGACAGCAAGAGCAAAGTCTTCCAGATGTTGGCTACTCAGCCAGGGTTGATCGAGATCTCTGAGCAAGTATCCATGGTTCTTTTAAGTAAAGCTGATCACCTCGTTGAAGATTAAGCTCAGCTCGGGCACTGAACAAAGCGAGGAATCATATCCGAGAGACGACATGGGTAAGAGGAAAGTTTCAATAAAATCAACGGCCCTTTCGTTCCTGAACATACCGTGCCATTGGCACAAGTAAACATTTCTGGAATTGCTAATGCCCGAAGAAGGAGACGCAATCCTGTGATGACAAACCTGAGCTCGGCTGCAAACTCTTCAGGAGAAATGGCGTCAAAAACATCGTCAATCCTTTCATACTGCTTGTAAGGATGTTGCCTCCCATCGTTGTGATTTCATAAATCGCAAAGGAGGTAAACGGATGCTAATAGGATAGTTTTTTTGGCTAAACATGGCGAGATTGTTACAGTAAAACCCTCGCACTCGGATCGATACATTTGTTTAGAATCTAAAGTTACAATTTTCGTCAGCACGACTACGAGTACGAGATACTAGTGCCAGATCTCGCGCGGTTAAAACTCGTACTCGTACTCGTTCTCGCACTCGAATCTAAAGCTCTCTATTGTTGCGCGGATACTGATGTGTAGTCACTTCCATTTCACTGACAGAACAACAATTTCGCTTTCAGTTAAGACAATTCAGCGAAGTTTTTACTATCTGGCTTAATAAATCAGGGAAAAAACATAAAAGGAGATTGTCAACAAACAAACAGTCAATAATCTTAGTTAACTTCGATTAGTCTTGCTTCTTGAAACCAAACACTTCCATTTCACTGACAGTAAAATTTCCACTTCCTGTTAAAAACATATTAGCATGCTGACCTGTAGGGCACTGATAAGAGTGGCCGAGGATTGAGTAGCAGTTGCCAGAATTTGGTGCATTGGCGACATGAAGATCGTGGTTTCCTCCAAATGTTGGCCCATAGACATCACGGCAAAAGATAGCGCACGACTGCTTTTCGGGTTTCAGAGTTATCTTTGCTGGTGGTAGACCAACAGGGTTGACAAGACTAAATAGGAACGAAGTTGTTGATTTTTTGTACAATCCAGAACCTAATGAATAAAGATATTTTAATCAAATGGCTAATAAATTGTCTTGTATGAATATGACTTCTACAAGGTCAAAGATTCCATATCTATTAAACAGACCCAAGCCTTCAGGAAAGGACATTCGTTCCCTTATGTTGCATTAACTGATTCGAGAGTAAACTTTCATGATCAAGGAAAACATTCAATATGACAGCAACCTAAAACTATAACTATTTGTTTTTTATTGTATTAGAAAAGGCCGTTTCTGAGGCGCCAAAATAATACAATAATCACACGACAAGCGCACCTCTTAATAAACACTTCCAGACGTGTTTGAGCTCCAGTGCACGAGTTAATTTCTGGATTAGAATGATTCCACCGGACACAAGTTCAAGGATCCTTGCTTAAAGTAAAACTCCAAATGTTTGCAATTATTTGCATTTTTTAGGCGTCTTGTTTACAGCAAACTTTGCACCCAAATTTGATACCTCAAAAAAAATTAGAGCTCTCGCTGCAAGTCCAATGCATGATCCACTCATCACTTAATGACAATAATAATAATAAATAATAATAATAATAATAACAATAATAATAATAATAACATTAATAATAATAGTTACAATTATAATGGGTTTATCAGGGGACATTCCACAATGTAAGTCCTCTTATCCACTGTTTCCAAGTCGAATTGGATCTTTGAGTAGGGAGGAAAATCAGTGGACCCGGGGAAAAAACACCGGAGAAAGGGCGAGAACCAACAACAAACCTAGCCCACATGTGATACAAGATCCGGGAATCGAACCCAGGCCGCAGCAGTGGGAGGCGAGCGCTCTCATCACTGCACCACTCTTGCTCCCTTAACAGTTGGAAAGTACGTTTCATTCATTGAAGACCCTACCATGTGACTCCCACAGTTGTTCAGTGTATCCTCCAAATATGTAATTTCCGCTCTTTATCACTGTGACTGTTGGTCCCTTGTTATCACAACAGGAATGAAAGTTGCTCGCAGCCCAGCCATTGCAAGAGGCCCGGTACAACAATTTCTCTCTAGCGTTGGTGACATCTGGAACGTCTTCCAACCAGTTCAGCAAAGTCTGGCGTTGATCGGACGACAAGATCACTGAATCCTGAAAGGGTTTTGGTTCCAGCACATCTATTATTCCTTCCACCTGATAAAACTTAGCCTCGATCAGCAGTTCATGACGAACAGTCTTGTCATCGGGGACAACCAGTTCCCCCGTGCGAAGATAATTCAGAATATAGCGGAAGTGTGTTCCATCTCGATCGATGAAGTAAGATCCATCCTCGTCAGGTTTTGAGTCAAACCTTCCGGAAAACATGGCGTGTAACATGGAACCTGGATAAATAATAACCACATCTTACATTAAACGTGATTCACTTCAAAATAAGTCCGAGTTATAAAGAATGCCTTATCCAAAAATTACCTTTCACTCTTTGATGTTCAAAAATTACGTGGTAAAGGTTTGATTTTCCACAAGGGATCCCTAAATAGAAAAAGTTCAAATGTCTTCATGGGATCCATTTCATAGTCTGTGCATCTGGCATCGTGCCAATAACACTTTACAAGCTCGCGGTCCGTCACCCGTTTGCAATTTGTATCAATCTCCGCCATCCTCATTGCGTTTCGGTTCTCTCTTACCTATCAGCTATATTATTGCCCTACAGGCTTTTGTTTCATAGATTTGATCTACCATGAGTGACTCGAATTGAAATATTGCGACGCCAGAAAGAAAGAAAGAAAAAACGAAAGAAAGTCTTAAGCACTCTAAACAACAAACGCGTCTAGTTACAATGATAAGGTTGAGATCGGACGTCAGCATTATCAGGCGCCTCTGGCAGCCGCTTCAGTCCATGTAACGACCTCACCTTCCCTCCCATCCCACCCCAGGGGAGGACATCCACCACACAGTAATCTCGTGCGTGGGAAATTAACGTCTCCTACCCCTAACCCTGCAGGAGACGGGGCCTACGGTTTATTCGTCCTTCTCCGAGAAGACTAGAATATCTATCCATTTCTTGATATTATAGAAAGGTAGCAAATTCTCCTCACTTATTTTAAGACCATGAGTATTGGTCCGGCCGGGACCGAACCCTCGACCTCCCGCACAACACAATCCGGCGCTCTAACCAATTAAGCTAACCGGGAGGTTAGTACAATATTTTGAATAAATTACACGATCTTAGACAATCATCCTCAGTCTATGTATTTGAAACTTGGGATAGTTCGCTTAAGTTACCTGGATCTTTGTTCATGGTCGACAGACTTGTCGCGAAAAGGTGGCCTCCAACATTCAGTTTCAGCATCTTCGAGAAGTGAACATGTTCGAGTTTCTTCGCTACGTCATCGAACGCTTCCCTTTCCTTACGCACTTTCTTCGCCTCTTGTTTCAGAATGTCGTTAACACCTTTAATGTACTTGTTTACTTCTTCAAAAGCTTCATCGCTAGGTAAACCGGACGCTTCTTCGAGCTCTCGTGGTGAAGACATCTTCTTTTAGTCGAACTGCGACACGCTTGAGCGCAGAAAGAAATGTTATTTTCTTGGGTATACAAGTTACCGTAAACAATTGATTCCGGGAACCTTGAAATTCCCGGAAACGAGGCATAATTTGTTTTTTTTTTTTTAACTCGAGTGGTCACACAACACACGCGATTAGGCGTTGCGAGGGTAGATGACTTTCTCAAAATGCCTCATAGTTTTAAGTCCCTTTAGTTTTATTTTTCGTTTTTCGCTGTTGTTTATTTAATATGTTGTAATTCGCACTCGTGTTCCAACTTTACACTCGTATTACACGAAAAAAGCTCTCGCTTTCAACCAATCAGGCGAGCATATTTTTTCATTTTTATTAATTATTACATAGTTTAGAGGTTATACACAAAAGAATTGATGGTTTACGAAGTTCAGTCACAAACCAGGGCACCTCTTTGCCTTTGTTTACTAATTTCAACATTTTTCAGTGTAGAAATCGCGCTCAAAGTCCCGTTCGCGAGAAAAAGATGTTAACAGTTACAATTCTTCATTGTAAAGAATTTAGTTTTTATTAGCTATATTGTAACTTATATTGGATGTTTTTCTTATTTTCATTTGTTTTTATTCATCATCATTATTTTTAATGACTATTTTAATGGCCAGGATGTCCATTCAAAACAGCCTTTGCTTAGGGGTTTACCCTGGTACGTTATTCGTAAACTTTATTGGTAAAATTCTAACAATTATTATTATTATTATTATTATTATTATTATTATTATTATTATTGTTATCATTGTTATTGCTATTATTTTTAACAACTTTAATATGAAGTATCTAATGGCATAAAACAGTACAAAAAAGTGATGACACCTCAAATCTATTGTCTTTTCAAAAAGATTTCAATTAGCTGCAATTGTAAACTAGCTACTTTAGTCTAATTTTCCTCTGAAAATCCAAGGAATCTAAGTAAGCAGGTTTACTAAGATCCCCTATGAGGAAGAAAAAGATTTCCTTCATAAAATGTTGACTTGACCCATAATAGGATAATGGATGTAGCTTATTCAGTTTGAACCAAAATTAATACTATTTTGTATAAGAGATATCAGTTAATAGCAATTTAAGATGATATTGTCAAATTTGTGTTTATGCAGTCCCCTTAAAGACACTTTCACAGCAAAAACATTTTATCATTCTACTCTTCGCTCGCATGCAGGCATTAGTTTCTGTTTTAAAGAACAAGATTTAGTGCAGCAAATATTTGGCCACCACAATTAGGGCAGATGGAAGATTTGGAATGAGTGACAAAGTAAGGGGGAGGGGGAAAGGGTTTTTCTGGTTTTTCTCCCCTTCTTCCTCCCCTTGCTTTTTCCCTCATCTCAGTTCTTCTCCTCATTTAATATGGTAACTGAATATTTGCCATGCCAAAACACAAAGTGTCACCTGCAAGCAGGCTATATGTTCTTCTTTGCAGATTATTATATAGTAAAGTAGTATTGTCTAAGACCCTACCGTGGGATTCCCACTGTTGTTCAGTGTATCCACCAAATACATAATTTCCATGCTTTGCCACTGTAACTGTTGGTCCCTTATTATCACAACATGAGTGAAAGTTAGATGAATTCCAACCATTGCGGGAGGCTCTGTACAGCAAGATGTAATCATTGCTAGCATTTGTCATTGTATCCTTCAACCAGTCCACCAAGGTTTGCCGTTGAACTGATGACAAGATCAAGGAGTCCTTGAAAGGTCTTGCTTTAAGCTCATCAATTATTCCTTGAACTTGATAAAATTCTGCTTCATTGAGCAGCTCCTTACGAACAATCTTGTCTTCTGGCACAACAAGCTGCCCACTACGAAGATAGTTCAGGATGTAGCGGAAGTGGGTTCCATCTCGATCAATGAAGTATGATCCATCCTCACTGGGCTTTGTGTCAAATCTCCCAGAAAACATGGCATGTAACATAGAACCTAAGGTTGTAATGGAAAAAAGACTTAACCTTACACCCCAGCACAGTACCTTTGTTCTCCTTGGTCCCTCAAGGAGAATTCCTTTAACAATAATGTAAAATTGAAGAACAGCTCCCCTAAACTCTTCCAATTTCAGGGGAACAAAATGTGTCAGTCAGATACTACACATCAAGTTCACATAAGTGATGATTGATATGGCCAATAATGCCTCGCACTCAAAATTTACATCTATCCCATGGTGTTTGTCAAAATTCATTTTGAGGTATTTGTGAAAGTTCAAACTTACCAAGATGACAGTCTATTTACTCGTGTCTGAATTTGTTTTCATTGTGTTTTGTGTTTTGTTTGCCAACAGTCAGCCGACAGTTGGCCAACAGATATTTTGGGGAGCTGTTCTTCAATTTTACCAACAATAACGCCTATCAGGTTGGCGATCACTTCTCTTATTTTCAATACCTTGATCCTTTACACTCTTGTATTGATTTCATGTTCTCCAAACTGTTTTCTCTACTTTTCCTGTGGTATTGAAGAGAATTTGTTGGACAATCAGGAGCTCTTTTAATCTTAAATTGGTGGCCAATTCCTTAATTCTCAAGGCCTCTACATTCTATTCAAGGAAGACACTGGAAAGAGAAGTTAAAACCCAGTCACTCTTAGGGGTAAGAGGATAAATCAATGATTCAAGGGTACAACTGAGACGAGAAGATGAACACATTAGGATTTAAAGATGAACATCCCTAGGATTTAAAGTTTAGAAAAACTAAGAATGCTTAAAACATTGCACCATGTTTAATGTGTTATGACTGATTCCACTGGAGGTCTAGGCTCGGTTGTTCGAAGGCCGATCAGCGCTAACCCATGGTTAAATTTTAGTATGGGTTTCTATATCTATCTGTTCAAAAGCTGTTTAGGGACAACTCTTTTTAAAGCATTTAATAATGAAACTGTAAACGAATGGAATTAAACTGAATTTTCTTTTAACGCTTTCAGATCTGAAATCAAATTTCACATTAATCTGGAGTTTTCTTAACCCACCTTTGAACAACTCGGCCCTGAGCACACAAACGAACCAAAACAATTCAAAAATAGAGGTCACTATGGTCCTTCGTGTTCACATTTGATTTTTTCCCCATTTGATACAATATAATTACTGACATGTATAATTCTAATGTTGAATAAAGAAATTCAATCAAAACCTCTACTATATTTCTTCATGTGGCGATATACGATACAGACTGTGGTAAGATTTCTGCACAGACCCATAATTCATTCTGCATACATCTCTTAGATCCGGATTAGCAATGGCGAAAACAATAAATTGCCTTTGGGAGTAAGGTTTTGTTTTACAAAACTGATTGTGCGGAAATCTTTCTAAGACAGCTTTAATAAAAGCGTACCTGGATCTCTATTCAGTGTTGCCACACTGGTTGAAAATTGGTGACCACCGACGTTAAGTTGCACCATCGTCGAAAAATGGACGTGCTCCAGCTTCTTTGCGACCTTGTCGAGCGATCGCTTTTCCTTGCGAACTTTTCTCGTCTCACGCTTCAAGATATCGAAAGCTTCTTTGATGCGCTGGTTTACTTCATCCAAAGCTTCATCGTAGTCAGACAAGTCTTCTTCTTCGGAATTGCGCGAGGTTAACTCGAACGAAGACATCTTTGTGGCATAGAATCTGCTATGTCAAGCTAAGTAAGTGAACTCAGACGAAGACGAAGGCATAGGATCTGGTATCTTATTAAGAAAGTCAGCTACACCAAAACGAGATTTGCCGGAAGCGGAAATTAGTCAAGCTTTATTCGAATCATTATTCACTTTAAGTGGTTTCCTGAAAACATGTTACTTTTAGTTCCGCATCTTGAAAATGTTTATGAAATTACCGCACTGATTACCGTTTGATATTCCAAGGAGCAACATTGCCCTTTGAAAATTGTATTGAGCTGTGGACCCCGCCATTTTGAATCTTGCCCAACTCGCCTTTCGCAGAACATACTTTCATTCCATTCCTCTTTTCTCCATCGCTTGGCAATTTATTTGAATGATTAGAAGCTTTACAAAAGGCATGCTTCTTGATTAAATAACTAATTAACTTTCTGCGATAACCAGGGCAGTAGTTGCTTATTGCAGGATTTGTCACTGTCACACCATCATCAAAACCATCTAACAAATAGAGTCATTCACAAGAATCAAAGAGAGAAAGTAAGATGAATATTTGAACAGTCTCGCAAAGATTCAGATCTGATCGCAAAGATTCAGGTCTGAGCGATGTTTCGCGAGGGAGATATTCAGAGAAATGTTTTACTCAAATCCATAAGGCTTTGTTTTGAGCTCCATGTTTGCGTCCCTCTGAGGGGCACAAATATGAGGGCCTGAGGATGACAAAAGCATATGTCATCGAGTTTTGCTATAAAAAGCCTGTAGTCGTCTTCGAAGGGCTCGTAAACACCCATTTGAGCACTTTTTCTTATACAAGGGCTGTTTAGATTGCGAAATCTTGGCAGATAAGCCACTTTTTCTAATCGACATCACAGCATTTTAATATCGTGTCACGCAAAAGCTTAGAAATTTAACCTTGCTTTACCCCTAGACGAAAAACCATATCAAACTTAATATTTTTTTAAAAAAGACAAGTCTTCAACTTTTCTGATAACGTACTAGCTAAAAAAGTCATAAGGACTGATAATTCCTTATTTATTTATTTATTTATTTATTTTTTAATTTTGATGACGTCTCGTGAAAACTTAGAATTGACCAATATGGGGAGGCAGTAAGTAGATAACCTATGTAATGTATTTTTTAATAACAAGGGGAAAAATGGCTAGGGGAGCATACTTCTTGGTCCTTCAACCTTGCAACTTAGTTCCATCCAGGGGAAGGAGGAACTCTCTCATTTTCCCTGGTTGAAAGATGCTTTCTTTTCTTCCCCCGACACTTCTAAAAAGGGTGTGGTAAACAGGGCTGAAGCCTTTTAGATAGGGCATAATTTTGACTATCAATTTTTTTTTTTAACTAGCCATGTGTCTGGTAGTACCTGGCTTGGAAACTTCCCTCAGAATTTTTCGGAACTAAATGCTATTTTATCTCGTTTCGATAGAAAATGAATATCACATGAATTTGCCTTACGACGCCAAGAATTAAAACAAGATGGTGCTGTTTCATTCCATCGCTTCAAATGCTTGTCGGGAAGTTGAACGCGTCTATGCTATGATTTTCGAAACCTGCTCAGGCAAATTTGATTAAGTGCGTACTATATACAAGAAATACAACATCTTCGTCAAACGTAACGTTTAATTTAATGATTTGGTCTCCACTTGTTACAAGTCAAACTTGCCGCTGAACCTCGATTAACTGAACAACTAACAAATGAAAGCCATAGAAACCTTTTACTTCTTGAATCCAAAAACTTCCATTTCACTTATAGTGAAATTCTGGCTCCCCTGCAAAAAAGTGGCAGCATTCTGCCCGGTAGGACACTGGTACGAATTATTCAGGCTGACAAAGCAGTTGTTGGAATTTGGTGCACTTACAATACGAAGATCATGACCTCCTCCAAATGTGGGCCCATTTCCATTGTTACAGTAGATTGCATTCCCTTCTTTTCCAGTTATCAGCGGTAGCTTTGAAGCTGGTAAACCGTTAGGGTTGACAAGGCTGAACAGAAACGATCTGGGGGCTTTTTTGTAGCTGGCTCCACTAGCTAAACAAAAACAACGAAAGATATGTAGATTAAACTGTGATTTATAAAACCCCAATACTAATTACTGAGAATTTGAAACCTTTGCATGGCCTTAATCACTAACTAGAGATTAAGCTCAATTTTTTCAGCAATGGATCCATGTTTCGAGCCTGCACATGAAACTCAACTTATTTCCTGCGCTCCACGTTAGTATCATATGAAACATCTCCGACCAACCCACTTTTGTTAGCAAGATGTTTTCGAATTATTGCGTAAAACTTGATTTGAATCGCAACTTCAAGTGGAGCAACACTCTTGAGCGGTAACGTTGTATTACTTCAGTGGGAAGAACATTTGAAAACCTTTGCTCTCCTAAATGTAGTCAGTTTCTCGGTCTACTGTGTAGTCCATACTTAACTGCATAATCGCATAAAAGAAAAAGATCTTCTGTCTTCTTAATAAACTGAATACTGTTTGGAGCCGCGTGTCAGTTTGTTTAAAACACGCAACTTAACATGACCGAAGTTGAAAGCACGAGAGACTGGTTACAATGAAGAAAAGCAAGGAGTTATGGGTTTTCTCGTGCCAAATTTCCATCGCACGCACAGGTATTCCATTGCACACAGCTCAGGTCTGATGGGGAACAAATTAGTCGCTTTAACTCTGTTGTTAAGAGATTAGGGAAGATGCATAAAAACTTACCGGGTTGATACCATTGTTCCTCAGTATATCCTCCAAAAATAGAATTTCCACTCTTAATCACTGTTACTGTTGGCCCCTTTCGGTCGCAAAAGGAGTGAAAGTTGGAAGCATTCCAGCCATTCCGGGTGGCGCGGTACAACAAAACGTAGTCGTCACTTGCACTCTCAAGCGTGTCTCTCAACCAGTCAATCAAGATATGACGTTGCTCTGAGGAGAGGATCACTGAGTCCTGAAAAGGTTGTGCCTTCAGCTCTCTGAGTATTCCTTCGATTTGATAGAATTCGGCCTCGCTTAACAGCTCCTTGCGAACGACTGTATCTTCGGGTAGCACGAGTTTCCCAGTCCGAAGATAATTTAGGATGTACCGGAAGTGGGTTCCATCTCGATCAATGAAGTAGGTTCCATCCTCGTCAGGTTTTGTGTCAAATCTTCCTGAAAACATGGCATGTAACACAGAACCTGGAAAAACACGATAAAAGAAAACTCTTTGTTGCTGCCTCAGTCATCGAGAAGTTGTAATGAGGAACAAGTTCAACGGGATCGATACGAAAGCAGACAAAGCACAAATTCCAAATATGAACATGCTTTAAATAGAGCTTCAAGTTCGAGAATATTTCATAGGTGTTTAATTGACAGATCATGACTGATAGAAAAATCATTTTTAATCCATGGATGATGAACGACACATTGCAAATTGTAAATCAAATTCAATCAAACTAATGGCAAAGAGTTAATTACTCGTTTCTGAGATCGGACTACTTGAAAAAATGACAATAAAGAATTTTCTTTCACAACATAGAACGCAATATTTCTTTCATTTTCACCGAACCATTCCCCAAAGCCATTCAGATCAAATATTTCGATAACCAAATTTCAGACCTCTGATTACACAATAAATGCGTTGACTAATGCCTAAAGTACCTGAATCTTTATTCATGGTTTCCAAACTGGTCGAGAAGAGATGACCGCCAACGTTGAGTTTCAACATCGTCGAGAAATGAACATGTTCCAGTTTCTTTGCAACCTCTTCAAAAGCTTCTTTTTCTTTGCGAACTTTGCTTATCTCGCGCCTCAAAATACCGAATGCATCAGTAATGTGTTTGTTCACTTCATCCAGAGCCTCGTCGTCGGGTAAATCTTTCTTTAAACTGCCAAAGGAAGACAGCTCCGTTTTTTCCGCGTCGTTGTATTTGTGTGAGTCAGCTTTCTTCGAAAAACGGTTGGAAAGCATTTTAACTCTCTCTAACAAGACGTCGACAGGTACCAAATGCAGAAAGTGTTCCAAGAATGAACAAAAGCTTCTTTGTCTACATATTTCGCGGAAAATGCACGTGGTCTTGATTAATTCTCGGTATTCCGATTTCTCGGAAACAACTGGCCGTTTAGGACGCTTAGTCACGCATTGATATGAAAATTCATATGTGTTTCATGGTCAACTTCGTTTCGCGTGCTACTTTATACAAGCATTGAACTAGTCACAACACGCAAGAGTGTTTTGACACATCCCTAACCGTCCTGAGACATCTTTGTAGTTTACAAAAATTGAATATTGTGTGAATTTTCCGACACAAACTAATAAATCCTTCAAGGAGCTTTAAGGAAGTGGAACGCGTTATGAGCCCTCAGCAGCCCTTTCTGGCTTTATCAAGACCTGATCCGACAAGATTAGATATGGGTTAACCGCTTACAAAGAATTACGAGATGCCAGGACGGTTAAACCAAATAAATTAATTCACCGTAGGTACCTTTCCTGAGAGACTAATTCAGAGAAATTGTTTTCGCTAAAAACCTAAAATCTTCAGAAAAGACAAGTCTTTACGAGGTTTTGTGTTCATATGTATCATTTTTTTTCAATGAGCAGGTCATAAGTCAAAGTAGAGGAAACACGGCTTGTCATGTTCTCAAGGGCGGATCCAAGATTTAGTAAAGGGGGGTTCAGAGAATCCGAGGGCATGCTCCCCTGGCAGATTTTGAAAATTAGGTCTTTAGAAACACGACTTCCAGCGTTCTAAGGGAGAATTTAGGGGGTTCGACCGAACCACTCGAACCTCCCCTGGATCCGTCCCAGTTTCTTAAATTCATGAATTGCGCTGGATTCCCCCCGCCCCCCCCCCCCCAACCCTTTCCTTCCCCGTTAAAAAAATTATCAATTATGCCACAACAGAACTTAAGCGAATGTATAAGCGAATGGGCCATTCGCTTATACAAGGTGTCCACTCAATAGAACGGAGCGAAATAGTACACAGTGCGATAGCCGAACGGTGTAGTGAAAATGGGAGGAAGTTACGCTTCCGACTGGAATATACAGGCTAGCTTTCTAAAAGTGTCAAATAACTCATGCACTCTTACCATTATATATAGAAAACCCAAATCCGGTTTTGTTTGTTAATTCTACTCCTCCACCTTCCGGTTAATATCCTCGCGGATCTCCAGCCAGAAACAGTCTTCGCAAGCGTTTTTTTTTTTTTTTTTAATAACTCAAGATTGTGTAAGTAACAACAACCCAATTAATTAACTGATAAACAAAATCTCGAGAATCAAAGACAAAAAGCGATTGTTTACAAACCAGATCAGTCCAATAACAAAGTTTTAAAAACCTCTTAGTTCTCAAATCCAGGATCAGGGACATGATTTAACCATGAGGAAATTTACTCACTAGCAAACGTTTACAAAATCAGCTGAAATCTCATCAGGAAGGGAAAAAATGACAAAAACGCCTCTAATTTTTGAACTTAAACACTTCCATCTCTTGCACAGTGAAGTTTTGATTCCCTGTTAAAAAAAGGCTACCGTTCTGACCGGCTGGGCACTGGTACGTGTTACCAAGGCTAACAGAGCAGTTGTTAGAATTTGGAGAGTTGCATATGGAAAGGTCAGGTCCAGTTCCAAATGTTGGACCATTGCTACTGTAACAGTAGATGGCGTTACCTTCTTGACCACCTCTCAAAGGCATCTTTGTTGGTGGCAGACCACTGGCATTGACAAGGCTGAACCCGGAGCTCTTTTGTACAATGCAGTACCTGACAAAAAATATTTGCTGAGTTAGATTGGTTGAATACCATTTCTCAAAAGTAAATAGGGATAAGACCACGACAAGAAATTGTCACAGCAATGATCAATGTCTGTGCTTGTGGGTAAGAGTTGTCACTTTCTGGTCAGTGCATCATGACCTCTGAAAAACACTTTGCCCTTAGCTTAGTGTGGAATGAGACTGAAATTCACTATTCCTTGAAAGAAAGGAAGTTAACTAGTCACACTTTTTAAAAATAGTGACGAAGGGCTAATGCTCGAAACGTCAGCTTTTGTAATCGTTACGCTGGCCAAGTTACCATTTCAACTTTGTTGATATATCCAAATTATTTCGTTACTCCCACCGACGCAGCCCCAAACAGTTTCTTTCGAAACTATCAGCCTTTATCCTTTTTAAAAATAGTTTCATCAAAGGCTGTAATTTCACTATGTAGGTTTTAACAATGACAAAACTTAGGTAAAAGTATACAAGAAGTATTCCCGCCCATCAACAAAAGTCCCTCTGAGATGAGGGACTCCTTTAAAACTCGAGATTCCCATTCAGGCGAATGGTCATGTAAAAAGGTTTAGTCCATGGAAATAAGAGCAGGCTGACAACTCTATCATATCACTGTACAAGAAAGAAGAGGGGGTTAATAAGATCGTCCTGTGGATTTTTTCTGAGAGTTATAAATTTTGGAAATTGTGAAACAGAGTACTTACTGGATGTTTCATATATGAAGTTCACACTATGGGTTATAAAGCGTCCCGGAACAAGCTGTTACTGATTGTCAATCTGATTTGGAATTTTTTTATTATTGCAAAAGTGGCACTTCCTGACCGATTCAAGTTTACTTTCTTGTTTTGCTTTATATTTTCCCGACAGTTCCCGAGCAAAATACTTCTTCCTTCCGTGAATAATTTGTAAAGGGAAAGTAAAAAAAAAACTGTACGTGCAAACTGTTAGGATAGGATACTCTATCATAGAGGGAAAAAATAGTAAGGGAGTTTGATGGGGCTAATAAGAGGGTCTCTTACTTAACGATTGCCATGATTGTGCAGTATATCCTCCAAATATGTAGTTTCCACTCTTTACCAAAGTAACTGTTGGTCCTTTGTTATCACAACAGGAATGAAAGTTAGAGGCAGCCCAGCCATTGCGAGAAGCTCGATATAACAACACGTAATCGTCGCTCAAGCTTTCGCGAGTGTCTTTCAGCCAGTCTGTCAGGGTTTCGCGCTGTTCTGAAGAGAGAATTGCAGAATCTTTAAACGGCTTTGCTTTCAGCTCATTGAGTATCCCATCGATTTGATAGAATTCCGCCTCGTTTAACAGCTCCTTGCGAACGACTGTATCGTCGGTAAAACGAGTTTTCCAGTGCGAAGATAATTTAGGATATGTCGGAAGTGGGTTCCATCTCGATCGATGAAGTAAGATCCATCCTCACCAAGTTTTGTGTCAAATCTGCCTGAAAACATGGCATGTAGCATGGACCCTGGAAAAGCAAGATGAACAAAACCCTTTTGATACCTAAATCCAATTTTTTTCCATGAAAAATCAACTACACTTCGCAGTTTTGACATGACATGCAGTTTGACGGGTGGCATCGAGCCTCTTTTAGCGTAATATATTCAGTCAACCAGAAGTAATGGAGGGTTATTTAGGACAGAGTTTCACTTGCTTGTGGCCACAAAAAATGTGTAGAGACACGGGTGTAAGGGAGCCTTCATTATTTATGGCGGGGGGAGGGCTGGCAAGAAAAATGGGGGGGTCATGATAAATTCAGGAACTAAAATAGGAGGTCATTACAAAAATTTGGGAATAATGAAGGGGGGCGGTTCAAAAGCTTTTTGTTGTTACACTGATCATCTACAAATGTGGGTTTAAGTTTGTAGAACATTTCTGCTACCTGCCATACAAGATATAGGGAACAATCGCTAACTTTGCATACACTGGAAAGCTGTTCTTCTTCAAGCTACACACAGTACCATACCAAGTTGGACACAGTACCATAGGATATCTCTTATATTATGTTATTCATTTTGTATCAACTTTAGATTTCAAACTCTAGAACTGTATTGTTAAGGTGTTTTTGCAATAAAATTAAATATTCGAATAAGTAAAGATTTGGTAACACATTTGACAATGAAAAACTGCGATAAAATATTATAAAGCATGACACGACGTTTCGATTCGACGTTTCGATTCGACGTGTGATTCAAATTACGTCGGATATACGACGCGTTATTTGTTTCAACGCATTGCTGATCATCGATATTCTGCCATTGGTCGCCACCTGAGAGATGCCCATGGGAACATTGACTTACTCAATGAGAGCCAGTTTAGAATGCTTAAAAAATGCGGCACGAAATGGGATTGTCTTGTTTATGAAATGTTGTACATAAGAACAATAAGGCCCAATTTAAACACCCAGAGCGATTCCATTAGGGCTAAACTCTTTGTTTAACTTTTAACGTTTTGTAATTTATTCACCGCTTCATTATATTTATACTCGATTTTATCATTTTAGTTTACTTGATAATGACGTTCTGGAAACGTCGAAACGTCGTGTCATGCTTTATAATATTTTATCGCAGTTTTTCATTGTCAAAAATTAAATATATGAAAGATATTTTTCACTTCTTTTAAACTAGCTGCCTTGATAGTCCTAGGGGGGAGGGGGGCTAGCTATTATAATATTTTATAATATAATATAATATAATATTTTATAATATTTTATAATATTTTATCGCAGTTTTTCATTGTCAAAAATTAAATATATGAAAGATATTTTTCACTTCTTTTAAACTAGCTGCCTTGATAGTCCTAGGGGGGAGGGGGGCTAGCTATTTTTTCAATTACAACTAGAGGGGTAATGACATTTTTTATTCTTTTCGCTGTTGCATAAATAGCGCTATCTACTGCGAGGATCGTGCATCATACGTATCTAATACCGCAGTTCAAAATATATGAACTTCATATATTCATTGTATCTGATTTATCATCGCGGGTTCATTACGAATCAACTTAACGGCCTGTTCCCAGTTGGCTTGTTAGCTCAATTGGTAGAGCGCTGCACTAGTATCGCAGAGGTCAGTGGTTCGAATCCCGTACAGGCCTGGTTTTATTCAGGTCTGATTTTCGCTATTGCATAAATAGCGCTCTCTACTGCGAGGATCGTGCATCATACGTATTTTTTATTCTTGTAGAGCAGGGTCAGGATATTTTGTTTAGTCTCACTGAAAATCTTGCCAGCACACCCCCTCCCACAAATAATGAATGCTCCCTCAAAAAGTTATTTTGCATTGAATTAAAATCTAGTTAAATCGAAAACAATTGCTTTATGGTGTATCTTATATGTGATTAATTCCAACATGGATCAATCACAATGATCACGAGAAGAAAAAGAAGCTCTTGATTTTCGAACAAAGTTTCGTTGCCAGCGCCTTAGGAAATGTAAAGAGAACCGCAGAATATGTATTGTGATTTAAGAGAGCAAAGGGCTAAACGTACTTGCTTTATATTATGCGAGTCTGCAATTTTCTCCTCAGTGGAATTCATTAAAAAAGACAATTAAAACTGGCTATTTTAAAAATTTAGCAAAGCATATCGACGCATAAGAGTCGATAATTTGCGAATGAGTGATTCCTTGAACCAAACCCTTAAAGATTAAAAGTGTTTGCTTCCGTCACGAATCATTTCAAAATTTCTCGCGCTTGATTATCTTTACCCCTTTAGTATTTGTATGCCCCACCAAATAATTTCCTTCACGTAATCTTTCCTGTCTCCATTAATGACAAATGCACAGCAACTGGCTTCCTAAATAAATCATAAGCACCTTTGTGCACGAGTGATTCCTCGCACCAACCCTTTAAAAGTGAAAGTTACAGCCTCCGTCAATGTCAGTTGTATCATGTCAAGTCTGTCGGGCCCGCAGTTGTTGTTCATTCTTCACTTCACTCCTTTGTACATCTTCACCTTTAAAGTATTTACATTTGCAGTTACCAAACAAGCAAACCGCTAACTTTTGGCAGTTTTCGATTGTTTACAATCAATTCCTCAAGCTATTTGACCAGTTGGTTCTCGAATAATTATTCACCACGAGTGATGCATAGTTAAAACTATTTTTCACGGTTCAACTCATTTGTTACTTGTCTCGTTAAGTTAGTTTTGCGGGAGGGTGCAAATGGGTCACCGGAGAAAACTCAAAGTAAACAGGGTTCATCCCCAAAAATGCAACAAACTTTCTTTCAATTAAGAAAATGAAATGTATATTGTCAGGATGATAACACAAAATACGGTGATGAAGCCTTGTGAAGGACGGATGAGATTTTTTTAAATGCAAATGGAAAACTTGTTTAATTTGCGGCAGAGTTATTTGGGACTACGCAATAGAATGTTGCGAAGCTGGATTATTTTCATAACTTATGATCACTCCCAAGAAAGTAAGCATTGTCCTCGAGGGTTATTTACTCATATTACATTGGCACACCAAAGAAAACTGGTAACTAAAGCTAAACATTTATTTTAAAAAGCTTAGTAGTCGTACATTTGCAAAGGGGACTTGCTTTTCCGGTTAACATCAATATTTTGTACTTCAAATTTTTCTTAAATATTAGAGACATTTATCTGCGTAGAAATTAAGATTGGTACATATATCTTATTAACCAAGCGCGAGGGCCGTACTGGAAGAATAGCGGCCCGAGGTCTTGACAGTACGGACCTCGCTGCGCTCGGTCCGTACAAAAAAGACCGAGGGCCGATATTCTTCCAGTACGGTCCTGAGCAAGCTTGGTTAATAAGAGATTTATTATACAACTGAAGTTCAAAGGGACACAAGTGCGGTATCATTCGGGGCCATTCGGGACAGTGCCCAGTCCAATACTTAGAAAATATTGGACCGGCAATAGAGCATTTTGATTGGTTGATTTTAGTTATTGGCCCTCTGACTGCCCGAGTGGTGTAATAATAGCATATAACCACCATAGGGTCGGAGACGGGGAGGGGAGATTATGAAAGCCAAAAAAGGATTATCATTAGATTACTGCAGAGCCCTACGAGGAAATCAGGTACATACATTTTATGGCACACAACCAAAATCCTACGACTCCCAGGCGATAGTTGATTGGTCCCTAAACTTACGTCATCCTCCCGACCAATCATACGCTAAAACTAAAAACCAAACGTGACTTGTTTACCGCATCGTTTTCCCGCACCTCTAAGGAGGCTGTGCGTTCTAACTTTGTGTTCTAATTGGCTCCTTATGATAGTTTCCTTTGTTCTGTGTGGTTGTTTTAACTTTGTGTTCTAATTGGCTCCTTATGATAGTTTCCTTTGTTCTGTGTGGTTGTTGTAATAAACTTTGACACTCCCTTGAGACTGCACTCCATATTGCAAGTTTATGACGACTTGATGTTATCAGCTCCTTTATAGCCTTCTTGCATGGTTCCTCCAAATGTTGGCTCGTAGTTACTACGGCAATAGATAGCATTTGATTCGTTTCCAGGAATCAGAAGTATCTTTGTTGGTGAAAGACCGCCTGGGTTTACAAGACTGAACAGGAACGAAGTTGGCGACCTTTCGCACGATCCAGAATCTAATGAATAAAAGTGCTTATATAAATAGGTAAATGATAGCCTCTGTTTAGCACCAAAATATACAGACAATAACATTTGGCGCGAAAATATGCAAGGATATTGCTTGTGGATATCATCTGTTCCGAGATGGGAATAGTTTTCCGAAGCTTAGGGAGAACTGTGAGCTTCGATCAAGGACATTTTCAATATGACAGGCGGAAACCTTCTACTACAATATTCTTTTCCTGTTATTGTTTTATAATAGGCTGTTACTGAGGCGCCAAAATGACGCAATAATCTCATGACAAGCGCTCGCCTTTATGTACACAGCTGGTTGAAATTCCAAAGTTTAAGTAAAGTAAGTTACGCAATTTGACCTGAATGTCCACACAAAATACTGCAACTCAAATTCAACAAGTTCTCAAAGGCGCGATTAACGATCTTTCTCTAACAAACATCCAGATGTGTTTAGGTCGTAGCTCATGAGTTAATTTGCGTCGAAGTTACTTTTTATTGTTTCTGAAATTGAATAATTTGAATGATTTCCCTGGAAACAAGCTCAAGTAACCCTTGTAAACTATACAAAGTGTTCTTAGGGTAAAACTTCAAATATATGCAACTATTTGCTGTTTCTATTACTGTAACGTCTAATTACTCTAACGCAAACTTCGCTCACAATGGTGCTACCTAAAATAGTCTCGCTGCAATTGATATGCATGATCTATTCAACACTTGAAAATATCTATCACTAAGACCTACCACACGACTTCCACTGATGTTCAGAATACCCTCCAAATATGTAATTTTTACTCTTTATCACTGTAACTGTTGGTCCCCTGTTATCGCAAAAGGAGTGAAAGTCGGATGCATTCCAGCCATCTCGAGAGGCTCTGTATAGCAATTTAACACTGACATTGTCCAGGCCTGGGGTGTTCTTCAGCCACTCTATCAAAGTTTTGCGTTGGCCTGTTGAAAGGATCTTAGACCCCTCGAAAGCGAGTTGTGGAGTCAGCGCTTTTATCATCTCTTGAACTTGATAAAATTTGGCCTCGATCAACAGTTCCTGACGTACAGTGTTATCGTCAGGGACGACAAGCTCCCCTGTACGAAGATAATTCAGAAGGTACCGGTACCGGAAGTGGGTTCCATCTCGATCAATGAAGTAGGTTCCATCCTCGTCAGGTTTGGTGTCAAATCTTCCGGAAAACATGGCGTGTAACATGGAACCTTAAAAAAAAAAAATGATATTTACAAATCGCATTGAGTTTGATTCATCTCGAAATATTTCCGAATTTTTAAGATACGATATTTCAATGGTTTAGTAGAGAAAGCCTTCTCTTTTTCTTCTTTATTCAATTTGTTCTTGAAGTTAACATACGCTTCCAAAAATTGATATTTTCTTTTCATTTTTTGATACTCAGCTAACATGGGAGAAGTTTGATTTCCCACGAGCAATCCCTCGAATTTAGAAGCTCACAAATCTTCAAGGGATCTATTCAATGGTTCGGAAATTGGAATCAGTACCAGTCTCCTCCATCCAAGTTGCTTTTCGGTTCCTCCCTACCTATTAGCTGTTTTAATACCCTAACAGACTTCTATTTCATCGTTTTCACTCTCGTTGGCACTCATAGTGATTCGAAACGTTATGGCACCATAACAGTGTTTGGAATTGATTAGACAATCCTTTAACAGCTTTTAATATCATAGGTGACAAATTAATCCTTAATTTTGGCTCAAGATTTCAGCGTTAGTTTTTAATTTCACACGTGAAATTATAAAATTACCATGATAACATCTCTTGTATCTCGATCAGAGCAAAGATGGCATCGAGATTTAGGATGGTGACCGTTGAAGAAGTTACGAAATGAAAAGAAGCGGCCGGAAATTATTAACAGGCACGAAGAATTCGAAAGGTATTTTTTGTGAAGAAACTCAGAAAATTACAAACTTTAACAATAATGTGAGCTTTAAAAGAAAACTATATTCTTCTTCATGTTTATGGTTTTCGATAGAATAAACCAGTGGAAACAATTACGGTTGTGAACGTAATTTGTCACCCACGATATTAATTAAAAGGTAATCAAATGGTTTTCTCGTGAAATTATTTCCTGATTTCACTCGTCGCCATTTGATTACATATACTAACAGGGTTATTCTAAGTTTATTTCCTTGAAACGACTAAGATACATTGTCTAAGATACCTGGATCTTTATTCATGGTCGACAAACTTGTCGAGAAAAGGCGGCCTCCAACATTCAGTTTCAGCATCTTCGAGAAGTGAACATGTTCGAGCTTCTTCGCCACGTCATCGAACGTCTCCCTTTCCTTGCGAACTTTAATCGCCTCCTGCTTCAGAATGTTGTAAACTCCATTTATGTACTTGTTTACCTCTTCAAAAGCTTCATCGCTGGGTAAATCGAACGCTTCTTCAAGCTCTCTCGGTGAAGACATCTTTCTTTATAAGAACAACAAGACACCTTAGTGCAGAACAAAATAATGTTGTGCTTTTGTAGATAAGCAAAATTACCATAAAGCAATTGATTCCGGGAGTCATTGAATTTTCAGGGAACGATGAATAATTTATTACTTGGGTGGCCATTCAACCCGTAATGTATGTCTCTACGTAAAAGCAAACGCGATTAAGCTTTGTTACAAGGAGACCCCGCTTTTTTTCATCACTGACTAGGGGACTTCCTCAAAGTGCTTCTTAACGTTATTCTGCTCTTGGTTTCGGTAAATTGCGTGTAAATTTCTCACTCTTACGAACATCGACTATTCGTAAATGTCTACGAAAAAAACAAAACAAAAGAAAACAAAACATTTCCAGGATGTATTCTCCTTGAAAATAGTTTAGGAAAACTGTTACAGAGGTGTAAAATCGCAGAGAGGACAGTTATATAGTTGAGAGTTTATCTAACAAAGAAAAAATTAGTCAAGAACGCTGCTTTTCCCTTCTTTTCTAAGAAAAGCATTTTTCAGTTTTGAACTAATGCGCTGACTTTGAACAGATTGTTCGAAAGGCAAACAGCGCCTAACACCGCTACAGGATTAAAATCTAAGCGGCTTGGTCTTGATTTATTTTGTAAAAAAGGAATAATATAGCTGACATATGTTGTTAACTTTTATTTTGGGATATTCAGATGTTTTTCTTCATATATATTTGCTCCTGTATAGCTGTACCAGGGGCGTAAAGGAAAAGAATAAGCATGATTTACGTTTTGGACGCAAACAGCTCAGTGCCGCGTGTCGAGCTCAGTTATTTATTTTAGAAATAGCTTCGGGCAGGACGAATAGTTCACAGGTAAAATAGCGTGAACCCTGCTGCTTTAACTTTGCGTGAGCTCCGGACCCGTTATGGTGGATAATAAAGGCGGCCTTGTATGACTTACAAGGAATAGTTTTAGTGACCTTTTCTATGGCCATTAACTTCTACTCTATATGAGAAAAAGGAAGAAAACCTTCCGTACATAGCAAACGCGAAACAAGTTTCATTCACGTGGAAACGGCAAAACGTGACTGGTAAACGTGAAAAATGGCGGGAAAACAAGGTCACGTGGTCACTCTGCGGTTTATGTTTCACGTAAACGTGGTGCTAAATCTCTCTAATGTTAATAGGCCACCGTGGAGATGTTCTAAAGCTGGCGTTTCGAGTTTTCTCTGACGAAGGGCTACCCGAAACGTCATCTTAAGAATTTCTCAGCGGTTCGCATTCCAAATTATCAGCAAAGTTGTGGAAACCAAAAGCTAACGGACGTGGCAGAGTTTCGCAATTCCTGTGATAAACGCAATGTGACAGCGCAAAATTTAAAAGCGCAATATAGCGATCCGCCGAGAATGCTTCACAAGTCGTGAGAGCATCATTTGGATTTCACGAGCGAGAATGTAAAACAAATAGCACCCCTTCCCCCTCCAACTCCTGGTTATATACCTTTCCAATATTTAAATATAAAGCACGAATACATTCAGTAGCTGTGGTGAATACGGGGTGCCGGGGCCTCAAAGAAAGGGAAGAAGTACAGGTGATGTCACAACAGAAAGAAAGGTATGGGAAAGATCTCTGTTTGATGTTATTTATTAATATCAATAGTTTTATTTAACCTAAGGTTCACAAACATATGAATTTGATCAGAACCACGAACATGTATAGGCGCACTCCATCATCTAAGCTAAAGACAACGGGACCAGTATTTAATAGTCGTTCGAGATACAGTGATACATCAAATTAAAGAAACACGCATTTAAATGTTTTCTATGAATATTTTTCTGCAGTTTCTTTTTGTTGCTGTTTCTCAAGTCGAAAGCACTTGAGCAACTGTAGAAAAGAAATTAACGAGAGGATATAGTTTACAGACCATTATCGGTTTAGGCGACAAAACTCGTTTTGCGTCTATCACTCAAATTTTACATTAACCTCAACCTGAAGTACTTACTTCCTGTTAAAAAAGTGTGATGAGCATTGTAATTGCTAAGTGTTGTTCAATTTTGTGGAGCAGTTGTTGTAATTTGGTGCATTGACAATTTACCTTCAAATTTTGGTCCTTACTCACAAACCATAGCACATCCGTCTTGTCCACTGCTCAAAGTCATTTAACTGATGGTGACAGACCACTCGGGTTGACGAGACTGAACTCAAACGAATTTATGTGCTCTTTTGTATGATTGAGTGGTAATGTCTTCGGCTGAGAGGTTTTCCTCAAATTTTCACATTTACCTTCGAAGCTTTGCTTCTGGGCCAAATATTAATTTTTCAGACAATATCTCAGCCAGAGACATTATAAGCCGAAACACCGGACATCTGAAAGGGTTTATCAACTTAATGTCACATATGTTTATAATTCATCCAGTCCATACTTAACTGCATAATCGCATAAAGGGAAAGATTTTCTGTCTCCTCAATAAACTGAATACTGTTTGCCGGAGCCACGTGTTTTGTTTAAGGAGCACAATTCAAAATAACCGAAGTTAAAAGCACGAGAGACTGGTTGAAATTAAGAAAAGCAAGGATTTATGTGTTTTCTCAAGCCCAATTTCCATCGCGCGCACAGGTATTCCATTGCACACAGCTCAGGCCTCATGGGGCAACAAATTAGTCGCTTTAACTCTGTTGTTAAAAGATATGGAAAGAAGCATTAAAACTTGCCGGGTTGATACCATTGTTCCTCAGTATATCCTCCAAAGATGGAATTTCCATTCTTAATCACTGTTACTGTTGGCCCCTCTCGGTCGCAAATGGAGTGAAAGTTGGAAGCATTCCAGCCATTCCGGGTGGCGCGGTACAACAAAACGTAGTCGTCACTTGCACTCTCAAGCCTGTCTCTCAACTAGTCGATCAAGATATGACGTTGCTCTGAGGAGAGGATCACGGAACCCTGAAAAGGTTGTGCCTTCAGCTCATTGAGTATTCCTTCGATTTGACAGAATTCGGCCTTGCTTAACAGCTCCTTGCGAACGACTGTATCTTCGAGTAGCACGAGTTTCCCAGTCCGAAGATAATTTAGGATGTACCAGAAGTGGGTTCAATCTCGATCAATGAAGTAGGTTCCATCCTCGTCAGGTTTTGTGTCAAATCTTCTTGAAAACATGGCATGTAACACAGAACCTGGAAAAACACGATAAAAGAAAACTCTTTGTTGCTGCCTCGGTCATCGAAAAGTTGTAATGAGGAACAAGTTCAACGGGATCGATACGAAAGCAGACAAAGCACATTTTCCAAATATGAACATGCTTTGAATAGAGCTTCAAGTTCGAGAATATTTCATAGGTGTTTAATTGACAGATCATGACTGATAGAAAAATCATTTTTAATCCATGGATGATGAACGACACATTGCAAATTGTAAATCAAATTCAATCAAACAAATGGCAAACAGATAATTACTCGTTTCTAAGATCGGGCTACTTGAAAAAATGACAATAAAGAATTTCTTTCACAACATAGAACGCAATATTTCTTTCATTTTCACCGAACCATTCTCGAAAGCCATTCAGATCAAATATTTCGATAACTAAATTTCAGACCTCTGATTACACAATAAATGCGTTGACTAATGCCTAAAGTACCTGGATCTTTATTCATGGTTTCCAAACTGGTCGAGAAGAGATGACCGCCGACATTGAGTTTCAGCTATGGAACGCCATAACTGTCTTATGATACTTTTGGTCATGATATTCGGTGCTTACATCCTTATATTGGGTGCTTACATCCTTATATTCGGTTGTTAAATCATTATATTCGGTATTTACTTCATTATTTTCGGCGCGTACTTCGTTATATTCGGTGCTTACTTTATTATATTCGGTGTTTACTTTCTTATATTCGGTGCTTAAATCATTATATTCGGTGTTTACTTCATTATTTTCGGTGCGCACTCTGTGATATTCGGTGCTTACTGTATTCTATTTGGTGCATACTTCGTTAAATTGGGTGCTCATTTTATTATACTGGGTGGCTTATTCGTTCAGTGTTCACTTCATTATATTCGGTGTTCACTAAATTATATTCGGTGTGCACTTCATTATATTCGGTGTTTATTTCATTTTACTCGGTGATTAAATCATCCAGTTCGGTGCTTCCGACAACTGGTGAGCACTTCATTATCTTCGGTGCAAACTTCGTTATGATCGTCACCAGGCTCCCAATTGTACAGCTTTGTTGAGCGCGAAAAAATGGAAGACATCTTGACGAAACTAAACATTGAAGCGCTCGTTGCAGTATTTCGACGAGAGTGAATCGTTCCTTTGAATCGTTCCTTCAAAAACCTAGTTTAAGTTGGCCATACAGAAGGGGTCCTACTAGAACCTTGCACTGAAACGCAACTTTTGTTGTTACATGGGCTCTTTCCTTTATAGTGACATCTAGTGTAAATGACCTGTCATGAACTCCTTTTTGATATCTTACAAACCGCTGCAACTCAACGCATCAATAAAAATTGGGTAAAGAGTGGATATTGATTATTAACCCTTCAAAGCAGTTTTTAAATACAGTACTTTTATTAAGATCATTCTTTCTAGTTCACAGCAACTCTTGAAACCCTCCTCTATACGATTCTCTAGTATTGATTTTGGTATGTTGAATTCTGGAGCTCCAGATCCTAAACGATTTTTTTGAGGCTTCCGTTTTCCGTGGATTGAACATTCCATTCGCAAACTCATCATGTCAGAACTACTATTTACACCCAGCTGCTTCGTTTCGCTTGCTGATAACAGAGGAAGTACATCAGGTGTGATTTTCTCCTTTTCAAATACTTCTGTTAGATTACTTAAGTTTTGTCGCTTCAGAATGGAGGCCTTTGCAGTCTTTTCCGCCATTTTCATAATACTCTGAAAATACGTGGGAAATCGCAGAATTGCATTGTGGGGCTATTACCGCGAACAATGTTTTTGGGAGCCTGGTGACGATCATGACGAAGTTTGCACAGAAGATAATGATTTTACCACCGCGTATAATGTTGGTAGGACCGAAGATAATAAAGTGCTCACCAGTTGTCGGAAGCACCGAACTGGATGATTTAATCACCGAGTATAATGAAATAAACACCGAATATAATGAAGTGCACACCGAATATAAGTTAGTGAACACCGAATATAATGAAGTGAACACTGAACGAATAAGCCACCCAGTATAATAAAATGATCACCCAATATAACGAAGTATGCACCAAATATAATAAAGTAAGCACCGAATATCACAGAGTACGCACCGAATATAATGAAGTAAACACCGAATATAATGAGTTAAGCACCGAATATAAGAAAGTAAACACCGAATATAATAAAGTAAGCACCGAACATAGCGAAGTACGCGCCGAATATAATGAAGTAAATACCGAATATAATGATTTAACCGCCGAATATAAGGATGTAAGCACCCAATATAAGGATGTAAGCACCGAATATCATGGCCAAAAGTATCATAAGACAGTCATGGCGTTCCATATTCAGCATCGTCGAGAAATGAACATATTCCACTTTCTTTGCAACCTCTTCAAAAGCTTCCTTTTCTTTGCGAACTTTGCTTATCTCGCGCCTCAAAATACAGAATGCATTAGAAATGTGTATGTTCACTTCATCCAGAGCTTCGTCGTCGGGTAAATCTTTCTTTGAACTGCCCGAGGAAGACAGCTCGGTCTTTTCCACGCCGTTGTACTTGTGTGAGTCACCTTTCTTCGAAATACGGTTAGAAAGCATTTTAACTCTCTCTAACAAGACGTCGACAGGTACCAAATGCAGAAAGTGTTCCAAGAATGAACAAAAGCTTCTTTGTCTACATATTTCGCGGAAAATGCACGAGGTTTTGATTAATTCTTGGTATTCCGATTTCTCGGAAACAACTGGCCGTTTACTCATCCATTGATATGAAAACTCATGTGTGTTTCATGGTCCACTTCGTTTCGAGTGCTACTTTATGCAAGTATTGAACTAGTCACAACACTCAAGACTGTTTTGACACCTCCCTAACCGTCCTGAGACATCCGATTTGTTTACGAAAATTGAATATTGTGTGAATTTTCCAACACAAACTAATATATCCTTCTCAAGGAGCTCCAAGGAGGTTATAATGAGCACTCAGCAGCCCTATCTGGCTTTATCAAGACCTGATCCGACAAGATTAGATATGGGTTAACCGCTTACAAGGAATTACGAGATGCCAGGACGGTTAAACTAAATAAAGCAATTCACCGTACTGGTACCTTTCCTGAGAAACTAATTCAGAGAAATTGCTTTCGCTAAAAACCTAAAATCTTCAGAAAAGACAAGTCTTTGCGAGGTTTTGTGTTCATTTGTATCATGTTTTTCAATGTGCAGATCATAAGTCAAAGTAGAGGAAACAACTTGTCACGTTCAGCTTCTTAAATTCATTAATTGTCCTTCCCTTCCCCGATAAAAAATTATTAATTATGCCCCAACAGAATTCCTTTATGTCCCTATTCCATTCGCTTACACAAGGTGTCCACTCAATAGAACGGAGCGAAGTAGTACACTGGGCGATAGCCGAACGGTGTGATGAAAATGGGAGGAAGTTACGCTTCCGACTGGAACATACAGGCATCTTTAATCGCAGATTGCGACTGTAAAAGAACGTCTTCAAGATATTGATGAAAAATAGTCGTCACTGTCTTCTAAGTATGATAACTTACTGGTAGCTACTCAAGGTGCAAACCAAAAAATAGAAGAATTGGAGAAGTCACGGAAGGATTTGTTAAATACTACATCAAATCTTGACGAATCGATGTATGGTAATGAGGTGGCCATTGATCATGTGCAGCAATATTTATGACGTGGTTGTCTCGAGATTGTTAGGATTCCATGTGTTCCTCAGGATAACCCCAAAGAATTAGTAAAAGGAGTTGGATCTCTTATAAATGATATCTCGACGGCACACAGATGGTATGATACGAAGAAGGTTAAAAACAGAATTATCGTCAAGTTCGTACAACGTGATAAGCGAGAAGAAATGTACAAGAGTCGTAGGAAATTGATAGGGAAGAACACCTCGGATCTCCAATCGGTTCGTCAGGCGCGCAGCGTCCTATACGCATATACGCACGTGCATACTTGAAGTGAATGGAAAATTTTGAAAACAATGTTGTGTTTACGCCAAGTTTGCCCAAAGTAAGGGCAAGACGCTTTGTTCTTTGCTTGTATTCACACGACTATTTCGAACAAGAAGTAAAGAACGCAGTATTTTTCACTCAGTTTACATAGGTTTCTAGATCATATATACTTGACTGTGCGTACTTGAAAAAATAACTACGTAACATGCCTGCACATAAATGAATCGCTTACTGCCTATAGGAAACGCCTATTTGGAAAAACACACAAGTTCAAGCCAGACAACAATTTCAAGTTTCTGTGGACAGCTAATGGCACGATATATCTTCGTGAGAGCGAGTCTTCTTCTGAGTTTTGCTTTACCACGTTTAAGGAGTTTGATGATTTTTGTAAGCCGCTTGGTTAATGGCTGCGAAATCAAGTACTTGTGAGTTGAACTACTGTTGGTACCTACCATTTTTCAATCTTTATGATCCTGAATTTAATGCAGTGATTGGTGACTGGCATTATGACTTTAACAATGATTTAGATCTTTTTTAATATTCTCCCAAACCCTAATAAATTTGATGATAAAGATCCTGATAACATGCTTAATTGCCCACACTCGAACTATTATTCCTTAACTCAGCTGAATCAATTCTTTGATAGAACCACATCAAAGTGTCTCTCTATGTTTCATTGCAATATCAGAAGTGTCCCAAAAATTTTGTCTCTACTGAGCGAGTTTCTGCATTCTGTCAACCGCAAACCTGATATATTAGCTATCACTAAAACGAGACTGTCAACCTGGACAGTGACAAATGTTGATCTCACTAAGTATGATTTTTTTCACACTAACTCGCCAACACAGGCTGGTGGCTCTGGATTATATGTCTCGAAAAATCTTAATACCATTCATCGACCAGATTTAAAGTTTAGTATACCATTGGTTGAATCATCCTGATGTAAAATTATTTCAGGGAATGGCAGACCTAATATAATTGTTGGTTGTATGTATCGGCATCCTACCTGTAATTTACCTGCTTTTACTCCTGAATTTGATTCTTTGCTTGAAGAGATAGGACAGTACGAGATATGCATTCTAGGAGATTTCAATATAGATCTCCTGAAATATAGTGAGTTTTTGTTACCAGTAGAGTACCTAAATATCCTCTATTCGAACGACTTATTACCTTTAATTACAAAGCCAACCATGCAGGGTCACTCATCATACCTCTACTATGATTGACCACATTTACACAAATTCCAATCTGAGCGGAGTCGATGCCGGTATTGTACTGGTTGGTATCTCAGACCATCTACCAGTGTTTTGTATACTTGATAGGCAAATATCCAGGTGTAAGAGAGAATCCTATTTTCGTGATTATAGCGGCGAATTTGATGTGGACCAGTTGGACCAGTATATTAGAGATGTTGATGCAGTCACGTTTGATTAGATCAATGTCTGCAATGAATCTAATGATATTCATGAGGAAGCTGGTAATTGTATAAGTATACTTAAACAAATTGCAGACAAGCATGCACCTATAAAGCAAGCATCTCAAAGTAAAAGGTGACACTTGGCCAAACCGTGGCTTACTAAGGGTGTACTGACTTCAGTTAAGCATAACCAAAGGTTATATATAAATTAAACTTCCTTAGTAGAAATCTTGATAAGGTAAGAGAATGTAAGCTTTATGCCAATGCACTAAATAGAATCAAAAATAAGGCCAAGAATGATTATCACTGTCAGCGCTTGAAATTCTACCAAAGTAATTATTAAGAACACCTGGAAGCTCATAGGTACCTTAGTTAAGAGAAAAAATAAAGACCAAAATTGTCCTGTTAGAATGATAAGAAATAACAAAGTTTTCACTAATCAATATGATATTGTTGAGCAGATTAATTAGCATTTTATCAATGTTGGCCCCAAGTTGGCAAAAGCTATTCAAAATACTGAGGACGATCCATGTGGGCTTATTAACTATTCTCCTTTACATAGTCTTTTTGTGTCTCCATTTACAGAAGAGTGGGTTGCTAACGTTTTCTCTTACTTAAATGATAAGAAATCATCATTGGATGTTCCAAATAAATTGATTAGATTAACCTCTAAGACCCTCTCCAAGCCATTTGCATACATTTTGATAAGTCAATCTCTACAGGCGTAGTACCTGATGTGTTTAAATTAAAGTGTCAAAAGTAACTCCTACTTTTAAAATTAAAGTGGAACGTTGTCTGATACTGTGGAGGCGCGGTGGCCTCATGGTTAGTGTGCTCGACTGCGGATCGAGTGGTCCGGGTTCGAGCCCCGGCCGGGAAATTGTGCTTTGTTCTTAGGCAAGAGACTTTACTCTCACAGTGCATCTCTTCACCCAGGTGTATAAATGGGTACCGGCAATTTAATGCTGGGGGGGGGGGGGGTAACCCTGCGATGGACTGGCATGCAATCCAGGGGAGAGTAGAAATACTCCCAGTCGCTTCATGCTACAGAAACCGGAGTTAAGCACCGGCAAAATGGGCCACCAGGCTCGTAAACAGACTTTACCTTACCTTTGTCTGATCCTAGTAATTACCGGCCAATAGCTACACTGTCTCCTTTCGGTAAGACCTTGGAACGAGTCATTTATGATCAGCTAATTCAGTATCTTGATAAGCATGATGTATCATTTAAGTATCAGTTTGGTTTTAGAAAAAAACATTGTACTGAGCAAGTGATTATGGAGATCACAGATAACCTGAAGGCCTCTATTGACAGCAATTTTGTATCCTGTGGCCTGTTCTTAGATTTATCAAAAGCATTTGATACAGTAAGTCCTCAAATATTGCCAGATAAACTCTGTAAATATGGTGTCCGTGGTAGGCCACATGATTGGTTTGCAAATTATCTCCAAAATCGCCAGCAATTTGTTCAAATTGGAAATGAAAAGTCAAGTTTATCAAAGATGACTTGTGGTGTACCACAAGGGTATACCTTAGGTCTCTTATTATTTTTAATTTATATCAATGACATTGCTAATTCATCGAACAAATTGTCCTTTCGCATCTTTGCTGACGATCATCTAACACTTTCTATGCTTCAGATAACATAAGTGATATCGAATCAGTTATGAACTGTGAAATGACTATGGTTCTGAATTATTGGGCATGTTCCATTAATAAATTATCTGTTAACATGAAAAATACTAACTTTATGTCAATAACCTCACCACGTAAAAAAGTCACTCCTATAAGTATTTTAAATTTTGAGCAGAAGGCTTGTATTAAGTAGCTTGGTGTTTATATAGAACAACACCTGAATTGGAAAGATCAAATTACCCATGTTAAAAACAAATTTAAGTATTCAAAGATATTGTGATCCTGTATAAACTAAGACACTATGTGAGTATACATGTTCTCAAGCAACTTTATTATACACTGATATACCCTTATTTAAACTATGCAGTTGTAGTATGGAGAAATACTTATCGATAAAATTTAAACAAGTTGTGTTCTCTTCAAAATTGATGCATTCTTTGTATATTTTTTGCTGATAGTAGAGAGTCATCTCAAGTTTTCTATAAACTTCTTGATATTCTTAAATTTGATAACACCATTAAACTGAGTACATGCTTACTCGCAATAAGATATTTAACAAGTCCTCCAATATTCCTTCACTGTTTCATGATTCCCTCAGAACAGTCTCTAGCTTGCCCAAGTATAACGCCAGATACGCCTCCAAGGGTAAATAAATTTTCATTGCCCAAAAGTAATTAAGAACCAACACCGGCAAATTTACCTTTGTATATGCTGCCTCGAAATAATGGGAAACGGTACCAACAAACTTGAAACGGCTCTCTATTAATAACCTTAAAAAGCGGTATAGAAATCATCTTCTCAAATGTCACTCATAGTTATGAATTTCCAACTAAGTTTCACTTTGTAATCATATCCATCTTTTTTTCCCGACTTTTCTGTAAGTAATTTTTTAATGCAACATCTCCATTCTATTTTCATAATACTTCTTGCCTTGTGAATTAGTTTAGTCTTAATTATTATTTGTTTTCTTCGTTCCTATTTTTAATTGTAAGTAAGCAGCAGCCAACGCGAAAGCTTTGCTACTTTGGCTGTTGCACACTAATTCAAAAATTGTATATATAATTATATATCTTCAACTATTTGTTTTCTATACTTTTTTTTTCTTTCTCTTTCTTCTACCTGAATAGTTTGAATAAAAATGTTGTTGTTGTTTTTGTTGTCTTAGTTCTCAAATAAAGGATCAAGAACACGATTTAACCATGAGGAAATTAGTCACTACCAAACGTTTACAAAATCAGCTGAAATCTCATTAGGAAGGAACAAAATGACAAAAACGCCTCTAGTTTTCGAACATAAACACTTCCATCTCTTGCACAGTGAAGTTTTGATTCCCTGTTAAAAAAAGGTTACCGTTCTGACCTGCTGGGCACTGGTACGTGTTACCAATGCTAACAGAGCAGTTGTAAGAATTTGGAGAGTTGCATATGGAAAGGTCAGGTCCAGTTCCAAATGTTGGACCAGTGCTACTGTAACAGTAGATGGCGTTACCTTCTTGACCATCTCTCAAAGGCATCTTTGTTGGTGGCAGACCACTGGCATTGACAAGGCTGAACAGGAAAGAACCTGGAGCTCTTTTGTACAATGGAGTACCTGACAAAAAATATCTGCTGAGTTAGATTGGTTGTATACCATTTCTCAAAAGTAAATAGGGATAAAACCACGACAAGAAATTGTCACGGCAATGATCAATGTCTGTGCTTGTGGGTGAGAGTTGTCACTTTCTGGTCAGTGCATCATGACCTCTGAAAAAATACTCTGCCCTTAGCTTAGTGTGGAATGAGACTGAAATTCAGTCTTCCTTGAAAGGAAGGAAGTTAACTAGTCACACTTTTTAAAAACGTTCATCAAAGGCTGTAATTTCACTATGTAGGTTTTAACAATGACAAAACTTAGGTAAAAGTATACAAGAAGTATTCACGCCCATCAACAAAAGTCCTCCTGAAATGAGGGGCTCTTTTAAAACTCGACCTTCCCATTGAATGGTCAGTAAAAAAGGTTTAGTCCATGGAAATAAGAGCAGGCTGACGACTCTATTATATCGCTGCAAGAAAGAAGAGGGGGTTGATAAGATCGTCCTGTGGATTTTTTCTGAGAGCTATAAATTTTAGAAATTGTAAAATAGGGTACTTACTGGATGTTTCTTATATTAATTTTACACTATGGGTTATAAAGCTTCCAGGAGCAAGCTATTACTGATTGTCAGTCTAATTTGGGATTTTTTTATTATTGCAAAAGTGGCACTTCCTGACCGATTCAAGTTTACTTTCTTGTTTTGTTTTATATTTTCCCGGCAGTTCCCGAGCAAAATACTTCTCCCTTCCGTGAATAATTTGTAAAGGGAAAGTGAAACAGCAACTGTACGTGCAAAAGGTTAGGATAGGATACTCTATCATAGAGGGAAAAAAAAGTAAGGGAGTTTGATGGGGCAAATAGGAAGGTCTCTTACTTAGCGATTGCCATGGTTGCGCAGTATATCCTCCAAATATGTAGTTTCCACTCTTTACCACAGTAACTGTTGGTCCTTTGTTATCACAACAGGAATGAAAGTTAGAAGCAGCCCAGCCATTGCGAGAAGCTCGGTATAACAACACGTAATCGTCGCTCAAGCTTTCGCGAGTGTCTTTCAGCCAGTCTGTCAGGGTTTCGCGCTGTTCTGAAGACAGAATTGCAGAATCTTTAAACGGGTTTGCTTTCAACTCATTGAGTATCCCATCGATTTGATAGAATTCCGCCTCGTTTAACAGCTCCTTGCGAACGACTGTATCGTCCGGTAAAACGAGTTTTCCAGTGCGAAGATAATTTAGGATATGTCGGAAGTGGGTTCCATCTCGATCGATGAAGTAAGATCCATCCTCACCAGGTTTTGTGTCAAATCTACCTGAAAACATGGCATGTAACATGGACCCTGGAAAAACAAGATGGGAAAACCATTTCAATAACTAAATCCTTTTTTTCTTTTGTGAAGAATCAACTAAATTTGGCATCGAGCCTCTTTTAGCCTGATGTATCCAGTCAACCAGAAGTAATGGCGGATTATTTAGGACAGCGTTCCACATGTATGTTCGCCACAAAATAAGTGTAGAGACACGGGTGTAAGCTCATTTAATTACAGAGGTCGGCCCACAGAACGTAAGTATTGTTTTGAGCGATGGATTCTATAACCAAATTGTCTCAGCAAGTAGAACAGATGCGGACACGAACAGGATTTGAATCAACGGATAAACAACTGAATGGAAGCGAAGGTTGTACAGTTATCAAACAGGTAGATCTCAGTCCTTATTTCGAAATTCAAAAACAATTTCAAAGTACCTGGATCTTTAGTCATGGTCGCCAAACTTGTTGAGAAAACATGGCCACCGACGTTAAGCTTCAGCATCGTCGAGAAATGAACATGCTCGAGCTTCTTGGCAACCTCGTCGAACGCATTTCTCTCCTTGCGAAGTTTGTTCGTCTCACGCTTCAGAATGTCGAATGCTTCTTTGATGTGTTTATTCACTTCGTCTAAAGCTTCCTCGTTAGAGCGACCTTTCTCCAAGCTACGCTTCGATGACATTTTAACTGAACTGGGTTGTACAAAAGACAAAAGGACAGGTACCGAAATAAATACTTTTCCGAGAAGCCCGAGTTATTTTGACTCTTCTCAGAATCTGCCTGCTCATGTGGATTTCTCGGAAATTATGGGTGTATCAATTTCGTCATGCATAATTACTTCGAGTCGCGCCACTGAAATTATAATAATTAGATACTGTAAAATATTCATCGGCACTAAAACGTCATATGGCTAAACACTACTGACTTTGTAAGAAACCCATTGTTAGAATGAAAGAGATAAAAACAAACAAAATGTACAAAAGAGGAAGCATCAGTTTTAAGAATTTGTTCATGCTTGCCGTGCGTATATCGAGTTATGGATGCAGGTGGGAAGTTTTGAGAGCACGAAAAATACGTAAGAGCAGCTCGAAGCGCATCCAAGAGCTACTTTTACTAGCTTTTTTTAGGGCTCTTCAAACTTCCCGCATGCATCCATAACTCGATATGCGCACAGCTAAAAGTATGAACAAATTCTTTTATAACTGAGCGACAACAAGGATCTGCACGAAGAAGCGTTTTTATTGTGATGGAGTGCAAAATTCTCACAACACACAAAAAAGCCAACAAAACTTCTTGTAAAACCCGGGGTCCCCTCAGTTCTAGTACCCCCGCGAGTCTTGGTTTGCCAACATGACTAGGTTACCAAGCCGATTTCAACGGTCGTTGTGTCGTGTTTAAAATAGGGAGCTCAAGCAACCACGACGAAAGGGACGACGACGACGTCAAGTAATCGCGGAGGGTCTGGAACGAGGACTTCGTTTTTAGGAAAATGAAACTTAAGCAGTGAAGTTGCTCAAGGACGACGACGTCTGAAATCTTGTTTATTCTCGCTTCGTCAGTTTAAGAAATGACATCGTTCATAGACGTCCAAAACCTTCTTCTTCTCACTCATGGATCAAATTTCCTCATATATATCGAAAGTTCGAGAGTAGGTTATTCAATTTTTGAACATCAACAGTCCAAGGAATTATTAAGCTTTAGCTTTATTTACAATAATTTACGCATCGCAAAAGTTTAAAATATTAAATTTTACGCAAGTTATTTGAGATTTAAATTCAGTTCTAAGTGTTGCTGATATAAACAAACCTATTTTGCACAAGGTTTGTCTGATTTTCGACATGCTCTAGCCTGATATGTTCTACCTTTGATACTCCTTCCTTTGGCGAGCAAACGACGTAAGTCTGTCAATTTAATCAATGCTAGCTCGCGATCGGCACAGATAGCAGTCGTCACGCTTCACCCAAGAATACTATTTTTTCCCGTGTGATTTTGTCGGAATAATTTTTATGGCTGTAAATCTATATCAAACATTTTGAAAATAGATTCGGAAAACCTGACAGGTATTTAAGCTTGTGTTAACACACCGCTCTGAAGAATTCTTTGTTGTTTAAAGCGTCTCGATTGAAGAACAGCAACACGCAAAATTTTTTAAGAAGCAATAATCCGGCAGTTCCAGACACAGCTTTTGACCGAACTCAGAGGTGTATCACACTGCCATTTAAAACTTTTTATTCAATAAAATGATAAACAGCGTTCTTTCATAAAATATACTCAAATAAATTTAAACCTTACGTGGTCGCTTTCACCGCTTGACTTGACATCTGTTGTGCGGAGGAAGGAATATGAGTTGGTGAGTTTTCGAATTTTATTTGTTTAGAAAACCGAACAGGGTGGTTTAAATCAAACGAAGAAGCGAATACAAACTCCAACCGGCCATAGACTGTCTAAAAACTGACAATAAACCGGCACCTCTTGATGAGAAAAACTGCTTTGAAGTTCGAAAGTTCACGACGACGTGAAACAGGTCCTTCTCAAGTCGTCCACGACAAGACGACGACGGAATTCTTGGTTCGCGCTTGCGCAGTGACGTTCTTGCTACTTCCGGTCGTCGTCCTCCGTTCGTCGCCGTGGTTGCTTAAGCTCCCTAATGACGCGATGCCTACCATCGTTTTAGCGTTTCACTGAGGACACGAACTGAGCCGCCTGGCGTAGATCGCAGGGCTGAGATTGTGTGGCTAGAGAATCGAAATGAAAGGTTAACCTTTGCCCTCGAATTCTGCGGTAGATTTGTGGCCGTGGGTACATTTTAGCTTAGGATTTTTTATTTCGTTTGGGAGGCTGTCCGGACAGAAGTGTTCGGCCTTTTCTTCTCTTTAAGAAGAGAAAACCAGGATTTAAAAAAAACAGACCACTGATAAGCTTTGAGAACTTATTTGATGAGGCCTGTAAAAAAACTATGTCCACAGATTAGTGAATGAAAAAGACGGGGGGGGCGGGGTGTCAATTAAGGGAAAAATTCCCCCAAAAAACATTCAAGCATGATTCAACGCCACCAAACAAATTATAGCGAATATAAAGGTAGAGTGCCAGTGTTTGTGGCAAAGACAAGTGCTCTTGCAATTGTGGCCCACGACTTGTCACGCAATCCGAGAGCAGCAGAGGGCAGTTCACGGCAGGAACTTGTGAAGCGAATACACAGTCCATGTTTGGCGCCGATGCATGGTATGTACAAATTCATTAACAATACTCAAATTAAAGCATAAATCTGGCAAACATAATAATTTAATGGTTTGTTACCAGTTTCAAACTGCATCCGTCCTCGGCCGCTTCGAATAGGACGATTTTGGTTTTTGGCCTATTTTGTTTCGAAAATAACCGCTAAAATTTTAAATTTTAGGTAACCTGAGCAACAGAAAGGACAAAAGTTGATCAACATTAGCCTTTTATCTAGAGTAGTAACGATTTTTCACCCCTAAATCGGCCCGGTGTCTTTTCCACGTGCGCATTGTTGATTTTTCGCCCCCAATTGCGTGACAAGAAATGGCATATTTTAACCTCTGTCACTTTTGTTTGGAGTCCTAAAATTTCGTAGTTTCAGTAGCCCAAACATTTTATTGGAGTTGTTTGAAGAAAAAGCTTTGTCCTTTCTCTGGATTAACTTGATATAACCCCATGCCATGTACCAAGGTGTGATTTTACCCTCTCAATTTTGCCAAGTTTTTGTCCTGCAAAAAATAATGAAAAAAAACCAAAGTTACCCAAAAATTTTGTTTGCAACGGAACCGGACAAATCACTTCTGACTGTTCATGAATACGTTTTCTTTTCATTAAGAAAATGGTTGGTCATATTTACCGTTTTGTTTATTTTCAAGCGACGTTCAAGTAATGGGCTGTCTGGACCTCGTGAAGCTGACATGAAAGCCACCATACCGATTTTGCCGCTGTTCGCGTAAAATAAAAATGCAGTGGAACTCAAAGCATTTTTTCTAGAAATGGTTCATCCAGACCTATATTCTGGCGAGGTTTGGAGATTTTCGATTTTTTTTATATTGCACACCTCTAGGCGATATTTAGGGATGGCCGCCCTTAAAAGTCATAGACCTGGGGCCGAGTTTTTCTCGGCTTTAGTTTTGTTGCTTGTTGGATCAGGACCTAAAAGGTCAATGCCGATAGAAAAATTGGGCAGTTCATCGCTGGTTTCTTCTATATTTTAAAGAGAGGTAAAACTGCACTGCAGCTTAACAGGACGGAAAATCTGCAGCCAGGTAAAAAGAAAAGGTCACGTCATCTTATTTACCTACGGATTTACGTACAGACTTTGTTCATAATCCTTTATTGCGCCGGCTTTCCCCACATCCGATTTTTCTCATTTTAACCCTCCACCTACCGGTTAATATCCTCCAATCAGAAACAATTTTCGCACACTTTCTTTCTTTTTTTTTTCTTTTAATAACTCAATCTTGTCTAAGTTACAACAACTCATTCAGTGGACTGATAAAAAAATTTTGAAAATCAAATAAAGACAAATGATCGTTCACAATCCAGATCAGTCCAACGCCAAGGTTATGAAAGCCTCGTACTTCTCCATTCTGGTATCAGTAACAAAATAATAACATGACTCACTGACAGGAAATTGTTCAATAGCGAACGTTTACAAATCAGTTGTACTCTTATCAGGAAGTGAAAATGCCAGCAATGACTTTAATTTTCGAACACAAACACTTCCATCTCGTTCACATAAAAGTTTTGATTTCCTGTAAAAAACGTGTTACCATTCTGACCAACTGGACACTGGAATGTGGCGTGAACAGCCCAAGAGCAGTAGTAAGTATTTGGAGAGTTGCTGATGTAAAGATCACGACCACCTCCAAATACCGGGCCACAGCTACTCTGTCAGTAGATAGCGTTTTCTTCTTGACCATCTACCAATGGCATCTTTGTTGTCGACGGCAAACCACTTTTGTTGACAAGGCTGAACAGGAATGTATTAGGTCCTCTCTTGTATACCCCATTACCTGACAAAAATAAACTTCTGATAAATTACAATGGACATTTTTAAGATGCCTCGGGGTAATAAAAGACCAACTTTGGACTACTCTCCCTTAGAAACAGAAAGGAAACCTTGACAGGAAAATATAAAGAGAACATTCAAATAATTACTTTAAGTCGTGGAGACTTTTTCTTAATATTTACTGTAGGTAATTAATTTTTATCTTTTTCTGGTCATGATGTCATGTCTTGTCAACAAAGCAAACTGTAACTACAAAGCGTTTTGTTTTTTAAAGAGAAATCAGTTACTTAAAAAAAGTCCTCGAACCGGACTGCCACTGCGCATCAGTATATCCTCCAAAAATGCAGTTCCCACTCTCTATCACTGTAACTGTTGGTCCCTTGTTATCACAACAAGAGTGAAAGTTGGAAGCATCCCAACCATCTCGAGAGGCTTTGTAGAGCAAGACGTAGTCATCACCCAGGCTGTCCCGCGTGTCCTTCAGCCAGTCCCAGGCTATGCCGCGTGAGGAGAGAATCGCCGAATCCTTGAATGGTTTCGCTTTCAACTCATTAATAATCCCGTCGATTTGATAAAATTCAGCCTCCGTGAACAATTCTTTTACGGACAACTTTGTCGTCAGGTAACACGAGTTTTCCAGTGCGAAGATTATTCAGGATGTAGCGGAAGTGGGTTCCATCTCGATCGATGAAGTAAGATCCATCCTCGCCAGGCTTTGTGTCAAATCTGCTAGAAAAATGAAAACATTTTTTTTTTTGGAGGAATCAACTCAGTCGGCAGGTAACGTCGAACCTCAAAAAGTCAAATGCATTCAACCATATTAGAAATCCTAAATTTAGTGTGATGCTTCAATAAACCAGAACTAATGGCAGATCATTTAAGACTGCGTTTGACATGTTTGTTAGTTATGAAACAAGTGAAGAGACACGAATGCAGGTCCATAAATTACAGACAGAGGTCGGCCCGACCTATAAAACGTAAGAACTGTTTTGAACAAAGGACACAAAGGTCCAGTTAAAACAGTTTGGTAATGGACAAAATGACTTCTGTTTAAAGTACCGCAATCTATAAATTTACATTTCATACCCTTTCTTTATTTTCTTTAGTAAATTTCTCAGATCCATGAGGTATTTTGTAGTTATAGCTACACTTTAATCGTTTTTCTTGTAAGTCAAATCTCAACTTAGAGTCAATGCGGCGTGTCGGATTCATCATGCAAGATACCATGTTCTTTGTTTCGCTTCCGATCACCCTGCTGCTTAAAACTGCATGTATCATTGAATTTAGGAATAGCTGTCTGTGAAGGATGTCCGATGTTCATGGCAAATATATGCGCCAATCTATATACCGAACATCGAAATTAAACAATGAATATTTCTCGCCTTACCTCATTATCGATAATAAGGGGTGTAACATTATTTCAAGCTATTTTGCGAATAGAGAACTTTTCATGTTGTGGCTAAATGCTCGACAGCCGAGCACGGTCTCAAATAGACTAAATGCCCGTCAGTCAGAGATTTTGACGGAGTTTCAAATGAAAGGTTCTTGTAACGATATAACTGTTATTTATAGCTTCGCACTACCATGAGAACTGATATATCCAGGATGTAAGCGCACGTGTTCTGGTCTGTATTCTTTGCAATGGCCAACCTACGGTTAGATTAACTCATTCTGTTATTTAAGCAGTGTTATTTAGTTCTCTGACTACACTGCAGTTCTTTCAAACTTCTTAAGAATATCAGATGTTTGTTTAAAAATGTCAAGAGATTTTAAAAATTCATTCGTACCGTGACCGTGAGTGTTTTACACTTCTGATCGGGCTGCCTGGCACGGTCTCGAATGGACTAAATGCCCAGTAGATAAATATATTCAGCAGAATGTCATTGAAAGGTAACTAAGCGTTGTAATAAATGGCGTAGTCAAATTTCACATTAGACTAACCAAATTGCACACGGTTTAAATTCGACCGTTGATTAAGTGTCGAACATGATAAGTCTAACCATTTTCAGATCAGCAAAATAAAATCTTCCGGTCAGCTAGAATTCAAATAAAGTCAGTAATTTGTTATTTATTTATTAAGTTCGATTCATGAAAAGAACGACGTTTGAACCACTGTCGGTCTTCACATGTTCTATCTTTTCGAAGCAGACGGACGGAACGTTGTCAGATTCTTCGCACATGTTACACGCGGACCCACGTGAAATGGCACGTGTTTTAGCGATTCATTATGTAATGTTTTGTTTGTACAGTGGACCTTTGATCTAATCGATTGACATTTGAAACTAATTGCTGTACATTAACTTGATCAGTGCTTTTAGCGAGACAAGACTTTCGTCGACACCGACATTTAGGTTAGGTTGAATATCTAACCGCCGCCTGGTTAGCTCAATTGGGATAGCGCCGGACTGCTGTGCGGGAGGTCGAGAGTTCAATACCGGCCGGACCAACACTCAGGGTCTTAAAATTAACTGAGGAGAATATGCTTCCTTTCTTTAACATCAAGAATTGGTTAGATATTCTAGTCTTCTCGGATAGGGACGAATAAATGGAGGTCCCGTCTCCTGCAGGGTTAGGGGCAGGAGACGTTAATTTCCCACGCACGAGATCACTGTGTGATGGATGTCCTCCCCTGGGGTGGGTTGGGTGGGTAACAGCGCTTTGGACAATTAGTGGATTTTAGCGCTATATAAATAAAATTATTATTATTATTATTATTGTACTGTAAATAGGCACAAATCAGATTAAATCAATTTTAATTACAGTATACGACTCGAAGTTTATTATAAACGTGTTGTTTGATCCAAAACTGAGGCAAACGTCTAATATATAATGAACATGGTTCCCTGCTCAATTTAGTTCGTCTGATGTGAAGGCAGACGTTTGAACTGGTCCTAAAACAGCTGAGAACACGGAAAAAAAGTTACAAAAAAACAACCGAATGGAAGCGAAGTTGCATAGTACGTCATGGCACAGCTAGTTCATGATTAAAGAACAGCTTCAAAGTACCTGAATCTTCAGTCATAGTCGTCAAACTAGTTGAGAAAAAATGGCCGCCAACATTGAGTTTCAACATCTTCGAGAAATGAACGTGCTCGAGCTTCTTGGCCACCTCGTCAAACGCATTTCTCTCCTTACGAAGTTTGTTCGTCTCACTCTTCAGAATGTCGAAAGCTTCTTTGATGTGTTTATTCACTTCGTCTAAAGCTTTGTCGTTGGGGTGATCTTTCTCCGAGCTACGCTTCGAAGACATTTTAACTCAACTGGATTATACAAAAGGACAGGTACTGAAATCAAAACTTTTCCGAGAAGCCTGAGATGTTTTGATTATTCTCAGAACCTGTCTGCTCTTATGTAGTTTTCTCGGAAATTATGGGTGTATCAATTTCGTCATGCATAATTAATTCGAGTGAAAACTATGGAAACTATAATGATTAAATTGGAAAGCATTCATCAGCGCTAAAACGCCATATAGCTCAACATTACTGACTTACTGACTGCAGGAAACTACTATTAATATGAGAGAGATAAAGACAAACAAAATGTACACAGGAGAAAGTATTGTTTATAAAGGGTCAGGGTATGACGAGGAAATGAATAAAAATCAAAATTCTATATAACTTATGTAGAATTTTACCAAAGATAGACAGAATGTAATACTCCCAGTATAAATTTTGTTTGTGGCTAGGACAGTTTTCTGATTGTCCGGGATCGACAAAAGTGAGTATCCGCAGAAAAAGTTTCGTAAAATGAAATGCCGCAAAAATTTACCACTTCTGGTATTGAAATGAAAAATTGTCAACATCGTACCCAGGAGTTTCTCGGTCAATTTTCTTTCCAAGATGGCGGCCGTTCGGAAGGAAATAACAGTGTCTGAAGAGTGGCTCCAAAAGGCTAATTATAACTCAAGATTATAATGAGGGAGATCCTGATTCTAAAAAAATTTATGAGAAAGGCCCAAAATTATACTAAACTGTTTCCCCTGATCATAAATTGCCATTTTATGATGCAAGTGCTGGCGATTTTGGGAACCTAGCTTGCTCTTTCACGTAAATTGATTGAAATACAAAGCTAAACTTCTTGTTTATAGAGGATAAATCATCCCATTTGCAATTTCCTAGCCTTCTTTACCTCGGTGCAGAGAACGTCTTATGCTTTATCTTTGAATCGTTCATGCCAAAAGGTGGCTGCTGAGTACATGCAACATAACGTCATCCTATTATAGAACCAAGAAGACTGGAGCAACACGAAATTTTAAAGGGAACAGAAACTTAGATGGAGATGACGGTTTTAAGAATTTATTTAGGACCACACAATTAGCATCACACCTTTCATTAAGGTGGCTAGTACCAGTTTTTATCTTTTTGATGGTTTGTAACGTTGAAAGAATACAACAGAAAGACTGACCAAGGCCAGTTGAACACTTTTACGGGTTTGAATTATGTAATCATTGGTAATCCAAGAATAGGTGTCATTTCGTCACTAGCAGTTTCCATCGCAACGCGATGAAAAATCCTACACACGACTTCTGGCTACATCATATTATTTTCCTTGAAATTTCAAAGTCTTCTTCCACTTCAGGTAGATTATTCTTCACTTGAGTTCTTCTTTTTTCGCTGTCGCAAGATTTCATATCGGTTGAATAATTCTTTTAGATGTGAAGTGAAGCAACTTTACTTCTCGGAAAATCGTCTTTTTTATCTTAGTTTCTATCTCCTGCATCCGCAGTGGCCGCTCAACACATCAAATACACGCTCTTAGGTAAACGTCTCACAAAAGTAGAAAAAAATCCATGCGCTGCCATCTTTGTTTTAAATTTTCATCTTTTGATCTCGCGCTTCTTTCGCATTTTTCTCTCGCGCGTCAAGCAAGAGAGAGCTTTTCCCCGCGGGAAGAGACTGGTACTAGCCACCTTAAGCTCTCAACTTGATACCCTCTCAAATTTCTATGAGACGCCGGTTTCAAATTCTCACTCACCCTCCCCTCTCTCATAAAACCACGATGAAACAAACTGCTGCCAAGATCCCTATGGAATACACCTGAAGTAACTCTTACTCCCTTCAGTGCATTTTAGACCAGTTTTCCTTGCAAATGCTTTTCCATCCGATATGTAGATCTACAGATCTTGAAACAGTCACAACACGCTGGCAAGTTTTAAAAAAGTTTATTTTAAGAACTCTGCCCTACTCGAAAACAATTCAACCCTATTCTAAAATGACAAACCAATCAAATATTTTATTTAGGTAAAAGCACATGAAAAAAACCCGCAATCGTCTGAAATGCAGTACGATCGGTACAATTACAGAATTATGGAAGCTTCTACACTACTTCTCAAAGCCGAAAACTTCCAATTCACCGATGGTGAAATTCTGGTTTCCTTGAAGAAATGTGGCAGCATTCTGACCCGTTGGACACTGGTACGAGTTATTCAAGCTGACAGAGCAGTTGTTGGCATTTGGTGCTACGACAATACGAAGATCGTGGCCACCTCCAAATGTGGGCCCATACCCACTGTGGCAGTAAATTGCATTCCCTTCTTTTCCAGTTATCAGTGGTAACTTCGAAGCTGGTAAACCGTTTGGCTTGACAAGGCTGAACAGGAGCGCTTTGTGAGCTTTTTTTTAATTGGCTGCAACAGCTAAACAACAGCAAAAAGCATTCGGTTGGTAAAACGATCTCTACATCGACCAGATGATTTATGAATCAAAAACTAGAAGGAGACATTGTATTTAGTAGATCAACATTTTTGTAGCGCAATCTGTTTTGGCAAGTCTCCAAGTCTCCCCCGTTGATTCCCCTGCCCTCCCCTCCCCCTTCCATTAGTGTAACTTTGCTGGCAATATGGCCTTTATGTCGTAACGTACAACATTGAATCTGAGGAGAGGGGAGGGAGGAGGAAAAATAGCTCCTACTAGAATCAAGTGTCCGATCAAGAGTGCTGTTGTGTTGGTAACACTAATTTTCTATAATAGGTCTTTCAATATTCTACGCCGATTAAAATTGGCAACCACGAGGCTAGATTGTGTATGCCGGGTACATTTTCTCACGAAGAATATTCGCGGCTAATTTTTAAGAGTAACAGGCACTAGGCATGGGAGAATGGTTACGACTTGAGATCGCAATGGATCATGAGCCCCCTTTCCGTTTTAGAGGTATCGAATGGTCTTTGCGAGCATTTGCGAACATGTGAGCGGTGTGTCTATTTTTGCGAGTACGAGCAGTTGTCAAACTTTTCTTGCGAGTAGCGAGCACTAGAAAATACAGATGGCGAGCAGCGAGCAGTTTAGAAATTTTCAGATGGCGAGCAGCGAACTCTTCGAGTACTTCGTAAATTTTCCGCAAGCCAGAATCTCTCTTTTATTAATAGCAGACGTTGTTTTGCGCCAAGTAATAGCTAATTATATGGCTGACACTTCCAAAAAGGAACAATAGATGCAAAGCTAGGGCGGTTCAGCCAGTCCCAGCATCTTACAGCCAACTGTGCCCTACTTGATGCCAAATTACGTCACGTAGCTTCACTCGAGTCAGTCAGGGTGGACGCTTAAGAACTTCAAGAGCTGTCAAGGAGATGTACTAGATCCAAAGCCCGCAACCTAAAGTTTTCCATCTCTTTCTAACCCGACGCTAAAATGGATAGTTTTTTTTGGTTATATAGTTCTTATGAAATGTAAATAACGTGACATTCGGTTTAAAAAGCATTTTGGGCTTCGGCTTCGGGGATCGGCAAACTGGTTTCCCGCTGATCAACTGAAAAATATTCAGCGTAATGAAGCTTTATTTATTTGGAGGCTTCTAGAATCTAACCAGTTGCAGCCGCACAGATCTCACAAGCTGTAGAAGTAGCTCTGAGAGTCAAATAGTACTGGTAATAGTAGTATTTCTCTAGATTACTTTCTACCTTCGCGAGTTCCTTTCGAGAAGAATTCTTACATTTCGTGCTTCCGCGCGACATGGAGACATTAAGTTTTTAGACATGTCTCCTCGTTTGGCTAGGCCTTTTATTTTTAATCAAAATTATTCAAACAACATTTCATTAAATAATTTCCGGTGAAGCACAAACGACCGAGGGTTTTTATTAATGTTGTCTTGGTTAATCGGGTTTCATCATATGCCACCGTTTGGCATCAGATTATAATAGTTATTATTACTGATGGTTGGGAAGCTTCCACGAGTGCACTGTTTCAAAATATTATGACTCCGTCTATTTTATTACCCATTGCACACTGGAAAATCCATCATGTCTACAAATCCTGATAATTTGCTGAAATAAATGGGAGTTTAGATCGACAAAGTTTCGCGAGTAATGTTGTCTCCACGGGAGATTATGTCACCTCCCTTTATGTCGAGTTTCCTATCAGAATACCTGGTAAATAGATCGTGTTACAGTCTCGTTCTCTTGTTCAAGCAAAAGAAGGTTTAAGTCATTGGGTAAAATTCCCTGGAAAAGAAACAACATTGTAAGGCTAGCTTCAAGCTATGAAAGCCGGCGAATCTACTGAGGGAAAAAGCAAAACCAGTATTAACAGAAGTGAAATATTTTGGGTACTTTTTAATAACCTAAAAAACAAGTGAATAGATGAACGGTGACATATTTGAACTGCGAAACTGTACCCCTCTCGAGCAGAAAGCCTGCGACAAAGAAATATGATGAAGAATAGATCAATAAGCGAAATGCTTGTCATTAAGCTTCGAGCTTTTTTTCCGATAATACATACAGCGACTCCAAAACAGTTACAGGCTGAACTGTTGAAGAAAGACTGAAGCTGGAGGTAGGGATGTTTTAACCTTTTTGTTTAAAACCATACCATAACTGATTTATCGTTTATATATGAATAAAAAGTAACTACAAACCAGGATTAACGGAATTTCGAGCAATCGAGCACTTGTTAACGAGAATGCGAGCATGCGAGTAGTTGCAAAAATTTTGCGAGCACGGACACACGAGCACCCGTCTAATTTTTGCGAGCAATTCGAGCAAAGCCCAAATTTTGCTAGCACTTGTAAATTGAATGAGACCATTCGATACCCCTAAAGATGTTCTGTCTTCTTAATAAACTGAATATTGTTTGGAGCCACGTGTTTTGTTTAAAAAGTGCGAGTTAAAATTACCGAAGTTCAAAGCACGAGAGACTGGTTGCAATTAAGAAAAGCTAGGAGTTATGGGTTTTCTCGAGCCCAATTTCCATCGTATCACACGCACAGGTATTCCAGGCTACTGCACACATCAATTTAATTTATCCCAAATAAATAGTGACTTCACAGTCAAAGTCAATAATACACCCTTAGATAGAGTAATTAAACATAAAACCCTTGGAGTTCAAATTGATGAATCTTTGAACTGGCGCCCACACATTCATACCATTTCAAAGAAAATATTCGCTGGCATTGCTATTTTAAGGCGTGTAAATCATTTTGTACCACATGATACAAGAGTGAATATGTACAATGCACTGGTAATGCCATACTTTAATTACTGTATGGGGTAATATCAATAAGGGCCTAACAAACAAACTTCAAAAGCTGCAGAATAGGGCTGCTAGAATTCTCACCTTTTCTAATTATGACGTTCGCTCAAGTGTTTTGTTGGATGAACTTGGCTGGGAAAGACTGGAATCTGTAAGACTTAAACAGTTGGCTGTGACAATGTATAAAATTCATAATAATCTTTCCCCATCGTATCTGAGGCGGATCTTTACCAACACCTCAAATGTACATTCACACAATCTTAGAAATTCTGAATTAAATTATTATGAGCCCAGACCCAGAACTGAGTCTGCAAAAGAGAGCCTACACTACAGAGAATCTGTTCTGTGGAACAGAATTCCCTCAGAGATTAGAAAACTGCCTAGTTTAAATGTTTTTAAAACTTCATTTCATGGGAAAGATTTTTTTGATACACCATTGTAATTTTTATTACCAACAATGTAAGTTTTTTTATTTTTAACATTATAGCTAATAGTTCCTTATGATTCATGATGTAAGTTTTGTATTTTTTATATTATAGTCAATAGTTCTTTAAAGTATTTTAGTGTAGTTCAAACACGATTCCTAGGAAGACCATGTAAAATGATTCGACTTCGTGTATGAATAAAGATTGATGATGATGATGATGATGAGGACAGCTCAGGCCTCATGGGGCAACAAATTAGTCGCTTTAACTCTGTTGTTAAAAGATTTGTAAAGAAGCATTAAAACTTGCCGGGTTGATACTATTGTTCCTCAGTATATCCTCCAAAGATGTAATTTCCACTCTTAATCACTGTTACTGTTGGCCCCTTTCGGTCGCAAATGGAGTGAAAGTTGGAAGCATTCCAGCCATTCCGGGTGGCGCGGTACAACAAAACGTAGTAGTCAGTTGCGCTCTCAAGCGTGTCCCTCAACCAGTCTGAATCAAGATATGACGTTGCTCTAAGCAAAGGATCACTGAATCCTGAAAAGGTTGTGCCTTCAGCTTAATGAGCATTCCTTCGATTTGATATAATTCGGCCTCGGTTAACAGCTCCTTGCGAACGACTGTATCTTCAGGTAGCACGAGTTTCCCAGTGCGAAGATAATTCAGGATGTACCGGAAGTGGGTTGCATCTAGATCAGTGAAGTAGGTTCGATCCTCACCAGGTTTTATGTCAAATCTTCCTGAAAACATGGCACGTAACATAGAACCCAGAAAAACACGATAAAACTGAAAACTCTTTGTTGCTGCCTCAGTTATCGAAATTTTAAAAGAGGAGCAAGTTCAACGGGATCGATATGGAAGTACATTTTCCAAATATGAACATGCCTTACTAGAGCTTAAAGTTCGAGAATATTTCGTAAGTGTTTAAGTGACTGATCATGAATAATAGATCAATCTTTTTTTATCTATGAAATATAAACGACAAATTGGCCATCGTAGATCAACTTCAATCAAAGACATGGCGAAGTCTTAAATGACCATACTTGTTTCTAAGACTACTTGAAAAAACTTATTGGAATAATGAGTTTATTTCACAACATAGGGTGCAATATTTCTTTCATTACGGCCGAACTGTTGTCGGAAAAGCATTCAAATCGAATATTTTACTAACTAAATTTTAGACCTCTCATTACATAACAAATGCGTTAACCAATGCCTAAAGTACCTTGATCTTTATTCATGGTTGTAAACTGATCGAAAAGAGATTGAGTTTCAGCATCGTTGAGAAGTGAACATATTCCAGCTTCATTGCAACCTCCTCAAAAGCTTCTTTTTTCCGTATACGAGCTTTTCTTATCTTGCTCTTCAAAATACTGAATACTTCTGTTATGTGTTTGTTCACTCCGTCCAAAGCTACGTAGTTGGGTAAAGACTTAAATGACCATACTTGTTTCTAAGACTACTTGAAAAAAACTTTGCAGACCCATGTTGATAGCAGTTTTTATAACTGAATTGGTTATCTTCAAGAAGAGAACGACATTTTTTAATTTCAAAGACATGTTTCGATGTTACGAACATCATCGTCAGTTACAGAATATTTGAAAAACCGTTAGGATTATATAACAACTAGGCGAAACATGCATAATTAACTATGATTAAGTGACAAAAATTACATATTTGAGTGAGTAACGAAGTGTTGGAAAGAATATAAAGCCTAAAGCATAAGCGTCATGTTGACGTGATGAACTTGTTGGTTTAAATTAAGCTTTTCCCAGTTTATGTGCATAGCCTCCTTAAGTTTAAGTTGAAATTTTAGTAGGGGCGGAATCAAGGATTTCAAAACAATCCGCAGAGCAAGATTGACGATAACTTTCTGAGTTTTGTAAATGTTTGAAGATATGTGAGGACTTGTTTGAAGAGAGATGTTCACGGACGCGTGCATTGGTTATCCTGCATAAGTATTTTATTATTATTATTATTATTATTATTATTATTCTCATTACATCTTCCTCTCGCAGTCCAAGATGCGAGAGGAAGACATCTTAGTTTCTTTTGCGCTGTTGTGTGAGTAGCCTGCGTGCAGACCCACTGATCCTTCGTCAAGTGGGTCTGCGTAATATCGAACAAAAGTGTGTAGAGAGATCCCCCGCAACTAGTTTGAAAATATGTAATCGTTGCCGATTGGCTACATTATAACGCCGCCTCTCATTGGCTTGTCCCAGTCTCTAACTCTTCAGTTCACAAGTCCTAAACGGGTTTAGTAACTCAAAAAGTGTTTGTCGGTACGTGATAAGTTGAAGCAAACCGAAGTGTGGTCCAAAACATTAGTCTTGGTGGATGCGGCAGAGGAGAACGCATTTATCGGTCGGATTGGGCTAATTAAGTACAGCGTCAGGGAAGTGAGACTCCTTACTCGCTGGAGTGGAAGTGAGCACATTCCTTCCTTGAAGCTCTTCATCCAGAAGTGACTTTTTCAGCGTAACGGGAATAGGTAAATCTCCTCCATCATGTGCACGTTAGTTCTGGGTAGTTATGCTGTTTCGGAAAGTTTCTCTGATCACGTACCTGGAGAAGCATATTTAGTCTCTTTTTCAGCTTGTTCAAACAACTTCTACAAACGAATGGAGATGTATTCGGCACGTCGAATGGGATTGTCTGTATTGCAGCATAAATTTCGAACTTTCCTCTTCCATCCACTCGATATCTTTCATAGTCCTTTTCGATAATAATAATAATAATAATAATATTAAAATTTATAGTGCGCAAATTCCATAAAATGTTCAAATGCGCATTACAAGATTAAAAATTACCATTAAAATAGACTTACAATAATTTTAAGAAACAATCAAAAGTAAACTTAGAATGGCTAAAAAAGCTATAAAAATGCACTACGAAAAAGGTGAGTCTTAAGTTTAGCTTTAAAAATATTTACTGTTCCTGCGCTCCTAATATCCAGCGGTAGTTCGTTCCATAGTTTCGGAGCAGCACAGGTAAAGGAACGGTCCCCCAGTGTAGCTTTCGATTTAAATGATGGATGGCTAAGTAAAAGCTTATCGCTGGAATTTCTTAAATTATATTTGGAGGGGGGTCTAAGGGAAATAAGAGAGGATAGATAAGAAGGGGCTAAAAAATTAAGAATCTTAAAAGTAATTAACAATATTTTAAACTCAATTCTATATCTAATTGGTAACCAGTGTAACTTAAAAATTAAGGGCGTAATATGACAAAATTTCTGTTCTTTAAGAATCAGTCTGGCACAAGCATTCTGTACTTGTTGCAGCTTATTCAACAAGCAGTCCGGTAGTCCATATAATAGGCCATTACAATAGTCCAGGCGGCTCGTTATGAATGCATGGACAAGAGTTTCAGTTGACTGCTGTGAAAGGTACTTTCTGATCCGACGAATATTATAAATGTAGTAAAATGAAGAGGCACAAATTTTCGTGATGTGTGTTGCCATGGAGAGCCTTGAATCAAACCAGGAACCAAGATTTCTCGCAATTGGCACGGGGTGTATGTCTGAGTCGCCCACACGTATACTGATATTGTCGAGCTTTCCCAGCTGTTGTGATGTGCCAATGATAAGGAATTCAGTCTTGTCGTCATTTAATTTAAGATCATTATTCAACATCCAAAGACGAATGTCTCTGATGCAGTCCTCCATACTCCTCACTACAGCAAGTTGTTCAGCTCTGTCGTTGGGACTAAATGAGATGTAAACTTGTGAGTCATCAGCGTAACAATGAATCGTGGGCAAATGATATTCAATGATCTCAAAAAGCTTGCTCGTATATAACGAAAACAATAACGGACCCAGACAGGAACCTTGAGGCACACCGCATTCTAATTTAAAAGGTTCCGATAGTGAATCGTTAATCATGATCCGTTGAGTTCTACCAGACAAATAGGACGTAAACCAGGAGAGGGCTTTCCCCTGTATACCAAATGATGACTCAAGTCGACGTAGCATGGTGTCGTGATCAACTGTGTCGAAGGCAGCACTTAAATCGAGCAGAATAAGCAGAGTAACACGTTGACTGTTCATGTTAAGGAGAATATCATTCGTAACCTTAAGGAGTGCAGTTTCTGTGCTGTGGTTCTGTCGATAGGCGGATTGAAACACTGGGAACAGATTGTTGCCATTCAGATAATGCTGTAGCTGCTTGGCAACAACAGTCTCAACCAGCTTTGAGATAAATGCCAAATTACTCACGGGTCTGTAGTTCTTAAAAACAAGAGGTAATCCATCCTTCTTCAGCAGCGGCCGTACTAGAGCACTTTTCCAGATGCGTGGAAAATAACCAGAATCAAGCGAAAGATTTATTATTTTCGTGATCGGAGGTAGTAGCACATCGGCGAAGTCAGTAAGAAGCTTGGTTGGAATAGGATCAAGAAGACAAGATTTCTTTGATGAAGTTTTGATTAAATCAAACACCTCTGATTCGGACAGGAGAGTAAATTCTGAAAAACAGGAAGCAGTCACAGTACTGGCAGCGTCAATGGTGACAGGAAGGCGGCTCTGGTTTGCAATAGCAGACTTGATATCAACAATTTTTTGAGCAAAGAATTTTCCAAAATCATTAGCCAACTGATAATCATTAGTCGACAGTGGGAGGCCAGGACCATTTGATAAATTCAGCAGGGACTTACTTGCTCTAAATAACCTTCTCTGGTCCGTGCTGTTCTCAGTTATGAAGTTTGTATAGTATGCACTACGAGCCTCGTTACTCAAAAACGTCACTCGATTTCTCATTGCGCGGTAGGATAGTAAATCGATGTGTGCTTTAGAAGCCCTCCATTTCCTTTCAGCTTTCCTCCGTTGACGTTTAGCCGATATAATTTCATGATTCATCCATGGAACACGAGTTCTAATAGTAACATTCTTTTGCTTAACAGGAGCGTGCCGATCCAGCAGGGAACGCAATGTGTTGTTGAATAAGGCGGCAAGCTCATCAGGATCTTCAGTATCCGTTTGAAGAAGCTCGCTGTTACAGATTTCATCCGCAAAAGCAGACTTATCAATTGATCGCAGCTTCCTAAATGAGACACGCCCAACTTTGAGAGGTGGTCGAGGTGTTTTCAATTTGAAAAGTAACGCTAGATGATCCGAAAATAGAATGTCAGGCGATGGTCGACCGCTAATAAGGTTGTCTGACGTTCGAGTAATTACCAGATCTAGTGTATGACCAAGTTCATGCGTTGGTTCTGTCACATGTTGAGTTAAAGACATTGACTCCAATAAATCCAAAAAGCGACAAGCAGCTGAATCATTGTGATCATCAACATGGATGTTAAAATCGCCAGTTAAACACAGGACGTCGTTAGATAGGATAACAGATTCAAGGTACTCTGAAAATTCGTCAATAAAGCTGTTTACAGTCACAGGATGATTAACAGAGTACGGCGGTCGATAGATGATTGCCAGTCGAAAGCGTGGGGAGCCAGTGCAGACAAGGTATTCAGAAGATTCAAAGGAAATCCTTGAAACAGTTTCGAGCTTGGAAACATTGATGTTATCTCTGAACAAGAGGGCCGTACCTCCACCTCTACGATCACCCCTAGGGCAGTGTAACAGTTTATAGCCAGCAGGAGTTATCTCGTAGCACACAGCGGAGTCGTTGTCTGATAACCAAGTTTCAGTTATTGCAACTAGGTCAGCTTTGCATTCGTCGACATAATCAACAAACAGTGCAGATTTGTTTGAAATAGAACGAGCATTTAACGTGCACATGGTCAGCTGAGTGTTCGATGTACTCAAATGGAGATCAGATACGCGGTTTACCTGCACAACGTTGGAGCGGTGGCTATGATGATGGCTTCGATGTTTAACTGCTCGACGATTTGTTGTAAAAGACGTAATTGGTGGACCAGGGTTCGGGCTGATGTCGCCACTAGTTGATAAGCGAAGACTCGTTAGGTTAAAGGAAGAAACAGAGTTCGGAGTATGAGATATCCGAGCAGTGAAGTAGCGATGTGATCTTGTTGAAGATGAAAATCCAAGATGGCGGAACAAACGCATCGACGACGAGCAACTTGCACGGTATAAATCCACTTCATTAGTGGTCTTTGTAACTCCAGAATCATCAAGGGCATAAGATGGACAGAAAATGATCAAGACCACGCAAAGATTACATGCCGTTTAAGTTCCCATTTGTACTTTACATGGCGATAAAAACTCAAAATATCCGGGCAAAAATATAAAATTTCTTCGACCTGTCAAACTCACGTGTGAAATCAAAACATTGACCCGGTAGATAGAGACTGGGACAAGCCAATGAGAGGCCGCGTTATAAAGTAGACAATCGGCAACGATTCTATATTTTCAAACTATTTGCGGGGGGGTCTTTCTACTCGTTTTTGTTCGATATTACGCAGACCCCCTTTACGGAGGACCAGTGGGGCTGCACGCAGGCTATTGTGTGAGTGAATTTTCTTCGAAATGCAGGAGAGAAACATTTCAACTCTCTCCAACAAGACGTCGACAAGTACTAAATGCAAAGAGTTTCAAGAATTAACACACGCTTCTTTGTCTTTATATTTCGCGGAAATTACACGAGATTTTGATTAATTTCCGTTATTTCGATTTCTCAGAAACAACTGGATGCCTTTTACTCATGCAGTGATATGAAAAGTAATAAGTGTTTCAAGTTCCACTTCGTTTCGCATGATACTTTATAACGTAAAGCCTTTGAAGTAGTCACAAGATTGGTTGGACACATCCCTAAAACGTCCCGAAGCATCAAGGTGACTAGAAAAAATATAAATATTGTGTGAATTTTCCAAACAAACTGATGAATCCCTCCTTGAAGCGGACTTGCTGGAGCTTAGCGCTTGGCCACTCTTACTGGATTTTCAAGACCTGATCCGACGAGATAAATCATGGGTTTACTGTGTGTAAGAAAGATGCTAGAACGACAAAACTAGAATTCTGCCCTACGTTAAGGGAATAACTTACTAAAGAAACCATAACGTTGCGTCGGTGGAGTAGTATTACAAGAAATTTTATTACCTGAGTTGATAACGTAAGCTGATGTTTCGAACGCTAGCCCTTCGTCAGAGCCGAAGGCAGTGTTTTTGGTAATAAATGAATATTTCCAGGTGAGGCAAGGCTTAATTCTGCAAGAAAGTTGTTGTGTTCATATGTATATCCTTTTTGCTGAACAGGTCATAACTTTTTGTTGTGATAGAGCTACGCAGTTAAAAACCTTTTTCGCTATTTCATGATCCTGCACAGTTAAAAACGTTTTTGCTTTTTCGGGATACTCTGCCCTTTCAGCAACTTAATTTGTTGTTTTACATTGACGGTAGTTTCAGCAACATAGACCAAAAACTTACCAGTGGAAAACCAGATTTAGCTTTGACCAAATCCTCTCCCTTTATTTAAATTGAAAATTTATCACTAGGAAACAACTTATTCATGCTCTTAAATCCTACACTGCGCTGGCTAGATGCTTAATCCTCCATTTTCCGATTAATATACCACCGACGAGAGCTTTTACGGATTTCCAGTCAGACACAGTTTTCTCAAAGGTTTATTTTTGCAACTCAAGTTTGTCTAAGTGACAACAGTAGTTATTAACCGATCAATAATTCTTCACAATCAGGATTAGGATACGATTGTTAAAAGACTAGGAGAGTCCAATCCAGATGACAAAGTTACAAAAGCATCTTATTTCTCTAAGTCACTAATGTAACATAACTAGGAAAAAAAACCGACCGTTTAAAATCAGCTCTAGTCTAATCAGGAAGTGAAATTACCAGCAATGCCCTTAATTTTCGAACACAAACACTTCCATTTCATTCACGAGAAAGTTTTGATTTCCTGTTAGAAACGTGGCACCATTCTGACCAACTGGACACTGATATGCATTGTGAACATTTGCACTGCAGTAATTAGAATTTGGAGAATTATTTATGAGAAGATCTTGACTACCGCCAAATACCGGACCATAGCTACTATGGCAGTAGATAGCATTTCCTTCTTGACCATCTCTCAAAGGCATCTTTGTTGATGGCAGACTACTTGGGTTGACCAAGCTGAACAGGAATGAATTTGGTCCTTTCTTGCATACCCCATTAGCTGACAAAAATAAACTTCGGATAAATTACACTGGACATTTTTAAAATGCCCCGTGGGAATAAAAGACTATCTTTGGACAACCCTCCCTTAGAAATAGGAAGAAAACTTTGATAGAAATATATTAAGTTAAACATTCGAAAATTACTTTAGGTTATGGATACTTTTTTCTGACATTTACTGTCATTCATATAAACTTTCAAATATATAACATCGCAAAAATATCTTTATCTTTTTTCTGGTTATGAAGTCATGTCTTCTCAGCAACGTAAAAAAAAAGCGTTTCTTTTTAAAGAGTAGGCAAGGCCTCTTACCTGATTGCCACTGCGCATCGGTATATCCTCCAAAAATGCAGTTCCCACTCTTTATCACTGTAACTGTTGGTCCTTTGTTGTCACAACAGGAGTGAAAGTTGGACGCACCCCAGCCATTTCGAGAGGCTCTGTACAGCAAGACGTAGTCATCACTCAGGCTTTGGCGTATGTTCTTCAGCCAGTCGATCAGTATATCGCACTGTTGTGATGAAAGAATCGTTGAATCCTTGAATGGTTTCGCTTTCATCTCACTAATAATCCCTTCGACTTGATAAAATTCAGCCTCTGTCAACAATTCTTTACGGACGACTTTGTTGTCAGGCAACACGAGTTTTCCAGTGCGAAGATAATTCAGGATGTAGCGGAAGTGGGTTCCATCTCGATCAATGAAGTAAGATCCATCCTCGCCGGGTTTTGTGTCAAATCTGCCTGAAAACATGGCGTGTAACATGGAACCTGGAAAAATAAAAGCACCCTATTGAGGAATCAACTACGTTTACGCAGTCGGTGGGTAGCGTCGAGCCTCAAAAAGTAAACTGTATTCAACATATCAGAAATCGTTTGGTGTGATTTCTCAAGAAGCCAGAAGTTTATAGAATGGCGGACTGACTGTGTTCGACGTGTTTGTTAGTTATGACACTAGTGAAGATAAATGAATGCAGGTTCATTAAATTACTGACGGAGGTCGCCCTAAAATGTAAGGATTGTTTTGAGCAATGGACTATTAGGCCCAGTTAACGTTCAAACGTCGAGCTTTGGTGATGGAAAAACACTGGCGACCAGTCCATGAACTTCCCCGATGGACTACCCTACAATGGACAAGCCATAAACATTCCATTTCGAATGAGTTCTATTGAAAGCACAGCTGCCCATAAACTTACTTTGCATGCGCCTTCTTTATTTTCTGTCGATGCAGCAAATTTCCCTATTAGGTAAAGTTTAATCGTATCTCTTTCAAGTTAGATCTTAACTTCGAGTGAGCGGGAGAACTGACAATATTGTTTTAGTTTCAGGAACCTATAATAGTACTCGTGTCCTCAATGCGGCAAGATATTGTTCGTTCGTTGTCCCGCTTTCGGTCACCCTGCGGCTGTAAACTGCATGTATCATAGAATCTAGGAAACGAAACGAAACGAAGCAAAACGAAACAAAACGAAATGAAAATCTGTAATTTGTGAGATAGAAATCTGCGATTTACGAAATAGAAATCTACAATTTTCGAGATGGAAATCTGTTAATGATTTGCGAACTAGAAATCTGTAATCGTTTACGAAATAAAAATCTGTTATTAGCGAAATAGGATTTCTGTTTGGCAAATTTACAAATTTTTAATGTTTCAACGCCGTAACATGTTAAAAACTAACCTGGCAGAAGCATGTTGTTGATAGCATTTTACTAGAATGACTTCAATCTATATTTGGAAGGAAGGACTTGTAATGTTTAAAATAATCGCCTAAATTACGTGATCGTAAGTGTAATTTCGGTCTACCCAGGAGGGTTAAATTCGACCGTTGATTCAAATGTCGAACATAATACGTCGAACCAAATTTTGAGCAAAAACAAATAGGTAAAACTACAGAATACAAGGTGTTACCGCTGGGCTTCACGTTCCCCAGCTGGTTCCCCTACGGAGGCGCTTGACTTTCGGGCATGCGCGTGAGTGGCCTTCGAGTAAAGACCACGAGGGCCACCGAGTTTTTACCTGAATTCAAGCTGAATTCGATCTTAATTCGATAGTTTAGTGCTGAATTTTGAGTTCACCTCACGGCGCCTCATGTAAGAGTAAACAGTTAATTTTATACGCTTCGTCTTGACTCATATTTCCTAAACGGTGAACTTTACGGTTAGACTTTACTCGCATTTACACAGGGCCACTTATTTACATCTCATTGAATCAAAATGCATCCTTTTGTTTTCTGCCTCGTTCTTCAAAGCATTACGACAAGGTGGACAAGCAGCGGACACGAAAACAATTTACGAATAAACAACTGAATGGAAGCGAAAGTTATATAGTCTGTTGAGCTATAATTCAAGATTCAAGAACTGCTTCAAGGTACCTGGATCTTTAGTCATAGTCGCCAAACTAGTTGAGAAAAAATGGCCGCCAACATTAAGTTTCAGCATCGTCGAGAAATGAACATGCTCGAGCTTCTTGGCCATCTCGTCAAACGCATTCCTTTCCTTGCGAAGTTTGTTCGTCTCACTCTTCAGAATGTCGAAAGCTTCTTTGATGTGTTTATTCACTTCGTCTAAAGCTTTGTCGTTGGGGTGATCTTTCTCCGAGCTACGCTTCGAAGACATTCTTATTCAACTGGATTATACAAAAGGACAGGTACCGAAATAAATAACTTTCCGAGAAGCCCGAGATATTCTGATTATTCTCAGAACCTGCCTGCTGATATATAGATTTCTCGGAAATTACGGGTGTATCAATTTCGTCATGCATAATTATTTGGAGTGACGTGAAAACTCTAGCTAACAATTTTAAAAATTGGAAAACTTTCATCAGCACTAAAAAGCCATATAACTAAACACCTACCATTTATATCAAAGATATAAAAACAAACAAAATGCACACAGGAGAAAATGTTGCTCATAGAGGGTAGGGGTATGACGAGGAAATGAATAAAAATCAAAATTCTATATGAGTTGTGTGGAATTTTACAAAAGATAGAAAGAATTTATTACACGACTCGGGCAGTCAGAGGGCCAATAACTAAAATCAACCAATCAAAATGCTCTATTGCCGGTCCAATATTCCCTAAGTATTGGACCGGGCACTGTCCCGAATGGTCCCGAATGATACCGCACTTGTGTCCCTTTGAACTTCAGTCGTATAATACATCTCTTATTAACCAAGCTTGCTCGGGACCGTACTGGAAGAATATCGACCCTCGGTCTTTTTTGTACAGACCTCGCTGCGCTCGGTCCGTACTGTCAAGACCTCGGGCCGATATCGATATTCTCCCAGTACGGCCCTCGCGCTTGGTTAATAAGATATATGTAATACGCCCAATATGAATTTTATTGTTGGTTATCATAGCTTTCCGGTTGTCCTGGGCCCACAAAAGTAAGTATCCGCAGAAAATATTTTGTGAAATGAAATGCCCCAAAATTTCTACTTCCGGTATTGAAAAGAAAACTTGTCAACATCGTACCCACGATCGAATTTCTCGGTCAATTTTCTTTCCAAGAAGGCGGCCGTGCGGAAAGAAATAAGTGTCTGAAGAGTGGCTCCGAAAAGACTAATTATAACTCAAGATTAATGATGGAGATCCTAATCCTAAAAAGAATTGATGAGAAAGGTCCAAAATTGAACTAAACTGTTTCCCCTGATCATAAAGTGAAAGTGAAAGTGAATGATTCGATACCTTAATAGCAGCATAGGCTGAATTACTAAGGTCTACAGTGTTACTAAGGTTGAGATCGGACGTCAGCATTATTAAGCGCCTCTGACAGCCGCTTTAGTCAATGTAACGACCTCACCTTTCCCCCCAAACATCCCACCTCAGGGGAGGACATCCATCACACAGTAATCTCGTGCGTGGGAAATTAACGTCTCCTACCCCTAACCCAGCACGAGACGGGACCTCCATTTATTCGTCCTTATCCGAAAAGACTATAATATCTTTCCATTTCATTGATGTTATAGAAGGGTAGCAAATTCTCCTCAGTTATTTTAAGACCATGAGTATTGGTCCGGCCGGGGCTTGAACTCTTCACCGCCCGCACAACACAATCCGGTGCTCTAACCAATTGAGCTAACCAGGAGGTGGTCATTGCCATTTTATGATACAAGTGCGTGGCGATTTTGGGAACCTAGCTTGCTCTTACACGTAAATTATTGATACCCAGAGCTAAAATTCTGGTTTATAGAGGATACATTCTCCCAATTGCAATTTTCCAGCCTTCTTTTCCTCGGTGCAGAGAACTTCGTATGCGTTATCTTCGAATTGTTCATGCCAGAAGGTGACTGCTGGGTACATGCAACTTAACGTCATCCTATTATAGAACCAAGAAGCCTGGAGAAACACTAAATTTTAAGGGGAACAGAAACTTAGATGGAGATGGCGGTTTTAAGGATCATTTTAGGATCACACAATTAGGACCACACATTCCTTTAAGCTCCAGAGGGTATTGACTTCAAATCATTTAAAACAACTTGGTACCTTTCCAAATTTCTATGAGACGCCAGTTTCAAAATCTCACTCACTCTCCCCTCCCTCATACAACCATGATGGAATAAGCTGCTGCTAAGGTCCCTGTGGAATACACTTGCGGTAACTGTTATCCCCTTTCAGTGCATTTGATACCAGTTTTCCTTGCAAATGCTTTTCCATCCGATATGTAAATCTACAGATCTTGAGACAGTCACTACAAGGTGGCAAGTTTTAAAAAGTTTATTTTAAGAATTCTGCCTTTCTCGAAAACAATTTAACCCTATTCTAAAATGACAAACCAATCGAGTATTTTATGCACGGAAAAGCACATGAAAAAACGCGATCGCCTGAAAAACAGTATCGATTGCACCAATTACAGAATTATGGATGCTTCTATATTACTTCTCAAAGCCAAAAACTTCCATTTCACCGATGGTGAAATCTTGGTTTCCTTGAAGGAATGTGGTAGCATTCTGACCGGTTGGGCACTGGTACGAGTTATTCAAGCTGACAGAGCAGTTTTTGGCATTTGGTGCATTTACAATACGAAGATCATGGCCATCTCCAAATGTGGGCCCATAATCACTGTGGCAGTAGATTGCATTCCCCTCTTTTCCAGCCATCAGCGGTAGCTTTGAAGCTGGTAAACCGTTTGGGTTGACAAGGCTGAACAGGAACGCTTTGTGAGCTTTTTTGTAGTTGGCTCCACCAGCTAAACAACAGAAAAAAGGATTCGGTTGGTAAAACGATCTCTACATCGACCATATAATTTGCGAATCAAAAAGTGATAGGGCACGTTGTATGTAGTAGATCAAAATTTTCGTAACGCAGCTCAGTCTGTTTTGGCAAGTCCCCAAGTCTCCTTTGTTGATTCCCCTGCCTTCCCCTCCCCCTTCCAATAGTGTAACTTTACTCGCAATATGGCCTTTATGTCGTAACGTACAACATTGAATTTGGGGAGAGGGGAGGGAGGAGGAAAAATAGCTCCCACAAGAATCCTGATCATGAGTGTCCTGATCATGAGTGCTGTTGTACTGGTAACACTAATCCTCTATCATAGGTCTTTTAATATTGTTCGCCAATTAAAATTGGCAACCACGAGGCTAGATTGTGTATGCCGGGTACATTTTTTCGCGAAGAACATTCGCAGCTAATTTTTAAGCGTAACAGGCACTACGCATGGGAGAATGGTTACGACTTAGGATCGCAATGGATCCTGTGCCCCCATCCATTTTCACAAATTTAGATGTCACGCAATTCTAGATTTTTTATTTCTTTTTGCTACAACAAAAGTTGGTTTTGAACTTGTTAGAGTTAGAGGGACCTACCAGGTGGATCCCACTGTTCCTCAGTATATCCTCCAAATATGTAATTATCGCTCTTGATCACTGTCACCGTGGGTCCCTTGCCGTCACAAGAAGAGTGAAAGTTGGCAGCCGTCCAACCATTCCTGGAAGCGCGGTATAACAGAACGTAGTCGTCGCTTGCGCTTTCGAGCGTTTCCTTCAGCAAGTCGATCAGTTGTTCGCGTTGTTCTGATGTAAGGATCATAGAATCCTTGAATGGTCTTGCCCTCATCTCTTCAATTATACCCTCGATTTGATAAAACTCGGCTTCGGTTAGCAATTCGTTGCGCACAATTTTGTCATCCGGAAGCATAAGTTTTCCAGTGCGAAGATAATTTAAGATATGTCGGAAGTGGGTTCCATCTCGATCGATGAAGTAAGATCCATCTTCGCCGGGTTTTGTGTCAAATCTTCCAGAAAACATGGCGTGCAGCATCGATCCTGAGAACAAAAACATACGTTAATGTCTATAGCGGTCCTTCATGAGGAGTTCTGACAAGAAAGTTAAGGTGAAATCTTTTCCGAGAACGAGCGTATATAAATGTTTCACAGTCAAGAACACTTTTACTCAAAAGCAAAGGAAAGAGATTCTGAACTAGATAAGAGTAAAAGAAAAAGCGTCAGAAACTATTTTATCCTCACACAGGACCTTTTTTTCAGCGGACAAACTTGTAGTTTGTATTCAAGGTTCCTCTCTCAAACCGCCGAAAGTGAAAGTAATTCAACTGCATATTTTTCTATCATTAGATTTTATACCTCGATATTTCCATTGAAATGTCAAATGATTTCGTTAAAAATTCTGCTGAAAAGTACCTGGATCTTTACTCATGGTCTCCAAACTGGTGTCGAAACGGTGGCCGCCGACATTAAGTTTAAGCATCTTTGAGAAGTGGATGTGCTCAAGCTTCTTCGCCACCTCGTCAAAAGCTTCCTTCTCCTTGCGGACTTTGTTCGTCTCTTTCTTCAGAATACTAAAAGCCTCTTTAATGTGTTTATTTACTTCTTCCAGGGCTTCGTCGCTGGGTGAATTATACTCCTCCTCCGACTTACGCTCTAAGGACATTTTCCTTTTGGTCAAATGGCGCTTTACTCGAGAATGTAAAGAGGACAGTGAAACTCGAGCTATTCTGTCTGTTGCAAAAACATTTTGATCATTTAATTTTATTCCTAGTATTTCACTTTCGTGGAAACCTCTTGGGTGTGATTAATATTGAAACAACTAGAAAATTTAAATAAAAAATACGAAAGCTAAATCTCTCTTATGTGAATAAGGCGGCTACCTTCAATGCCAAAACACTGGCCAGCTCAGTTGTAAAAAAATGGGAAGAACTGTACCTCGAATCCAGACAAGCGCTTTTGATTTTTTCCTTACCTCTGTTTTATTTCGACAAACAAACAAAAAATGTACTATCTATCTTACTCTCAGTTGCCACACAGGATGCATTCGACTTTATTGTCATTCAGTAGGAAAAGTTTGGCCTTAAACTGAAAAAATTAAGGGTTTTCATATCATATTTAAGGATTTGAAAATAAACACAATAAAATCACTCTTTTTTATTCTCATCGTGTGACTGTGGTGACGAGCGGAGTCCTACAGCAGAAAGCTGTGTTCTTTGGTCAGTGGAGTGTAGGTTGCAAAAGCGGAAAGGACTGGCTAGTACTCCTATCATTCTCTGCACATTCCTACGGTGGTCCATAGGGGACATGACACATTTTTTTTTTTTTTTTTTTATCGCGCGACAAATGGAAATAATCGCGTGATAAATGAAAAATTATCGCGCGATAAATGAAAATTATCGTGCGATAAATGAAAATTATCACGCGATAAATGAAAATTATCGCGCGATAAATGGAAATTATAGCGCGATAAATGAAAAATTATCGCGCGATAAATGAAGATTATCGCGCGATAAATGGAGATTATCGCGCGATAAATGGAAATTATCGCGCGATAAATAATAAATTATCGCGCACTAATATTTATTATCGCGCGATAATTTATCATTTATCACGTGATAAATGGAAACTTGTTTGGTCACGTAATCGGCTGTCATGCATGTTGTTTTCGTGGACGACAATGACTGCCACAGTCGGGGAGCTATGTTTTGATGTCGATAGTTCGTTTTATTCATGTAAAAAGATCATTTAGCAGTACGTTGCAAATCTACGACACATAGCTCTTTGAATCAGTATAGTAAACTTTGATTTTGCGAAGTCCGAGCCCGTGGAAATTTTGTATTATTTATTTATATTTTGTGATAACTTTTTGATGATCGCATGACCTACACTGTTGTGTTACACTAAAACCTTGAAATAAACTTTCATCAGTTTGCTCATCTTTCAGTCTATACTATATGCCCTCTAAATTTCATTGTCATTGCTCAAATATTCTATCAAATATTATTTCAATCGATTCTCTGCATTCCTCCAAACAAAAAACACATTATGATAGTGACTGTACGCCAGCAGGATCCAATTCTTTAATTATGACTCGTACGGTCTCCTTCTGGACAACAAGACTTAGTTGCATGGACAAATGCAACGGATTACCGGACAGAAGTTGACCTAGATGACATTGATGTGATTGATGGTGAATGCTACGACTGAACAAGCCTCACAAATTGTTTGGAGGAATGCAGAGAATTGATTGATATAATTATGTAAGAGCAACAGTTGCAAGTGCCTTCAACTGCTCTAGAAGCCCGTAACCTTTTCGTGGATCTCGTTTATCTCATCGGCAACAGCTAGTTCAGTTCTTGTATGATGTTTTTTACGAAGGGGAATGAATTACACCCGAAAACCTAGCCTCATGTGTCCCTAATGCCACCCTCTCTTTGTGTACGAGGCCTTTCTGGCAAAAGAGGACCGACAGTTCTGGTGACATATGTGTCAAAGTTACTGTGTTTACATTTCTGTGCGAAATAGAGGATACTTTAAAAGCCTATGAGCATTGTGTAACTACTCGTGTGCACGAAGTCATTTGACCTTATTCGGACCGAGCTTTTTTTTAATCTTTTCAGACCGCGGAGGGAAGCGAATTCCGCCCCCTTCACCTCCGTAACTTCCAGAATATTTGAGCAATGACAAAGAAATTTAGAGGGCATATAGTATAGACTGGAAGATGAGCAAACTGATGAAAGTTTATTTCAAGGTTTTAGTGTAACACAACCGTGACAGTGTAAGTCATGCAATCATCAAAAAGTTATCACAAAATATAAATAAATAATATAATACAAAATTTCCACGGGCTCGGACTTCGAAAAATCAAGGTTTACTATACTGATTCAAAGGGCTATGTGTCGTAGTATTGCAACGTACTGCTAAATGATCTTTTTACATGAATAAAACGACCTAAAACATAACTCCTCAACTGTGGCAGTCATTGTCGTCGACGGAAACAACATGCATGACAGCCGATTACGTGACCTGACAAGTTTCCATTTATCACGTGATAAATGATAAATTATCGCGCGATGATAAATATTATCGTGCGATAATAAATATTATCGCGCGGTAATAAATAAAAATTATCGCGCGATAATTTCCATTTATCGCGAGATAATTTCCATTTGTCGCGCGATAATCTCCATTTATCGCGCGATAATTTTTCATTTATCGCGCGATAAAAAAAATGTGTCATGTCCCCTTGGGACCACCGTACAATCCTCTCCACAGACCGTCCGAGAGTCAAGACAAAGCTGACAGAGAGATGTCGGTCGCAGCGACCCTTCTCAACAACATGAGCAAACGTCACCATCAGAAGTCATCAAGTGAGGATTTTATTGTCAGACATTCCAATTTGACAGCCTAACACTGTGCTTTCGAGTTTCAGAAGTAGGTTATTTTACAGGATTTATAAACCATACAGGCTAGAAAGTCAACGTGTACGAAAATGCATGCACCTTTCTTTTTTTGAGGGGAAGGGGCAATAAAATTGACTCAGGATTTTTTATAAGACCATAGAGCTGGCCAAAATTGATCCAGTTTCACATGCCCGAAGTTTGACCGCCGTGTTGTGTTTCATCCTTTTCACGCTGACCTAAGCAACCTGTGCTGATCGCATTGTGGGCTCAGATTTAGAGCGCTGCACCAACCCACCATTGCGTGGTGGAAAGAGAACTTTCAGTGCACTTGTGTTGAGTATTGATGACGTCATAATATCCAAAATTATCTTCGTTCGTCACGGCGCCTGCACTTGGGTCCCAAGAACAACCGTTTCTTCTGCTCCAGTACGAATCCGTATGCATATGTTGGGTATCTCGCTGCACAAGCATCCCTAAACAATTCGTACAACTTCTTCTTCGAACCGAAATGTACTCGTACTTCTGACAGCTATCTTGATTGACAAATGTTAGGATGTCCGTATCCTGCAGAGTCGCGCGCGCGTAGTCAGTGAAATTAAGGCCTGACGGGAAATTACACGTCACGCGCCAGTGCGTCGAGTTGTCTCGGATGTTGACCATTGCTTGGTAGGACACTCGATAATCATTCCAGTTAAATCTTGTTTCGTTTCTCGGAAAGTTGAAATAAAAGGGTTGTCGTTTGTAAAACGCCTTATTTTCTAGAGAGAACGACTCGATGAGAGTCCAGACTTTTCCGGGTTCAGAGTCAAAATCACAATAACTCTGAACCGTGCCATTAAGGTAATACACGCCTGACTTAGACTCTGGTTTTAGCTCCAAATAAGATTGGCATGATTTGACTCTTGGATGGAAGATCTCACATCTCTTTCCCTGGTAATACTGTGGACATGCGCAGGTGTACTGTTCCCTGATGTCATCGCAACTCTCTGCGCATGTGCCTCCATTAAGGCAAGGATTTGGTTGACAGCAACCATTCAGGCATCTACCATTTTCCTGAAAACGAACACAAGCAGAAATAAATCGAAAGTTAAGAGTCATTCTTCTTCATTTTTCTTTTAAAAAAATGAGTGCTGCATTGAAAAATACTTTTAGAGAAATTCCTTATTTCATACAAGGCGAACTTTTCGAAACGATTCGTCCCCGCTATAATCGTTGGCCTTTCAGCCAATCGTAACTTGGTAAATTACGCTTTCCCGCTTTCGAGATATCATTCGTGTAGATACTTAAAGTCCTTGTTGGCTCCTGTTTCAACTATCTGTTGCGATTTATTTTTTAACGAATTTTATTCGCAAACCACTCTACAAGGGCACAAACCTACCCTCACACCATTTTGCTTCATATGATATAAAACCGTTCCAGGTATTTTCACTAGATTTCCAATGACTCCACCGACGTCCGTGTCCAAAAGCTCACATACTTTTTCACGGACTTGGAACGCAACGCAGTCACAGTGTTTAGCGCAGTGACGGAAACATTCCCAGGGGTCCTGCACGCTTTCAGTCTGAATTGTATGATTTTTTATGCTAAAGTTCTCCAGGAAAATGTTGTCAATGTAGATCAGCGGTGTTTCCATCCGGTTGCTCGCAGTAGTAATTGGAGCGATTAGTAGTAAAGCTGTCGCATAGTTGAACCATAGAAATGTGAAATATAAATCCATCTTACTCTGAAATGAATTCATTGAAAAGGTTTTCTTGTTTGTTCAAAGAAATATTAAATGAGAACTCCTAATCAGTCTGTTTTTAATAGGACTGGACCCAAATAAACAATCAATAGTGTCTATTGGCGAAAAAAATTTTTAAATTATTAAATTATTAAAAAAATTATTATCAGGTATTTGTTGAGACATTATGGCATTGGGATGGCATCTTTTTTCAGGACGAAGCAAAAAGGAAAACTAAGGAGCTCTGACTAAGGAGAAACTTAACAACGAATTTCCACATCAAATGAATGCTAACTCTTTCTGTATTATACGTCATATGTTTCTATAGCGCTTAAAGAAAATGTTAAAACATAACTTACTAAAAGCACACCTTACAAATTTTTTGAGAAAATATTGAAAAAGTGTGCCTTAAAGTGCGATTCCTTTAAGACTATCTGTAGCCACTGAATATAATAAACCAATATAACTACAAAATTCAAGATTACTTTGGCGTTTTCCTGAACCTACAAGTATCTCTCTCAGGTTTTAGTGAGTATTGATCATTAGCGCCCAGTGAAAAAACGTCTATTACAAAATTGTCAAACAAAAGACATAAATGAAAACGTCGTTACCGATCAGGGAACCCAATCTAAGAGTCGATCAATAGTCATTCTTGAAGAATAAAGCTCCAGGTTAGTTTAAAAGAATGTCTTCCTTAGAATTAATGAGTCACGTGAATTAGAACAATGCCGCTTACTACTTCTTTTAAGATGATTAATCGCGCATCCGCTGAAAAGAAGACCAAAGCAATTTTTTTCTTGAAATAACTTTGCGTTTAGTACATTTGATAAGAAAGCGTTGTTGTACACGAAGACATGTTCGCTATGTATATATTAGAATAGAAAAATTGTCTAGGACAACTTGCTGATGTATGATCTTCTCAGAATGTTCCGACTTTACAGTTCATTGGTAATTTTTTAAAAAAGTACTCTTAGCAGGTTATCTGCTCTGGGGAATCTCGCTCTCTACAAGGAAAGTTGTAGTTGCTGTAGAAGAACTTGTCACGTCAATATTTTTTTCCGTCGACGTGGCCGAGCAAAACAGTTGAAGGGAAAGAATCCCGCAAAGAAGGAAATTAAACCCGCGTACACCATTGCTAAGTAATTATTTTTTATCCAACTCAATGCTCAGTGACAACGTCTTCTCAGGCCATTATAACTGGGAACCACTTAGTTCACTTTTTAGCAGACAAATCGAAAACTTTTAACTACGTCGTTAAGTGACACAAAGTCCTTTAACTCTTTAAATTAATTCCCAATGCAAAATCTGAGATCAAGATTTATAATTCTCCTCTTTGGCTGCTTCACATTTCTTGTATATTAGTTACGAGAATTTGGTGTTAGATTACTATAACATATTCTACCTGACATGTATAAATATTTTCTTTACTTGTTTGTTGAGTAGTGTATGGATATTGCAGGGCGAAATTACATGTTAATTACCGCTTGGGAAAAGTAGTTGTTCAAAGGCCGATTAGCAGTAACAAATGTCTTGACCTCTATTAAATTCTCTATTCAAGAGCCTTTGGCGGTTAATTTTCCCTATTCTTTTAGAGTATCCAATCATCGAATTGTAGACAAAAACAATGAAACTGAATTTCTTTTAAAGCTTTTAGATCTGATATCAACTTTTACACTAATCATGGACTGTTTTAACTTAGCTTTGAACAACTCGGCCCTGAAGATTAAAGTGTCAAGAAGTGACAACTTCTGTTAGGAAACTATTGTCACATTCTTTATGTCTTTATTTCTAGACTTTCTACAGTATCTTTTTTTTTTTGCAATGGTAGGGTCCCATCTTAAACTTAACATCAGTTTTGAACGTTTCAAAACACTTTTAAAAGGCAGCCAATAATCTACCATAAAGTTGCTTTTAAACCCAGCAGTGTTACCTGGGCGACTATACAAGTTAGGAAAAATTTATACGCTGCATTAGATTGAAAAATAATTGTCAACCACGTTTGATGCATGGCAGTTTCTAGACAAGGAAGAACTTGTCATAGGAAAGCAAATGAGGAACTTCACGAAAATGTGAAGAAAGCTTTCCCATGTAAAAGTAGTTTAACATGGAGGATAAGAGCTTTGTTTACAAAGTCAAGTTTACATATTTTTTATAACATGCGGGCCATGATCAACTGTATTATGTCTCTCCGAGTTCCTAATTGCGTTGCTGTATTTCCATCGCTATACGGCCGTTGAATGCAAAGGTTCGTTCGAGTTGAAACTTTCCACCTAATATTTTTCCGAAAGATGTGATAAAAAATCTTAGTAACCTCGTTTTCTTGTTCGAAATTGTAAGGTACGGAACCTCGATTTTCCCTGTTCGCAATTGGGTCATAAATCCGAGCGAAAAAATTTCAGTCCGTAACTCACAGTACGGGCCTCAAACTCGGTTGTTAAAAGGTAGGATTTCTTGAATAAAGGTTTTCAATGCAGCCACAGCAATTTTCTTCTCCTCGCGATCGACTGTCACGAATCATATGCGGGGCAACTAATTAAAAAGAAAGACCTTTCATGAGCAGGCGGTCGAGAGAATAAATTTAACTGTTGCACTGATACAAGCAAGACGCGCGAAATGTATATTTCTCATTTTGCGCTATACCGCTTTGTGCATCAAATATTTTGTAGCTTTCATTACATATGATTCAACGGGCAATAAAAAGTAACAAACGAGCTAGAGCTTTGAAAGGCGCGCGTGAAAAAGAAAGCGCGCGCGAGGACAGCACGTATGCTTTCTTTCATAAAAGTTAAGTCGTCTTTACCAGAACACTCTCGACAAAAACAATACCTTTTGAATAGTCTTTACTCTGTCTACGATTCACAAATGAAAGTTTTCTGAGCACTGGTCCAAAATGCAGACACTCGTATAAAATAATTCTTTATAATATATCTTTGGTAAAGTTTTGTCTTTCCAATAGCACTCGGCAACGCATCTCCAAATGTTTTTCTTTTTTTTTTCTTTTTTTTTTTTTTAATGCGTGATACTTTTAACCTGCGCTTTTTTTCTAACATTGAAGAACTGAACGAATTTCTTTTTTTCACTTAATTGAGGCGCGAAACCTTGATCGAATTTTATAATTAAAACTTACCCGAATTATTCGGCTTTCACAACAAGCCAATGAAACATCTTTCCGCACAGCGCAAAGAATTAGTTTCAATATCCGCCAAAGGGAAGGTTACTACTCCCTCAGATGGCACCTGATAGAAACGTAACTCATAAAAAAAAAAAAAAAAAAAAAAAATGCAATTTCCCTGTTGTTCTTCGTGTCCATGATGACAAACAAAACTGCTACTGTCAAAAACCTCTTTTACCACCAAACTTTCGTAAAATACGTGTTATTTCCGTCCCCAAACTGACATGCGATATTTTTATCTCCTTGAGGCAGGTGTATTTGAAATGGATAATAATTCGTGGATATCGTCTTAGTCGTAGAAGGAAATGAAAGCTGAAATAATTCCATTTGAAAGGATATGGAATTTAAATCATGATTGACGCTCAACTCTCAAACAATGCTGAATTCTTTTTTCTTTTTTACATTAATGCTTCCATTAGCCCCAGCCTGCTGTGAGTTCAAAAGATAAAGCTTTTTATCATCCTATAAAATAAATTGATAACAAATAGTTGGTTACAGTTGGTGTAATTTATTTTTAAAAAGTTAACATCAAGAAATTGATGTTTACACTTTTGCTTGTTTCATCGGAACAATTATTGTCATGAACTGTTAGGAAAGCATCTACGAGAGCAAACTTGTAACACAACAAAGCGAATGAGTCCTGCATTCGTACGGAACTCTTAGAAGGGAAACTTTTCTATGATATAGAATTTACACAACCATACAATTAGAATTTTAGGAACATTTTACACAATGCATCTCGGCGCTTTTCATCACAGTTTTTCCTCTCATTTCATTCGATCATGTTTGATCTCGTTCTTAACCTTTTCTTTTGAATAAAAACATTTCGTTATCTTGATGTAACACAAGATTCTCATCCCTGATTTGAAAGAAAATGCACGATGGTTAAAAGGGAGAGATCAGAGTAAGTCGGGTGTGTGATCAAATTCAAAATCGACTTCGCAGAGAAGTGGTGTGTGTATGAATATTTTTCTTTAGGATAAAGCTAATCAAATCGGAGAAATGTAAATCTAAAACGTGACGAGAAGACCAAACTTAGTCTCATGCGTCATAAAACGAAGCTTTGATATGGGGAAAAAAGAAAAAGGAAAGGTTATAATGAGAAATGGCTTAAAAATACACCAATAAATTCAGAGATTGTTACGAGAGATGGAAGACAACGAAACCTAGCTTGTGCACAACTTTAGAAATTTAACAGTTATTTTTTTATATTTTATTCAGACAATAACTGAGAAAATGGACCCGTCAGGCTACAGGAAGTTATCTTGATAACAAAACAAAATATTTAAAATTACAACTTAGATCTTAAAGGCCGATCGACTTTGGATAAAAATATTGAATGCTCATAGTCAAATACAAATCCTGATGATCACCGTTCTATAGATGGTCCATCATCAACTCAACAGGAGCAAGAATTTTCAAGGATACAAACCGTGTCAAATTCAAGAAATGCAAATCTGAAGGCATAAATAGATGAAAATAACTCTCGTTTGTCATAAGACCGCCGCCTGGTTAGCTCAATTGGGAGAGCGCCGGACTGCCGTGCGGGAGGTCGAGAGTTCAATACCGGCCGGACCAACACTCAGGGTCTTAAAATTAACTGAGAAGAATATGCTTCCTTTCTCAACATCAAGAAATGGTTAGATATTCTAGTCTTCTCGGATAGGGACGAATAAATGGAGGTCCCGTCTCCTGCAGGGTTAGGGGTAGGAGACGTTAATTTCCCACGCACGAGATTACTGTGTGATGGATGTCCTCCCCTGGGGTGGGATGGGTGGGAAAAGGTGAGGTCGTTACATGGACTAAAGCGGCTGCCAGAGGCGCCTGATAATGCTGACGTCCGATCTCAACCTTAGTAAATATTATTGTAAGCGCATTGAGATTCTTAAATGCGTATTAAGAACGTTCATTATTATTATTATTATTATTATTATTATTATAAGGGAAGCTGAAGAACAAAAGTTTCCTGTCAGAAACAAAATGCCCTATAATTGGGTCTTTTTTTTCTTCTTCTTTAAAAGAATATAACCCTTGGTTTCTATTGAACGAGTTGCCAACTTGTCCAAGACTGACAAAGCCTGAAAATCCAGCTGCCGAAATTTATAGAAGACTGACAAAAACTAGCAGCATAGTTGTCGGGACTTAACGAAAACCGACGATATAGATAAGTGTGTTACTTTTCAAACCCAAAAACTTCAACTTTGTGGAACTTAGACAGTTAATTTCTTCCTAAGGGAAGAGGGAAATTTATCCAATGAAGAGGGCAACACTAAAATAGTCCTAGCACCAAAATCACTTTCGATCAACATATAAAATTTAGAAAGAACCAAGAGGGCGACCATTCAATCCCTAAATTTTACCTTGTTTGTTTATGAGTTACCAATTACCCTTTCACTTCCAAGATCTAATAGTTAATTTTCATCTCTGGCAGCTACGCATTTTCCTGAAGGGGAAAGAAACTGAATTGTTTATGGTGTTCAAGAAGAAAACTTCTACTGTTAAATTTATCTTGAGAGCTTTGTGAGTAGAAAGGTAGAGTCAAAGGTAATTTCAAGTCCCCCGACTCTGAGAGCCGGAAATAAATGCGAGACTTCCACACCGGAATGGACCCATCTTATTCTATGGTGTAAGATATGATACGCGCAGATATTTTACGAGTTGTGTAGTAGTTTTCCCGGCCGAGCCTCAGAGGGGCGTGGAAAATTTCGGTTAAACTAGAGCCGATAATAAATGCGAGACTTCAAGACTGGCATAGAGGCACCTTATTCGTACGTGCATATATTTTATGAGTTGCATGGTATTTTTCCGTAAAATGGCCAATACTTTTTACATTATGAGGTACTAAGATTGAGTTTTCAGCAAGAGCCTTAGAATAAACTACTTTTAATAAACTTGTTGGCTTTTTTATATACTTCTGAAAAAAAGGAATTGAAAGAACTGCTGTTGATTAGAGCAATATAACACAATTTTCCGGGCTCTATAACGTGATAAAGCCAAGTGAGCCAAATTTAAACTCCATGAGCATATCACACATCAAATATATAACCATTTTCCTTTTTAGACTCATTCAAAACATCCAGGTACGACACGTCTGCCAGCTGTTTACCTCCCCTCTAAACAACCAAGATAAATTAGAAAATTGAAAATAAACAGATTTAATTTTTTTTCTTGAGGTTTATGCTTCCTTGCTTGAGCAGAATATCGCAGATATCAGCCCGTTTATGATCCTTTACCTCAACAGAATATCCTAGATATCAGTTCGTTCCCGTCAGATATTTAAGTCATAATGAACCGGAGGGAAATTTTTATTTTTTCAAAACATTAATGATCTCCGTCCCGCATCCATAAAACTTCAGCAAAATTCTATATTTCGCAGAAATACCGCTGAGATATTAAAGGGGAGGAGCTCCGGAGTGCTCGTTAAAACGTGTACGTGTGTACCCACCATCCCACCCCAGGGAGGACATCCACCACACAGTAACCTCGTGCGTGCGAAATTAACGTCTCCTACACCTAACCCTGGAATGGGGATGTAAGGAAGAATCCTTGTCAGTAGAAGGCAACGAGGATGAGAGAATTGCCAAAAGATGCTGTGACGAAAAGGATTATGTTCGCTTCTAAGGGATAAATTGAGAAATGCCCTAATCCAGTCACCAAAGTGGATGAGCATAACTGTGTTGCACTCTCTGTTGAATTTGAACCTGTTGTCGCAAGCATTCTACAGCTGAAGAAACGATTTTCCTCCTTTTGAGGAAGCAATGCAATCGGATAGCATCGACATGAAGACTTGCTCGAAGCATTCTAGTAGTCGTTTTTAAAAATGGGTGAACAAACTGTCTGTCGAGGATGCTATACATCAACGCATTAAAACCCTATTCTGAAGTTTCTGGGTGTTCCTTGCATCCAGCAAACAAACTTTATGGTGCGTATCACAAAAGGTGTCCATCTGTCAGGTAATTAAATTCAAAAAAGAATTTTGAGAAGAGCTGATAACTATTGTGAAGATCAAAACATCTGTTGTATAATTATTTGATGATACGTGAGAAAATCTCTGTATATGTGATACTGGAACTTGATTGCGAAAGGTGAACTTTAATTACACTTAAGCGATACCATACAAACCGGTTATTCGAGGATTTCAAGTGGAAAATAAAGCAGAAACGACCAATGAAATCTAAAAGGTAGCTATAATGATGTATGTGCGCTTCAAAGTTACACTTTCTTTGTAAAACAACTCCAACAAAGGGCGAGAAGTCTGTCCACACTTAAGGCCATCAACGTCAACAAAGACACTGAACATATTACGTAGCTTGTAATGTTGATAGCGTCCCTTACGTGTTAACAAAGATCCCAGTGTTCGTGAACCGCAAACATCCGATGACTAGCTTTGAGAGACTGGGTAACAACACCAATCAACAGAAAAGTCAGTCGTTGCTAGACAACAAGACAGGAGTTCGGACGGTGGATGGAGGGAAGAATCCTTGTGAAGGGCAACAAGGATGAGAAAATTTCCAAGAAATGCTGCGATGGAGAGGACTGTGTTAACTACTGAGAAGTAATTTATCATCACAGCAATCGCCCAACCAAGAAACAGTTAAATGTTATTTCTTTGACTCAGGCAACTTTTTAAGACTCGTTTTAAAATAGTTGAACGAGTTTATCTGTCTAGACAGTCTGACACAGTAGAAACAATACATGTATACTCCTTTCTTAGGATTTCGCGGTTGATGTGCCTTGCATCAATCAAATCCGAATAAGGAAATAATTATTCTAACACTGTTTTTTCTTTCTGGAATCAAAAAAGAGTTTTGGGTCACAGTCAGGTGTTTATGTTAATCGTTACGTTAAATAAAAGTACGATTAGCATAAAGATCAAAGTTAATTTACTCGTTTCTTTACTGCTATTCTCTTAATTTTTTTATGCTGCCTTGACCAGCTTCGGCACATTGAGTATTAAAAGGGGGCAATGTTGTCGGCCTCTGGCATCGAAATTTTTTAATTTTTTTTAATTATAGGGGGCATCCTTGTATGGTGCGTCACCGCTTTTGGTTGTCTCCTTCTCAAAAATTTTTCCTTTTATGGTTTTTATTAACCTTAATTGTAATTAATACTACTTGTTTGTGTATTCTTGTGTAGTGAATTTGTAATAAATAACAAAATAAATTCAAATTTTTGGGGATGATATAATTCGTCACCAGCTCGCAAAAACTCGTTTTAGTAGAAGTAAATAAGAAAAACCATCTGATATAAATTCCGCAACATTTTATCGTATTCAGCCAAATTGAAACTCCATGAGCATATAACATGTCAAATTAGTAACCATTTCTTTTTTTTCAAAACATCCAGCTATGATTCGTCTACCAGCTGCTTAAGGTCCCTCTCAACAACCATAGATCGATGAGAAAATTGAAAATAAATGATACCTTTTTTTTAACCGTGAAATGTTCATCAGGCAACCGTGGACGATAATCCTACTCCTGTACGTTGGATCAGCGATGATCTGATCGGCCCAAAATAACGAATATGAAATATAAATATAGAGGCAAGACCGATACAACGTAGATAAATAAATTTTAAGACGGAGCACTATATTTCGGCTGGCCAAACCAGCCTTCTTCAGGTGTAGTGGGAATTAACAGAGAATTGGGGTGATGCTTCAAAGATAGCTGTATGATGTAAAGCGGAAATATGTAAAACTAATTTGATTGACAATGAGATAACGATAAAAATAGAAATAGTGAGCAAAAATAGAAATGAAGTAAGGTAAATTGGATAAATAACTGGAAGCTAATACAGTTCTTCGCGAGCGTTAAGGTCATCCGGATAAATTGTGTTGCCTCTTGAAATTAAAAAAGCTTCCCTGGCCTTGCTCATCGAGTCTCTCTTGGAAAACACTTTTTCGATGGCGATTAGCTCCATGTCGTGAGCAGAGTGGTTAGGAGAGGAAATGAAGTGTTCTACCGCTGTAGTAGGTTTAGATTTAGAGTTAGGTTTATCAATGGTACGGCGGTGTTCATTAAAACGGTCTTTTAAACGTCGTTTAGTTTCTCCTATGTATTGTAAGTTACAGCGGTTACACTGAATTAAGTAGATAAGGTTTTTAGTGTCACAGGTCAAGTGAGATTTAATGGGACGTGTTTCGCCGGTAGAAACAAAGGTATAGTTAGTAAGACCGTCAGAGATGTAGGGGCAAGTAGCGCAGTTTCTACCACAACGGAAAGAGCCGGGGGGGAGTTGAGGATGGGAAGTGGTAGAATTGGAGGGGAGTTTGGCTGTTACTAATCTGTCGCGAAGGTTGGGGGAGCGTCTGAAGGCGACAACTGGCAGCTGAGGAAAAGCTTTTTTGCAGCAGTTAGAAGACTGCAGTAGATGCCAGTGTTTTTCGATGATGTTGGAGACGTGAGGAAGCGACGGATTAAAAGTAGTTATAAATGGAATACGGTTAGGTTTTTTTAACGTCTTTAGTTTGTAAGGTGAGTGTGCGGGAGATGTCAGCGGCGCATTGTATTTGTTTGGTGACGAGTTTATGGCTGTAACCTTGTTTGAGAAGGTATGAGGTAAGTTGAGCGGCGCGAGTCTCAAAAGCTTTATCTGTAGAACAGATACGTCGTAGGCGGAGTGCTAGACTGAACGGAATGGCTTTTTTGGTATGTAATGGATGGCAAGAAGAGTGCAATAGATACATATGTTTGTCTGTGGGTTTGGTGTAGAGGTCAGTGGGTGGAGATATTACTGTCGGTGGTTAAAGAGACCCTTACGTCAAGGAAAGCCACATTAGTGGAAGAGTATGAGCTGGTGAATTTGATGGTGGGGTGGATATTGTTAAGATAATCGACGAAAATTTTTAGGTTATCTAAACCTTCGTTCCAGACCATGAAGATAGCAGGCTTCAAGACCACGCCATAGCTGCTCTTGAAGCCTGCATTTCGGATGTCCGCTCATGGTTGATTTATAATCGCCTGTTAATTAACGATTCTAAAACCGAATTCTTAGTTGTTGGTTCCCGCCATCAATTATCAAAAATCGCAATTGATTCCATCACAGTCGGTAATTCTACCATTCAGCCTCTCAACAGTGTTCGAAACCTGGGTTCCTGGTTTGACTCCAATATGTCCATGTCCATTCACATTGGTAAGATCTGCAGCAAAGCTTTTCATGGATTGTATAAAATTCGCCAAATTAGGAAATTCCTCAGTCCTGAGTCCACGAAGACTCTTGTTCACGCATTTGTGACTTCGCATTTAGACTATTGCAACTCCCTTTTATTCGAACCTCCATTTTATTCGTCCTTATCCGATCGAGAAGACTAGGAATATCTATCCATTTCATTGATGTTATAGAAAGGTAGCAAATTCTCCTCAGTTATTTTAAGACCATGAGTACTGGTCCGGCCGGAGCTCGAACCCTCGACCTCCCGCATAACAAAATCCGGCGCTCGAACCAACTGAGCTAACCAGGAGGCGGTTAGCTCAATTAATAGGTCTTAATCGGCTACCACGAGGCTAGATTGTGTATGACAGGTACATTTGCTCGCAAAGAATGTTCGCGGCTAATATTTAATTTAGAGTGACAGGCCCTAGGCATGGGAAAATGGTTACGATTAGGATCGCAATGGATCATGTGCCCCCTTCCGCTTTCACAAATGTAGAGGTCACGCAATCGAGATTTTTTTTTTCTTTGAGGTAACACGGCAAAAAGCTACGACAAAAGTCAATTTTGAGCTTGTTAGAGTTACAGGGACTTACCAGATTGATCCCACTGTTACTCAGTATATCCCCCAAATATGTAATTTCCACTCTTGATCACTGTAACTATGGGTCCCTTGCCGTCACAACAGAGTGAAAGTTGGCAGCCGTCCAACCACTCCTGGAAGCGTGGTGGTGGTGTGCGCACTCTGATTGCGTTGCATCATGGTCGTAAAACAAAAATTGAGTCATTTGCATCTTGACGCGTTGGAGTGAACATCTCTGGTGGCAGGGAGATACGGAGTGAATATACGTGGATTGTAAAGGGGATTCACTGTCTGTTGCCATTCCTTCGAAGGTTAGAACGTTTGACGGGCCTGCGCAACTCCTGTCATTCCTCCGTGACGAATTCGTTCTTAGGAGGCAACTGACGTCATTTAGAAAGATTCGAAACTGCAATCTGCCTGAGAATCTCGACACAAATGGTAACAGTTACACTCATAACCGATGGTGGGATGAATAATTTCAAAGTCAGTAATTATATTCCTAGACGCGAGTTATTCAACTGTGAATTGATCCTTGACATGCAAACGCATATTAGAGAGATAGACCTTGTAATAGACGAACTTTTTCCACCGAGCGTAAAATATGGGATTTGTAAAAGGATAGGCCCCACGCCTCCTAAGAACAAATTTGTCGCGCTCCACGTTTAGAAAAAACGTACAGAGTTTCAAAATACCCTTCGAGAATAGAGGAAACTTATATGAGGGTTTTGAGAAACGTATCTCTGGAGTTATTACTTATGGAGAGAAGTATACTCTGAAACAAAGAAAATAGGGCGCGCACAGAAGAAAATATTGCCTTTTGTAACACAATCTCATCCGGCTTTACCAAACCTCAAGAACCTACAGATGAAGATTTATGACACCTCAAAACTGACCCTTATTATCACATCGCAAAGGAAAGTCATCTAAAGATATCCTAATAAGAGCTCAACTTTGAGGGTAGAAGATTTAAAAGCGCTAGGGAATGGTAGGAGACGTACAAGCCTATCAACACCTTTCAACGGTCGACTGCCTTTAGCTTTCCAGCTTTCCGTCGTGTCGCCTCACGCAAGGTAGATGTTTTCATGGATCAAGTGACTCTTTTCATTGATCTAATTAAACTGCCCTTCATTCAATGATCAAGATAGAAGATTTACCACACAACATTCGCGATTATTTAATTTTCCTTCACTTACGAAAGTAGATTTACAACAATCCCTTGCAGTAGTAACGCTATGTAACGCTACACACTAAACACGACAATGGGCCTCTTAGCTCCACAAAAGGGTCTAAAACACTGTCACTTAAAATGCTTAAAACATTTGTACCGTTAGAGCGCGTTTGAGCGCGTTTGGTCAGAGCTGTTGAAGAAGGATCAAAGTGGCCATACAAATCTTTGAAAGGCTTCAAACTACGACGTACAACAAATTTGACCTGCTCGAAAACCGGTCTCAAATTACCTGCTAAATTACAGAGCTTGCGTTTGTCCTTGAAACGATATAATACGTGATAAATACGCACGAAAAATACTTCTACACGTTCAGAATATATCAAATTATATTTACCTATAGTGAAAGGAGAAAGAAACGGCCTAACTTTTACGGAATACTCAGTCAAACTCTACGCATTTCAACCGCTTTTACCGCCATATTGAAAATAACGCTACCACAATGCAATGCAATCGGAGTATGCACACCGCCTGCTGTATAACAGAACGTAACGTAGTCGTCGCTTGCGCTTTCGAGCGTTTCCTTCAGCAAGTCGATCAGTTGTTCGCGTTGTTCTGATGTAAGGATCATAGAATCCTTGAAAGGTCTTGCCCTCATCTCTTCAATTATACCCTCGATTTGATAAAACTCAACTTCGGTTAGCAATTCATTGCGCACAATTTTGTCATCCGGTAGCACTGATAAGTTTGATCCAGTGCGAAGATAATTTAAGATTTTAAAATATGTCCGAAGTGGGTTCCATTTCGATCGATACAGTAAGATCCATCCTCGCCGGGTTTTATGTCAAACCTTCCAGAAAACATGGCATGTAGCATCGACCCTAAGAACAAAAACATACCTTAGTGTCTATAGCGGTTCCTTACGAGGAGTATGACAAGAAAGTTGGGGTTAAATCTTTTCCGAGAACGGGTGTATATATATATGTTTCACAGTCAAGAACACTTTTTTTTTTTTTTTATTATTTTTTTTTTTTATTATTTTATTACAGCATTGTTTATTACACTTACACATGTACTTACACTATAATTACTTTTTACACCATGTTTAAACTACATTAACTTACACTACTTACAATACATATATAACAATACAGTTACACTAGTCAAATTTAATTACTGTTGATCTATTTACCACATTATTGTTTGCATGTTAATTGTCGAGTGACTACTGAGAATTGTGTTTGCTATTTAAACTACAAGGGAATTGATTTTCCAGAAATTAATAAACTGTTTAATAAAAAAGATAGCGAAGAGGTCAAACTACAAAGTTGAAAAAAAAAAAAAGACAATACAATCTTATAACGACAGAAAAAATTTCCATTTGTTCCTGAACTCCTTCTCGTTATTACAAGTGACAGCAATATATTTTTCTAGATAAATTTTGTCGCGCACAAGTGAGACGAAATCATCGAAACGGCAATTTATGGTATTTAAAGCGTTAACATATAAAAAATATTTGCCAAGAATAATGAGATGGTTGAGGGCTAAACAGTAGGTGTGACAGCGAATAATTCCGAACATAATCTCCAGTTCTGACAGTGACAGTTTCATATTACTAGAGGTTGAGTACCACTCCTGGAATCTATTCCAAAAAGAACTTGCTTGCTTACAGTTTATAAACAAATGCCAGACGGTCTGGTGCTCAGATGGACAAAAGGGACAGGAGGGCGATGCAACTTTTTTCATTTTATGTAACAAGCTATTCGTTGGTAAAATTCGGTGAATAATTTTGTATTGAAACATTGTCAATTTAATTTCCCTCGTGGCTTTGAATGGTAGGAGGTAGATTTTGTTCAAGTCTCTTTTCTCGATGCCAGACATTAAAAGTTTTTTCTCAGAGGTTGGTGGCGGTAGACCTTCGAGGTTAAGCAGGATACTGTATATTGCTTTACATGAGAGTGAACAGGTTGAGGTAGGAGGCGTAACTGGGTCTTGGGAATTTTCTTGCAATAGTTTTTTCCAATTTTGTGGAATAGAAGAAAGAATGCTATAATATTGCAAAAAGTTACATTTTACATTGAATTTATTGCGAAAAGAATTAAATGAAAGGAATTGACCCTCACAGGAGTCAAAAAGGTCCGAGATTTGTTTTATTCCAGCTTGATGCCAATGAGGAAAGAATACCGTTTTCTTATTCACCGTTAAAAATCGATTATTCCAGATTGGCTGTGAGAGAACCTCAGTTTTATTTTTAGGTGTGGTCGTTGCAATTTCCTGCCAGTAAAAAATGATTTCTCTGTAGAAAGGAGGAAGATGGTTGTCTAGGTCAAGGAGATTATAATTATAGTTACATTTAAACAGTTCTGTACCGCCAACATCGGCTAGGAGGGATTTTGGTATGTACTGCCATGGAGCATCCGAGTTAGAGCATAACCGTTTTACCCAGTTTAACTTTAGTGCTTTATCAAAGAGAGAAAAATCCCTCATGTCCAAGCCACCAGCTGTTTTTTGCTTGAAAAGGGTAGTCTTTTTTATTTTGGCGGGTTTGTGATTCCAAATAAAGTCGAACACGATCCTGTTTACTTCTTTACTGAAGTCTTTAGGGGTACACATGACGCTGCAGATAAAAACAAGTTTTGAAAGTGCCAATGTTTTAATTATATTTATCCTACCAACGATGGAAAGGTCTCTTTGGGACCACATGTTCAATGTTTTCTTTAAAGAATCTAATTTGTCCAAAAAATTTTTCTTTTCAGACATTTCTAGGTCATATGTAAAATGCACTCCAAGCGCGTAAACTGGCTCACCGCTCATTTGAAGATCAAGTATAGAATCTTTTCTGTGGCTTACAGAGCCAAGCCATAGCATTTCAGATTTTGTTTGATTTAGTTTTAGACCAGAGCACCTTTCGAAAAGTGATAATAAATCAAATAACTTTGACACTGATTGAACATCAGACAGAAGTACAGTTGTGTCGTCTGCATATTGCGAAAGTTTGACCTCTTTATGTTCATCTATTGTGATACCTTTTATTTCTTTTGAGCATCTAATACTTTGCGCGAGTAGCTCAATAGCAATAATGAATAATGTGCCGGAAAGTGGGCAACCTTGACGCACTCCGCGTTCTAGATGAAAATGTTTTGAGGCGTACCCGTTATTCAAAACACAACTAGAGATATCTGTATAGAACACTTTTATCCACTGTCGGAGATCAAGACCGAAATTAAACGTTTCGAGGCATTTATGAATAAAATTCCACTCAATCGAATCAAACGCTTTCTCGAAATCTAAAAATACGGCTACCCCTGGAATATTCTTCTCTTTTGTGAAATGCATTGTATCTGCTATTAACCTGATACTTTCCCCAATGAACCTTCCTTTAACATACCCAGATTGGCAAGGATGAATTAAATTCGGCAAGATCTTCTCCAAACGCAGAGCGATGGTCTTCGTTGCGATTTTATAGTCTACATTCAATAAAGATACAGGTCGCCAATTTTTTAAATATTCGGTATTCTTTTTCTTCTTCGGAATTAAGGAAATAATTCCTTGGCGCTGAGAGATGGAGAGAGTACCGTTTCGAAAAGCGTAATTAAAGCTATTTACCATAAATGAACCGAGCAAGTTCCAAAAGTAGCGGTAGAATTCAGGCGTTAGCCCATCCGTGCCGGGAGTTTTGTTGTTTTCCATAGTTTTTAACGCAATTTAACGCAAAGTCAAATTAACGCAAAGTCAAGAACACTTTTACTGAAGGGCAAAGGAAAGAGATTCTGAACTAAATAAGAGTATATGAAAAAGCGTCAGAAACTATTTTATTCTCAAACAGGACCTTTTCTTCAGCCTCAAAACTTGTAGTTTGAAATCAAGGTTCCTCTCTCAAACCGCCGAAAGTGAAAGTAATTCAACTGCATATCTTTCTATTATTAGATTTTATACCTCGATATTTCCATTGAAATGTCAAATGATTTCGTTAAAATTTCTGCTGAAAAGTACCTGGATCTTTACTCATGGTCTCCAAACTGGTATCGAAACGGTGGCCGCCGACTTCAAGTTTAAGCATCTTTGAGAAGTAGATGTGCTCAAGCTTTTTCGCCACCTCGTCAAAAGCTTCCTTCTCCTTGCGGACTTTGTTCGTCTCTTTCTTCAGAATACTAAAAGTCTCTTTAATGTATTCATTAACTTCTTCCAGGGCTTCCCCGCTGGGTGAATTGTGCTCCTCTTCCGACTTACACGATAAGGACATTTTTCATGTGGTTCAAACGACGCTTTACTCGAGAATGCTGGTTAGCTCAATTGGGAGAGCGCCGGACTGCTGTGCGGGAGGTCGAGAGTTCAATACCGGCCGGACCAACACTCAGGGTCTTAAAATTAACTGAGAAGAATATGCTTCCTTTCTTTAACATCAAGAATTGGTTAGATATTCTAGTCTTCTCGGATAGGGACGAATAAATGGAGGTCCCGTCTCCTGCAGGGTTAGGGGCAGGAGACGTTAATTTCCCACGCACGAGATTACTGTGTGATGGATGTCCTCCCCTGGGGTGGGTTGCGTGGGTAACAGGACCCCCGTTGATACCAGTGTTTACTACACTGAAGGGGCTATCCTGTATAAATATAGATGTCTGTCTGTCTGTCTGTCTGAATGTAAAGACGACAGTGGAACTCGAGCTATTTTATCCGTGACAAAAACATTCTCATCATTTAATTTTATTCCTAGTATTTCACTTTCGTGGAAACTTCTTGAGTGTGATTAGCCATGCTGTATTATTGACCTAATAAGTGACCAGATCTAATTTCGACCCATTTGCATTATTTACTTTGAGGCTAATATTTAAACAACCAGAAAATTTATATAAAAACTGCGAAACCGGTAAACCTCTCTTGTGTGAATTAGGCTAACTTCAAAGCCAAAACACTGGCCAGTTAAGTTGGTAAAATGTAGGAAGAACAGTCCCTCGAATCCTGACAAGCGCCTTATAATTTTTCCTCACCTCTGTTTTATTTCGACAAATAAACAAAAAATGTACCTATCTATCCTGCTCTCGGTTGCCAAGCAAGACGCATTCGACTTTATTGTTATTCAGTACGAAAAGTTTGCTCTTAAACTAAAAAAATTAAGGGTTTTAAAATCACATTTAAATATTCGGATATAAAGACATTAAAATCATTCTTTTTCATTCTCATCGTGTGACTGTGGTGACGAGCGAAGTCCTACAGCAGAAAGTCGTGTTCTTTAGTCAGTGGAGCAGGTTACAAAAGCCAAAAGGACTGGCTAGGACACTCGTCATTTTCCGCACAATCCTCTCCACAGACAGACCGATGTCACTCGCAGCGACCCTTCTCAACAACATGAGCAAAAGTCACCATCAGAGGTCTCCAAGTGAGGAGTTTGATGTCAGGTGTTCCAATTTGACGGCCTAACACTGTGCTTTCAAGCTTTCAGAAGTGGATTATCTTACAGGATTTAAAAACTATAGAAGCTAGAAAGTAAATGTGTACGAAAACGCAGGCACCTTTTTTTTTTTAGGGTAAGGGAGGAATAAAAGTGACTCTGGTTTTCTCATAAAGCCATACGGCTGGTCAATATTGATCCAGTTGGGCGTGCCTAAAGTTGGACCGCTGTGTTGTTTTTCACCCTCCTTACGCTGACCTATACAACCAGTGCTGATCGCATTGTTGGCTCAGATTTAGAGCGTCGCACCGAGCCACCATTGCGTGGTGGAAAGAGAACTTTCAGTGCACTTGTGTTGAGTATTGGTAACGTCATAATATCCAAAATTATCTTCGTCCTTCAGGGCACCTGCACTTGGATCCCAAGAACAACCATTTCTTCCGCTCCAGTACGAATCCGTATGCATATGTTCGGTATCTCGCTGCACAAGCATCCCTAAGCAATTCGTACAACTTCTTCCACGAACCGAAATGTACTCGTACTTCTGACAGCTATCTTGATTGACAAATGCTAGGATGTCCGTATCCTGCAGATTCGCGCGTGCGTAGTCAGTGAAATTAAGACCTGACGGGAAATTACACGTCACGCGCCAGTGCGTTGAGTTGTCCCGGATGTTGACCATTGCTTGGTAGGACACTCGATAATCATTCCAGTTAAATATTGTTTCGTTTCTCGGAACGTTGACGTAAAAAGGTTGTTGTCTGTAAAATGCCTTATTTTCTAGAGAGAACGACTCGATGAGAGTCCAGATTTTTCCGGGTTCAGAGTCAAAATCACAATAACTCTGAACCGTGTCATTAAGGTAATATACGCCTGACTTAGACTCTGGTTTTAGCTTCAAGTAAGATTGGCATGATTTGACTCTTGGATGGAAGATCTGACATCTCTTTCCCTGGTAATGCTGTGGACATGCGCAGGTGTACTGTTCCCTGATGTCACTGCAGCTCTCTGCGCATGTGCCTCCATTAAGGCAAGGATTTGGTTGACAGCAGCCATTCAGGCATCTACCATTTTCCTGAAAACGAACACAAGCAGAAATAAATCGAAAGTTAAGAGTCATTCTTCTTCATTTTCCTTTTAAAAAAATGAGTGCTGCATTGAAAAATACTCTCAGAGAAATTCCTTATTTCATACAAGGCGAAGTTTTCGAAACGATTCGTCCCCGCTATAATCGTTGGCCTTTCAGCCAATCGTAACTTGGTAAATTACGCTTTCCCGCTTTCGAGATATCATTCGTGTAGATACTTAAAGTCCTTGTTGGCTCCTGTTTCAACTATCTGTTGCGATTCATTTTTTAACGAATTTTATTCGCAAACCACTCTACAAGGGCACAAACCTACCCTCGCACCATTTTGCTTCATATGATATAAAACCGTTCCAGGTATTTTCTCTAGATTTCCAATGACTCCATTGACGTCCGTGTCCAAAAGCTCACATATTTTTTCACGGACTTGGAACGCAACGCAGTCACAGTGTTTGGCGCAGTGACGGAAACATTCCCAGGGGTCCTGCACGCTTTCAGTCTGAATTGTATGATTTTTCATGCTAAAGTTCTCCAGGAAAATGTTGTCAATGTAGATCAGCGGTGTTTCCATCCGGTTGCTCGCTGTAGTAATTGGAGCGATTAGCAGTAAAGGTGTCCCATAGTTGAACCATAGAAATTTAAAATATAAATCCATCTCACTCTGAAATGAATTCATTGAAAAGGTTTTCGTGCTTGTTCAAAGAAATATTAAATGAGAACTCCTTATCAGTCCGTTTTTAATAGGACTGGACCCAAATAAACAATCAATAGCGTCTATTGGCGAAAAAAATTATTATCAGGTATCTGTTGAGACAATATGACATTGGGATGGCATCTTTTTTCAGGACGAAGCAAAAAGGAAAACTAAGGAGCTCTGACTAAGCAGAAACTTAACAACGAATTTCCACACCAAATGAATGCTAACTCTTTGTGTATTATACGTCATATGTTTCTATAGCGCTTAAAGAAAATGTTAAAACATAACTTACTAAAAACACACCTTACAAATTTTTGGAGAAAATATTGAAGCAGGTTAGCAAGTTTGTGATAAAAGTGTGCCTTTAAAGTGCGATTCCTTTTAAGAATTTTTGTAGCCACCGAATTTTAACCGAATATAATAAACTAATATAACTACAAAATTCAAGATTACTTTGGCGATTTCCTGAACCTACAAGTATCTCTCTCAGGTTTTAGTGAGTATTGATCATTAGCGCCCAGTGAAAAAACGTCTATTACAAAATTGTGAAACAAAAGACATAAATGAAAACGTCGTTACCGATCACGGAACCCAATATAAGAGGCAATCATTAGTCATTCTTGAAGAATAAAGCTTCAGGTTAGTTTAAAAAATGTCTTCCTTAGAATTAATGAGTCACGTGATTAAAACAATCCCGCTCACTACTTCAGTTTCTTTTAAGATGATTAATCGCGCATCCGCTGAAAAGAAGACCAAAGCAATTTTTTTCTAGAAATAACTTTGCGTTTAGTACATTTTCGTTGTTGTACACGAAAACATGTTCGCTATATATATATTAGAACAGAAAAATTGTCTAGGACAACTTGCTGATGCATGATTTTCTCAGAATGTTCCGACTTTACAGTTCATTGGTAATTTTTTAAAAAAGTACTATTAACAGGTCATCTACTCTGGGGAATCTCGCTCTCTACAAGGAAAGTTGTAGTTGCTGTAGAAGAACTTGTCACGTCAATATTTTTATCTATCGACATGGCCGAGCAAAACAGTTGAAGGGAAAATATGCGGCAAGGAAGGAAATTAAACCCGCGTACACCATTGTTAAGTAATTATTTTTTATCCAATTCAATGCTTAATGCCAACGTCTTGTCAGGCCATTAGAAGTGGGAACCACTTAGTTCACTTTTTAGCAGACAAATCGAAAACTTTTAACTACGTCGTTAAGTGACACAAAGTCCTTTAACTCTTTAAATTCATTCCCAATGCAAAATCTGAGATCAAGATTTATAATTCTCCTCTTTGGCTGCTTCACATTTCTTGTATATTAGTTACGAGAATTTGGTGTTAGATTAATATAACATATTCTACCTGACATGTTTAAATATTTTCTTTACTTGTTTGTTGAGTAATGTATGGATATTGCAGGGCGAAGTTACATGTTAATTACCGCCTGGGAAAAGTAGTTGTTCAAAGGCCGATTAGCAGTAACAAATGACCTCTATTAAATTCTCTATTCAAGAGCCTTTGGCGGATAATTTTCCCTATTCTTTTAGAGTATCCAATCATCGAATTGTAGACAAAAACAATGAAACTGAATTTTCTTTTAAAGCTTTTAGATCTGATCATGGACTGTTTTAACTTAGCTTTGAACAACTCGGCCCTGAAGATTAAAGTGTCAAGAAGTGACAACTTCTGTTAGGAAACTACTGTCACATTCTTTATGTCTTTATTTCTAGACTTTCTACAGTATCTTTTTTTTGCAATGGTAGGGTCCCATCTTAAACTTAACATCGGTTTTGAACGTTTCAAAACACTTTTAAAAGGCAGCCAATAATCTACCATAAAGTTGCTTTTAAACCCAGCAGTGTTACCTGGGCGACTATACAAGTTAGGAAAAATTTATACGCTGCATTAGATTGAAAAAGAATTGTCAACCACGTTTGATACACGGCAGTTTCTAGACAAGGAAGAACTTGTCATAGGAAAGCAAACGAGGAACTTCACGAAAATGTGAAGAAAGCTTTCCCATGTAAAAGTAGTTTAACATGGGGGATAAAAGCTTTGTTTACAAAGTCAAGTTTACATATTTTTTATAACATGCGGGCCATGATCATCTGTATTATGTCTCTCCGAGTTAGTAATTGCGTTGCTGTATTTCGATCACTATACGGCCGTTGAATGCAAAGGATTGTTCGAGTTGAAACTTTCCATCTTATATTTTTCCGAAAGATGTGATAAAAGATCTCATTAACCTCGTTTTCTTGTTCGAAATTGTAAGGTACGGAACCTCGATTTACCCTGTTTGCAATTGGGTCATAAATTCGAGCGAAAAAATTTCAGTCCGTAACTCACAGTACGGGCCTCAAACTCGGTTGTTAAAAGGTAGGATTTCTTGAATAAAGGTTCTAAATGCAGCCATGGCAATTTTCTTCTCCTCGCGATCGACTGTCAAGAATCATATGCGGGGCAACTAAATAAAAAGAAAGACCTATCATGAGCAGGCGGTCGAGAGAATAAATTTAGCTGTTGCACTGATACAAGCAAGACGCGCGAAATGTATATTTCTCATTTTGCGCTATACCGCTTTGTGCATCAAATATTTTGTAGCTTTCATTACATATGATTCAACAGGCAATAAAAAGTAACAAACGAGCTGGAGAAAGGCGGGCGTGAAAAAGAAAGCGCGCGCGAGGACAGCCCGTATGCTTTCTTTCATAAAAGTTAAGTCGTCTTTATCAGAACACTCCCGATAAAAACAATACCTTTTGAATAATCTTTACTCTGTCTACGATTCACAAATGAAAGTTTTCTGAGCACTGGTCCAAAATTCAGATACTCGTATAAAATAATTCTTTATAATATATCTTTGGGTAAAGTTTTATCTTTCCAATAGCACTCGGGAACGCATCTCCAAATGTTTTTCTTTTCTTTTTTTTTTTTTTTTTTTTAATGCGTGATACTTTTAACCTGCGCTTTTTTTCTAACATTGAAGTACTGAACGAATTTCTTTTTTTCACTTAATTGAGGCGCGAAACCTTGATCGAATTTTATAATTAAAACTTACCCGAATTATTCGGCTTTCACAACAAGCCAACGAAATATCTTTCCGCACAGCGCAAAGAATTAGTTTCAATATCCGCCAATGGGAAGGTTACTACTCCCTCAGATGGCACCTGATAGAAACGTAACTCATATCAAAAAAACAACAAATGCGATTTCCCTGTTGTTCTTCGTGTCCATAATGACAAACAAAACTGCTTACCGTCAAAAAACTCTTTTACCACCAAACTTTCGTAAAATATGTGTTATTTCCGTCCCCAAACTGACATACGATATTTATATCTCCTTAAGGCAGGTGTTTATGAAATGGAAATGGAAGCTGAATAATTCCATTTGAAAGGATATGGAATTTAAATCGTGATTGACGCTCAACTCTCAAACAATGCTGATTTCTTTTTTCTTTTTTACAGTAATGCTTCAATTAGCCCCAGCATGCTGTGAGTTCAAAAGAGAAAGCTCTTTATTATCCTATAAAATAAATTGAAAACAAACAGTTGGTTGCAGTTGGTGTAATTTATTTCTAAAAAGTTAAAATCAAGAAATTGATGTTTACACTTTTGCTTGTTTCATCGGAACAATTATTGTCATGAACTGTTAGGAAAGCATCTACGAGAGAAAACTTGTAACACGACAAAGCAAACGAGTCCTACATTCGTGCGGAACTCTTAGAAGGGAAACTTTTCTATGCTATAGAATTTACACAGCCATACAATTAGAATTTTAGGAACATTTTACACAATGCATCTCGGCGCTTTTCATCATAGTTTTTCCTCTCATTTCATTTTGATCATGTTTGATCTCGTTCTTAACCTTTTCTTTTGAATAAAAACATTTCGTTATCTTGATGTAACACAAGATTCTCATCCCTGATTTGAAAGAAAATGCACGATAGTTAAAAGGGAGAAATCAGAGTAAGCCGGGTGTGTGATCAAATTCAAAATCGACTTCGCAGAGACGTGGTGTGTTTATGAATATTTTTCTTAAGGATAAAGCTAATCAAATCGGAGAAATGTAAATCTAAAACGTGACGAGAAGACCAAACTTAGTCTCATGCGTCATAAAACGAAGCCTTAATACGGGGAAAAAAGAAAAAGGAAAGGTTATAATGAGAAAGGGTTTAAAAATACATCATTAACGTCAGAGATTGTCACGAGAGATGGAAGACAACGAAACCTAGCTTGTGCACAACTTTAGAAATTTAACAGTTATTTTTTTATATTTTATTCAGACAATAACTGAGAAAATGGACCCGTCCGGCTACAGGAAGTTATCTTGATAACAAAACAAAATATATCAAATTACAACTTAGATCTTAAAGGCCGATCGACTTTGGATGAAAATATTGAATGCTCATATTCAGATACAAATCCTGATGATCCCCGTTCTATAGACGATCCATCATCAACTCAACAAGAGTAAGTATTTTCAAGGATACAAACCGTGTCAAATTCAAAAAATGCAAATCTGAAACATAAAGAGATGAAAATAAGTCTCGTTTGTCATAGGTGAAGCTGAAGAACAAAAGTTTCCTGTCAGAAACAAAATGCCCTATGATTGGGTTTTTTTTACTTCTTCTTTTAAAGAATATAACCCTTAGTTTCTTTTGAACGAGTTGACAACTTGTCCAAGACTGACAAAGCCTGAAAACCCAGCTGCCGAGTAGGTTTTGTTGAACACCTTTTTTTAAATAATTTGGATATATCAACAAAGTTGAAGTGGTAAATTGGCCACCGTAACGATTACAAAAGCTGACGTTTCGAGCGTTAGCCCTTCGTCGGAGCGAATAGACGAATAGACTATTCGCTCCGACGAAGGGCTAACGCTCGAAACGTCAGCTTTTGTAATCGTTACGGTGGCCAATTTACCACTTCAACTTTGTTGATATATCCAAATTATTTTGTTACTCCTACCGACGCAGCCCCAAACAGTTTCTTTCGAAACTATTAGCCTTTATCCTAGATATCAGCTCGTTTCCATCAGATATTTAAATCATAATGAACCGGAGGGAAATTTTTTTCTTCAAAACATCAATGATCTCCGACCCGCATCCATAAAACTTCAGCAAAATTTTATATTTCGCAGAAATACCGCTGAGATAAAATTAAAAACCGTCCTATCTGCGAACGTATAAAACACAAAAAAATATCTGAACTCAATAAATGCTATTTTATTTAAAAAAAAGTTAATTCAAAATGAAAAAAATTCGTCTTTGGATTTTTTTCTTCATTTTGCGGCCGACTAGGATTGAAAAAGGAAGTTCGATAGGTGCAAAAATATTACGTAAGTAAATCAAGTCATACAACTTCGATTCATTTTTATTCGTTTTCCCAGCTTCGATAATATATATCTGCCACTCTTTATTTACCTTTCTCTTTCAAAACTGAAACATATTCCTCTCTAAAAAAAAAACTAGTTTCGTTTGATTATTGTTAATCGTTCGCTTTTAATTAGCCAGAAGCAACGTTTAGTCTACAGGAACGAGTTAATAACTTCCTTTCTTATGTTAATTGGCGGCAATATCAGAAACAGTTCAATTCTGAATTATTCAGTTTTAGACAAGCTGTAATTTTTCCTGCTAGTGATTGCATGGGTCAAATATATTTTTTCCCCTCGAAAACGCGAATGAAGAATCGATCGATTGGTGACGGAAAATTATCTTAGATCGATGAACAATTTCGAGTTATAAAATGAAATACTAGAAACCTTTCCTATTAAATTATTGAATATTCAACATGACGTTTTTTCGTCATTTTACAGATGGTTAGGAAATGTTAGACAATACAATAAATCGAAGGTTTTGTTTGTATGAAGTTGTTTGTGTGAAGTTGTTTGTTTACATGACTTTATTTATCTATCTTTTTCGGTGTTTCAAAGCATTGAAAATTGCTGTTAAAATCGTATAAACCAGTGGCGGATCCAGGGGGAGGGTCCGGGGGTCCGGATTCCCCCCCCCCCCCCCTCTATCAGGCCTGACGCTTACTGACTTTGAGACTGAAATTCTTACATCGAAAGGATCGTATATCACTTTTTAACTGGCTGATTTTTTTAATTAATGAATCCAAGCAAACGGTCAGCGGCCAAGGAATTATAACGTGCAACGGCGACTGGTGGGAGGGTTGTGGGGGGTGTTGGGAAGAAGTAATTTGCCTCAAAAGAGTCTAACAGTCCTTTCTGAACCAAAGTTTGGACCCCCCAATCAAAAATTCCTGGATCCACCCCTGTAAACCTGTATGAAACTCGTAGTATATCTTTCTGCCTTTTAATAATTTCAAAGTAAATTGAAATTAAATAATACACTATACAAGATTGGCCCACGCAAGTTATAAACTTTACTGTTAAGTCTGCTCTCAAACCGACGATTCCACTTGAGCCCAGCCATCACGGCTTCCTTAGAATGAATTAAGGCCAGTTATACTTCAAAGATGAATGCATGATTATTTCAATTTCATTCCATGGCCTGTCCAATTCCTCAGCACTTGTGATTGCAGTTTTATTCAGTAAACTGTGAATTTATAAGCATTTATGATATAAGTCCATCATGTTGAAAACCAAAGTGCTTTTCTGATTTTCTGCCTCGCTGCTTTTCTCACTTCTCTGTTCTTCCAGAAGAAAAGGAACAGGTTCAAGGTGGAGTTAAAATACACTAAAATTGTCGCAATTTTATGAACTACAAAAACATGCAAAGAATTAATAATCTGTACTGCGAGACATAAGAAAACAACATGAGAATTTTTGGTGCATAACAAACAATTAATGCTAACTGCATGCATGCACCCACAGTGCACTGTACACTGCCTTTTTGTATCGCCCCTTAATCAATGCATTTGGTTAGCCCGCCTAGCTGTTGTTCAACTCCATCTTGTACTTGAGCCTGATGACGACGGAAAGCGCAAAAAATCTTTGTGTATGAAACGATTGAGATCACTGAGTACGACGGTATAACTGTTTTAACGCACCAACGGTTTATTCGAATATGTATAACGAAAAATAATGCTGCGACATCAGATACAATCCAAACGATAGCTGCAATGATATATGTACGCTTCAAAGTTACAATATTTTTTGTATCTTAGCCTCAACAACAGCGCGAGAAGTCTGTCCACGCTTATGGCCGTCATTGTCAACAAAGACACTCCACAGAATGCAACGCTTGCCATGGAGGCGGCTTCCCCTGCATATCGACCAAGACCCCAGTATTCGTAAATCATGGACATCCAATAAGTAGCTGTGACAGGCTGGGCAAGAAGACCGACCAACAAATCAGTTGTTGCCAGTCAACGATACAAGAGTTTGGATATATATAATACTTAATAATACTTAATACTTAATACTTTATTTATACACGTAATACCAAGGAGCTCCGGAGTGCTCGTTAAAACGTGTACGTGTGTACCCACCATCCCACCCCAGGGAGGACATCCACCACACAGTAATCTCGTGCGAGCGAAATTAACGTCTCCTACCCGTAATCCTGGAATGGCGATGTAAGGAAGATTCCTTGTAGAAGGCAACGAGGATGAGAGAATTTCCAAGAGATGCTGTGACGAAAAGGATATGTTCGCTTCTAAGGGATAAATTGAGAAATTCCCTAATCCAGTCACCAAAGTGGATGAGCATAACTGTGTTGCACTCTCTGTTGAATTTGAACCTGTTGTCGCAAGCATTCTGTAGCTGAAGAAACGATTTTCCTTCTTTTGAGGAAGCAGTGCAATCGGATAGCATCGGCATGAAGACTTTCTCAAAGTATTCTAGTGTTCGTTTTTAAAAATGGGTGAACAAACTGTCTGTCGAGGCTACCATACATCAACACATTAAAACCCTATTTTGAAGTTTGTGGGTGTTCCTTGCATCCAGCAAACAAAATTTATGGTGTGTATCACAAAAGGTGTCCATCTGTCTGGTAATTCAATTCAAAAAAGAATTTTGAGAAGAGCTGATAACTATTGTGAAGATAAAAACATCTGTTGTATAATTATTTGATGATACGTGAGAAAATCCCTGTATATGTGAAACTGGAACTTGATTGCGAAAGGTAAACTTAAATTACACTTAACTGATACCATACAAACCGGTTATTCGAGGATTTCAAGTGGAAGATAAAGCAGAAACGACCGATGAAATCTAAAAGGTAGCTGTAATGATATATGTGCCCTTCAAAGTTACACTTTATTTGTATCTCAACTCCAACAAAAGGGCGAGAAGTCTGTCCACACTTATGGCCATCAACGTCAACAAAGACACTGAACATATTGCGTAGCTTGTAATGTTGATAGCGTCCCTTACGTGTTAACAAAGATCCCAGTGTTCGTGAACCGCAAACATCCAATGACTAGCTTTGAGAGACTGGGTAACAACACCAATCAACAGAAAAGTCGTTGCTAGACAACAAGACAGGAGTTCGGACGGTGGATGGAGGGAAGAATCCTTGTGAAGGGCAATAAGGATGAGAAAATTTCCAAGAAATGCTGCGATGGAGAGGACTGTGTTAACTACTGAGAAGTAATTCATCATCACAGCAATCGCCCAACCAAGAAACAGTTAAATGTTATTTCTTTGACTCAGGCAACATTAAGACTCGTTTTAAAATAGTTGAACGAGTTTATCTGTCTAGACAGTCTAACACAGTAGAAACAATACATATAGACTCCTTTCTTAGGATATGCCTTGTATCAATCAAATCCGAATAAGGAAATAACTATTCTAACACTGTTTTTTTTTTTTTTTTCTGGAATCAAAAAAGAGTTTTGGGTGACAGTCATGTGTTTATGTTAATCGTTACGTTAAGTAAAAGTACGATTAGCACAAAGATCAAAGTTAATTTACTCGTTTCTTTACTGCTATTCTCTTAATTTTTTTTTATGCTGCTTTGACCAGCTTCGGCACATTGAGTATTAAAAGGGGGCAATGTTGTCGGCCTCTGGCATCGAAAGTTTTTAATTTTTTTTAATTAGAGGGAGCATCCCTTGTATGGTGCGTCAGCGCTTTTGGTTGTCTCCTTCTCCACAATTTTTCCTTTTATGGTTTTTATTAACCTTAATTGTAATTAATACAAATTGTTTGTGTATTCTTGTGGAGTGAATTTGTAATAAATAAATACAAATTTTTGGGGATGATACAATACGTCACCAGCTCGCAAAAACTCGTTTTAGCAGAAGTAAATAAGAAAAACCATCTGATATAAATTTCGAAACATTTTATCGTAGTCAGCCAAATTGAAACTCCATGAGCATATCACATGTCAAATTAGTAACCATTTCTTTTTTTTCAAAACATCCGGCTATGACTCGTCTACCAGCTGCTTAAAGACCCTCTCAACAACCATAGATCGATGAGAAAATTGAAAATAAATAATACTTTTTTTTTTTAAAGTTTATGATCCTTTACTTGAACAGAATGTCACAAAATGAATGCCGGAGGGAAATTTGTTCCCGCAAAACAATCACGATCTCCAACCCACATCAATAAAACTTCAGCAAAATTTTCCTAGTACGTAGAAATACCGCTAAGATGAAATTCAAAACCGTTCCATCTCCGAATGTACAAAACGCAAATAAATATGCAAACTTAGATACCATTTTATTTTAAACAAATTATTTTCTTGTTTTTGAGAAACATCCTGCGGTTATTTTTTTTCCTTCCCTGTCCGACTAGGATTAAAACGGAACTGCGACAGGTGCATGATATTACGTAAGTAAACCGAGACACACAACTTTCGTCTTTCTGTAATACAGAAAATACTGAGAAAGGCCACTACTCTCGCAATGCATCCCGGTTGAGCGTGGCCTTCAACTCTCACTCACTTGATACCATCGATTGACGTGAAGAATTTCTCAATACATCCCAGTACTCGATCGTTTTAAAACGGGTGAGCGAGCTGCCTGTGGAGAATATTATATAACTACGACTGAACATCTTTCTTTAGAGTTCGCAGGTGCCACCTACGGTTCCTCGCCTTCGACAATCAAACTTGTGCCACAAAAAGTGTCCATCTGTGTCTGGTAATTCAATACAAAAAAAAAAAGAATTTTCGGGAAGAGTTGATAAACCTCCTATAAAGATGAAAACATCTGTTGACTAATCGATCCGTGAAAGAAAATCCTTCATTGTGTTTCCGATTTTTCGGAAGAAAAATTGAGATGGAAATTTTAACTCAAAATTTTTTGAATTAAAAGTTAACATCTCTTTCAAACGTCTAATGACATGAGAAAATGTTTTCTAATTGTCAGTAGAAAGAGAAAGGATTCGTTTAAGGAGAAGCTGAGTGGTGATGAAATCTTAACAAGTGATAATTGCGGATTACTGGCTGGGGACAACTGAAATGCTAGCTAAAAATATTATTTTAACAGAATTCAATTTGCATGCATTTCATAAAGAAAAACATTCCTTGAGTTTTGAAATTATTCATATTTGTACTCGTTATTTATCAAACCATGGTTTTTAGTTGACTGGTGAATAGCCTGTAAGTCATTTCTGATCATGTCCTTGAGAATTTATTTATTTATCAATTTTTTTTTTCATAGAAAGCAAGAATTAAAAGAACCGCTTACGTATTTTTCATTGACCCCATACATCATGCATGTCGTTATTTATCGCTAAGGGGAGGGGGGGGTTTCTTGGAGGGATCACAGGTTTTCAGGGGGGAAGGGAGGGGGGGATCAGTTTTGACAACAGGATATGAGTGGGGGATATAGAAAATTGACTACCAACGAGGGAGGGTCTAAATGGAGGGGGGGGGGGTTGTCACGTTGACGGCTAAAAATGAGCCCTTTTGACGGTTAATTTAATTTTAGGTCATTTGACAGGTGACCGTTAATTTTTCGGAATGTCGTTTACAAAACGAACTGAACGCTCGAATTCTGCTGCAATTTTTCATAATGACACGTTTGTAAAGAACTGTTGATTTATAACACCTCTATTAATAAATTACTAACGTTTTACCGGAAGTGTTTCCGTTAGCTTCGTCCTGAAGAATACAAAAAAAAAAAAAAAAAAATGAGGAAATACAAGCCTAGTAATAAGTAATAAGAGCGTAACAATACACTAATAATAACTTTACAATTTGGGCACGGACACCGCAACAGCTGAGGCCAATTACTGCGGACCCAGAAATTTAAACTGTTTAAAAGTATATGAATAATATATAAAGTATATATAATAGATATTTATAAACATATGAAGTAAAAAAAAACGCAGCAATTCAAATCACATGCAACACCTAATTTCTTGGTCTAAAAGCCTGGCTGTGTTACATTTCAAACAAATGCTTTTGAAGCTCCTTGGAGAATCCGGGTCATAGTTTATTGCTAGAGCCCGCGAGTAATAACCGTAAAGAACAGATTTAAAGTTCTCAAGGGTAACATTATCTCTCTCTTCAAAGAAAAAAATTGTCCTTTAAGTTTTCATGATGCGCCGATCACACTTTTTAAAACATTTCTACGAGGTAAAGCTTTCCTTATTTCACTCACCATCCTGAAATTATTGTGAGATGTTTATCGTTTCCTGTCGTTTTTCGAAACAAACACTAACTTGCATTGGGAAACAGTGTGATCACGTGCTAATTCCGAGTAACATTGGAAGCGATTTGAGGAAATAGCCACCAAGAGTTGAACGGCCGAAGAAGTTCCGAAACAAACAAAAGCCAATAACGAAGAAAATCGGGTAGAATTCGGGAGACTTCGTTGTCACAGTGGGCTAAGTGGTCGTTCCTATTCTATTGTTACACTCGATCACTTACTCACGCACTCAGTCACTTAAAGTGTATATGACACGAAATTTTTTTTTTCCTTGATAGCTAGTTCCATGTGTATAATAAACGGTTTGAGATTTTAAAATGAATGAAACAAATTTTTTGGTCGATTTTTAGCCCCCGAAACATGCTAAATTTATGTGTAAAATTGTTCACGGAGACTGGGGCGAGAATTGGACTCGTGACGTCAGGTTGTTTGATCCTTTGATTGGCAAGGTCAACAACTATCAGTGTTTTCCTTGTAACACGATGTGATTACTCGCTTAATTCTATCGTTTCACGCTTCGAAATGTCCAGCGATTCCGAGAGTATTGAGTCGTCTGACTCTATAGAGAGTATGGATTGTGGAATAAGCGACAGTTCTGAAGAGGAATGGGGAGTTATCACTGGTGTGATAGCTCCATATCAAGATGAGCCGCTCGCGGACGAGAACGACGAAGAAACTGGCGTTTCGAGCGAAGAAACCGATGTTGATGGACTTACCCCGTCAACTCTGGAGGCTAGATACGAGAGAACTGTAGACGTAGATTCCTGGTTAGTAAAACTGGTCCTTTAAAATTCCTTGTATATATACTTATAGCAAATCTTTGTTCGACAACAATTCATTTTTGCTGTCTTCTTCAGGTGTCGCTGCGAGCAATGTAATACCGGGACGTTAGTTGGTTCCCTGGAGTTTCGATGTTGCAGGGAGGTAACAAATTCATCTGCAAAGATGGTTTTTGATGGTTCCATTGAACGGATAAAATGCATCACACAACACGAGGACTACCATGCGATTACGAACCGCGCAGTTCTTCTCCAAGTGGCTCCCTTGTTGAGAAACCAAGATGGAGGGACTTACCGTCGCCGAGGTGGAATGTCAGAAAACGAGTCTGTACATTTTTAGTAAAAAACAGAAATGAAAACATACAATGTTTAAACTAGCATAATCACTTTGGTGGGCATAAAGCATTAAGCTTCAGATAAATCAGGGTAAATTAAGGCATCTCAAGCTATAAAAGTTGACCAAGTTAGATTTGGCATTTACTTGGACTTTTATCTCGTGCACTCACCTAACATAAAACAGGAACTAATAAGATTGCTTGCAAAGTAGCTTGTCGGAAAATGTAAGCTTGAGAAATGCTCTTCAGTTCATTATCAATTCGTAAACATAAATATTTTTTAATTTGAATGTGTGTCATGGGGAGGTGAAAGGCAGGGTCCTGTAGTAATGTAGGGCATTCTTACACACCTTCCCATATAATTTTCATTGTGCTTTTACTCTAGGTTCATTAGAGCTGTTGCATACCGATGGACCACGAGGTGGCTTTGTGGCTACATGGGCTGGGATAACAGAAGACCACTACCAGCCTGTGTTTACCATAATATCAGAACAAAATACCAGTCACAAAATACCAGAGGTTTTGCTGCTGCTCATGACAAAGAGTAGCATAGTACACATCATCAAAACTGTGACGTGATTCTTCTACACTAATTTCACATACAGTGTTTTGTGTCTCGGTAAACAACAATTTTCAAATTGATTGTTATGGGTGGTTGTTTCTTGTTCTATTGTTTGGTAATGTATGGACTGTGAACCAGAAACAGTGTAGGTTCTACATGCACACTAGTTTGACTACATTTAAAATTTCACCTTGTTGTAGGTACAATGCAAATATTGTAAGTTGATGAGTACAGTACAATGCAGGCATGGAAAATTTGAAGTAAAAATTGTACTATGCAGAAAACCTTTCTGTGACAAAAGTTTGGTCACTTTATTTTTTGCAAGGGCTTTTGTGACTTCGCAATGGTTTTTGGCATATTGAGCAATTGTAAGGTCGTCTTGAAGTGGGTTGACTGCTGCTTGGGGTATTGTCACTGATAGACATCTGTACTTTAGCCTGCTCTGCATCTGTAAAATAAATAAATTTATTTAATTATGTTAGTGCATTTTTAGTTTGTTTGTTTGTTTGTTTGTTTGTGTCGCATGCTTTTACCATGGAAAAAACATGTAGAAGATATCCTCCATGGAGACAATCAGATTGTGCATTACCATGATGGCAAACTTGTTCCCAAGGTCTTTTTTTTCCCCAGTTCAAGTGGGTGGGAAGAAGATAGACCCTGAGGACAAGGTTGCATGACAGTTGGTATGTAGAACATTATGTCATATTTGAACATTGAGCTTCATGAGCTTTGAAGAGTCAAAGCAAACTAACCTGGTGGAAATAGTGACGTTTTCTTCATTGCCTTTCTTGCCTGGTAAAACTTTACAGCATCCTCTTTATTTACTCTGTCTGGGAACTGCCGGTTGAGGGGTTCTGGTACCCTTGCTGCATACTTCTCATGTACTTTCTTCATTTCTGCCTTTGGCAAGGTGAAGAGAAGATTCTTCAGTGTGTCAACATACCCTGAAAAGATCACAGCCCAATTCATATAAAATGTCGATGTAATTTGAAAAACGTGCCACAGTGTTTTATCAGGTAAAAGGAAACAAGGTGAAGCAGAGTCTTTTACACAAGATGCTGGTCAGTAGTACTTATCATGGTAAAAAGAGTGATCTGACTCCTAATTAACAAAAGAGCATAACATTTCCTACACTTAGTTCAGTGTAGCCACTGTACTTTTAAAATAATAATGGTCGATAATTACCATAGCTAGGTGGGGATGCCACCTCTCTAACAACCTCTTCTCCCAGTTTAAATTTTGGATAAGTCACCCGAATGTAATCTTTTCCATCTCTTGATGTTTGGGTTTCTCTTCTGAGGTTTTCATTAAAATGCAAGCTTGCCAGTATGTGCCAAGAAAATTTTACTTTAGATGAGCAAACACATGAAAATCTGAAAATGAGATTGTGTATGATAATGGTTGGAACACAAGGGAAAGAACCAAGGAAAGGAATTAAGGGGATGGGAATGTGATAAATGATAAAAAATACTGTTTTGTGTACTTGCATACATTGTAGACATGTTGCATGATGTCTGGTCAATAGATCATGTGTAACATTTAGCAGTCACATACCCATTCATTTTGAAAAATGACAGTTTTTAGCTAAAACTGCAATACAAAACACTACTTTGGCCATAAAACTTCCAGGAATACTACATCTACAGAGTGTAAAAGGAAAAGGATAAAATATTGTATGCAGCATATTTAGGTGAGAGTCACTGTAATACAACATACACATACCTGCAAATAGAACCTAACCAAGAGTAACAAATCAACTTGGGATGCCAGTTGTTTAGGGTGGCATGGAAGCCTTCTAGGCAACTTGTCTGGGCATCTGGTGAGAGTTTTTTATGTCATTCAGAAGGATCTTCTTTGTCAACAGTAATTTCAATTTGTCATATGCTGCAGTGCCTACCAAAAGTATTATTGAACAATTTTAAAATGACACACTACATTGTACATTGTTGAGATTAGAGGATGTAAAGTATGTATGAGCTCATTTGCCAATTTCAAATGATAGACTTTATCCCAAGAGTGTCATCATCCAGTCATTTAACTCCACACAAAGAATACGACAAGGAGGATTGAGAGAAGGGTAGCCACATGGGTACTGATACTGTATATCATCAAAAGCAACAAAAAATTCCTCACCAACTCTTATCCACTTTCTGGGTTCAAGTTCTCCATGATGACATTGTTGATAGAGTGGATCTGGGTGATTAACATGTTTATTACTGACATGGCGCATAAATGAATTCCATTTGGCAATGATAAGAGACTCAAAGCCAGCTTTTGTTGAAGTCGCACACCAGTACATATGTCTACGTATTCCTTTCATCCAATATTTGATTATTTCACATCCTTTCTCTTTACTTAAACTCAATAACTTCTTAGTTAATGATCTTGCCACATGCCAAATATCATAGTAATGCCTGGTATTGACACAATTCTCTCGAATCCACTTTGCTATGCCCCTGTGCCGGTCAGACACAAAAATAGCAATTGTCAGACCAACACGCTGCAAATAGGAAAAACATCTCTTTGCCCCCTCGAGTTCTGTCTGTTGGCTGCCACCAGTTTCATTTGCCTGAGTAATAAAAGGAGAAATATAAGGGAATGAAAGGTTACTCACTACAATTATGATTGTAACGTTCATGTTAATCGTGTTTGAAACAAACATAACTCCCACTGATAATAAATAATAATCTAGTAACTGGGAATGTACTACCAGTTAGAATACCCTGAAAATAGCATCGTAATAATACTATAAAGCAATGCAGTAATATCATGCAATTCCATTAATATTTTTTACATTTCTAGTAACAATTGATGATAATTTATTCTTCCACAAAGAACTTGACTTACCTGAACTAATTCAAAGTGGACGATTTTCATGATTGTGGTGCAGAACATTGTGTAGACCCCATATTTGGCAGAGTGCCCCAGTGAATCAAACCGTCCATCCCCTGTCCAAGCAACATTTTTTAACTTTCTGATCTTGCTGATGAGATTGGCTTGGTATGTTTCCCAGTGATGAAGAACAACTGGAACTAGGAATGACTTCTGGTGCCTAAAATAGGTACGGGCAGAGAATACATGGAGCCCCATGTGGCGGAAAACCAGCAATATCTTGTTTATAGATGCTCTAGCCATCAAGACTGCAAAGCTCAACAAGATATTGCCAGCAGGATATTTTCCAAGAACAGTAGGCTGGGATTTCCAGATGTAGTTACCATGGCATTTTGAACAGCTCTGTGTTACAGTAACCATGGTCCCATCTTGCTTCATCCTTGCTGTAGGATTGCTTTCTTTACACTTGAAGCAGAAAAGTGTGAAAATATGAAGCAGCATGCTGTAAAATACAATGAACTTGGGTTCATCAAATTCAGGGGTATCTGGATCAACTCTGCAAAATAAAAGGCATGGCTGAGTCCTTTCAATAATATACTCAAGTTACATAATGAATTATTGTCAAGTGGAACAAACATTAAACTCAGACTCAAACCCAGTAGCTACTTATATGTTTTGAGGGTGAGAGAAGATTGGATATGAGAGTGAATTGATGAACATGAGGAGTTATGGATGGGAAAAAGGGCTATTTTCCCTTTGTCCTTTCCCGTAACTCCCTAAGTGCCTCAATCCACTCAAGCAAGTGGTATAATTACAATGAAAGCTACAATAGTAGTCTCACCTGATATCTTTTTCCATGCTTTCTTCTGAGAGATTCTCTTCCTCTTCATCATCATCAGTACCTTCAGCTTATGTGGAACCTCCTGCCTGTGACTTCCAGTCACCATCCTCATTCTCTGTTGCCATATCTGTATCACTTCCAGTGCTTGACCAGATAAAGAAATCTTTGGACCCACTTTCCTCCTGCATATCAATTTCCCCTTCAGACGCTGTTTCAATTACTTTCTATAATAACAAACAAACAAGAAGGAATAAATGATCCAGTACTAGTGAGAGTGAGTAGCACTAGGAACACTTGAATCAAGTTCAATATGGATATTCTTTTGCCATTATACAAAGCTACAAGAAAGCATAAATAGGTTTTGTTTAGCACTCACACTTTTGAGCTCTCTTATCTCCTTTTTCTGTTCCTTTACTATTCTCCTTAGATGCATAGTTTGCTTCTTCTGATTTTTTAATTTGGATTTATATACACAATCTACACAAGAGCTGCCTTGCAATGGTGTTATGTTGGGGGATGGAGTTGTGAAAGAAACAGGTGTTGTATTGACTGGCGTAGCACAGGTATTGTTGGTGGAGGTCAAGGCAACTGGAGAAGTGAAAGGAGTGATAACAGAAACAGTAGCAATTGAGGCATTGGTGCTGGCGGAACTTTCATCAATTGGGCTCATGCACACATCTGTTGCGATGTTGAACGGATTCTCTTCATTTGTGTCATCATCATGATCATCTACAGGGTGACTCATTGATTCTTCCCTGGCCTCATCAACCTTCTTTTTCTTCGCCTCCAACTCATGAAACTCTGCAAAGGCATCACGCCTTAGCTGCAGCAAAAACATAAAATATCCTGGTTGATAAAATATATCGAGCACAAGACACCCTTGCTTTTGCTAAGATTATATATAGGATTCGAAACGATCACGAAGCTTGTATAAATCAATACTCAAAACTCCAGTGAACATGATGATGATTCACTAAGGTATAGGTTTTAGCAGTTCAGTTTGCTTTCAGCACGGCAAAACCGCAATTAGATACGGACATTTTACACAATGCTTCCAAAAATTTTATAAACTCACCACAGAATAGGTTATTTACATCACAAAAGCTTACACATGTTAATGTTAATGATCGGAGATCACGAGAAAACGCTTACCTGTCGCCTTTTGCGATCTGTCAGAACTTCAGGACCTTCTGGTAGAACTGCATGTCTTGTTGGAACAGAGCCCTTGATAAGAACTTTGTTCCGTTTTACTTGCGTCATACCGTCCAGCGAAAATGCCAAGCTGCCCTCGTAACAACTTTGCTCAAAGTGAGCCGAACACAACGAGGCATGTTTGGCAACAGGTTCGCCGAAACCAACTCGGTGCCGCTGCACGAATTTCACCCATTGGACTCTCACTGTTGGATTTACAGGAAACTGGTGCATCGAAATACCCGGTGTGTAGCTGGTATTCGTACAGCTTCTATTGTTGGGCGCCCCAGCCACACAATAACGTCCACCTTTCCGTACTGGCCTCTTCTTTTCCGCCATAGACCACTTTCACAAATGGCTGCCGGATTAATATTAAATTTGCCCGAGTGGCCTCGTTTGAGATAATGTATTCTTTTGAATTTTGTACCGGAGAACGAGGTCACCCTGGCAAATTTATATGTAAACAAAAGAATTTTAATCCGGCAGCCATTTATGAAAGTGGTCTAATGAGAGTCAAACAACCTGACGTCACAGGTTAAGTTCACGTGACCTTTTGGCCGCGCGTTCGAGGGGACAAATTTTAAGCAAACTTAGCGCGTAGTTTAACGAAAACTATGTGTTTATAATTATTTTCAACGATTTTTAACTCTCGAACCGTTTGTTATATATATCGAACTAGCAGAAAAGAAAAAAAAATTTCATGTCATATACACTTTAACAGGACAACATTATGGCTTTGCCAAAATAAATTCAGGGAAAATTTGCCAATGGCCGGTCTTGAAAGTCATTTGAACTAAGTCTGCTTGAAGGACAGCAAAGGAAAAGAGACAAAATCAAAACACATATGTTTTCAGGTCCTGGCTAACAGCTTAAAATAGAAATGATATGGCAACGAAGCGTGAAGATGGTGTGATCATAATAGTCTCAAAAATTCGTTGTGGCTGAAGTTACAATAGGCATTTCACGACCCACTGGTAATCAGTTGATGCAAAGGCGGTTGAATGTAACGTAACGTTTCAATTTCGTAATCCAGAAAAATGTCAAGTCAAACATGGACTTCGCAGAAATTCTGTGAAGAATGCTATTTTCGACAGAATCTTTGCAAATGTCATGGGATGTCTTTTCTCCTAGAAAGTCATGAAGCACATTGTGAATCCTCCAATTGTAGGCGCGTACCTCGAATGTTGGTAAATTCCGTTACGGTGGAATCAAAAGAAGACGAAGTTGTCCTTGTCTGGGTCACAAGCGACGCGCTTAAAGATGAATCCAGTGAAGGTATTTAAGCACTAGAGCTTTCTATTAGAACAATAGTACACAGTTTTGATATATAACAAGGACTCTACAGTTCGGTTGCTGAAAAATGCGACACGAAATCGAAAGTGCTTTCAATTGAATGATTATTTACAAACCATGGTTTTTAGAAGAGTAGGAATGGTTGCTAATCTTTGGATATGAAGAACAAGGAACTCAACAGGTAGCGTAAAAGTCACTTCTGATCATGAAAACTCTGTTGGTGCGAACAGCTTGAGAGACATCAAAAGGAATAGGAACAATTTCTCAGGAGTCCTGTTTCTTGTTTACGTGCATGACGAAAAACGTACTCATAGTAGAAAAAAAAAAGATCTTTAGAAATTCATCACGTGTAAACAACTGTGTGCGAATAAAAAAGACACACATTCAATTGAACACACATTCAATGCCAGAAATATTCCAGAATTTGTTAACCAATAAAAGAATAAAAAAAACACACTCACACGCCATACTTTTTGAGAATGGAATTATTCGTCCTCACTAAAATTGAAATTACTATCATATCATTTTCAAATAAGCAAACAGGTGGAGCGTAACGTCAAATAAGGGCCTGGTTTTTTTCAATGGTTGGGTTTCAGGTGACGTCACAAGCTTTGCTGAAGTTAGTGTCCGCCATGTTGGTGTCCCTCGGGTGTCAAATTTATGAATAATTAGTCGATTTCTGTAGTGAAGCCCTCTCTCTTATTGCCGTATTATTTCGCCAATTACATGAATATCCAGAAAGAAAAAAGCGATAAAAGTATCTGGCATTCATCTTAAGGCATCCCAGTGCTCTCTGAGTATGCCGAAAGCTTAGAGAGTTGGAAGGAAAGATGTTTACAAAAGATCTCGGTCATTGGGGTTGACCCTGCAAGCATACCAGCCGAGAAGTTCAGTCCAAAATGCTTGCCTCCTGTGGAAGCGTCGGACTTGCTGAGTTACCTCGTTCTTGAGACCAGCTTCTACACCAAGAAGCAGTTCAAGGCGTTCAAGAGTCTAGAGGCGTTTAATCAAATGGTGTCGGGATTTGTAACCTCAGTTGTAGGCAAAGTAATCGCCGGCAAGTATGCCGTGAGAGCACGAGTTTGGCATTCACAGCATAAATGATCCTTTAGTGAACATTTGGCTCATTTCCGAAAACGATGGGACTATTTTGTCAGCCCATTGCTTGGGATGCAAAGCTGGACTGGCTGAGTCATGCTCACATATTGCGAGTGTTTTATTTATCAAACAACAACAAACATATGAAACATATGTGTGAACTGCGGTTATGAGACGTATATGAGAACGATCCTTCGCAGTAAAGCACTATTTGAGCAATAGTGAAAATCAGACCTGAAAAAAAAAAAAAAAAAATTTCAGGCCTGTACGGGACTCGAACCACTGACCTCTGCGATACTAGTGCAGCGCTCTACCGTCTCATAACCGCAGTTCACACATATGTTTCATATGTTTGTTGTTGTTTGATTTATCATCTACGGGTTTATATCGAATTAATTTGATGGCCTGCTCCCAGTTGGCTTGTTAGCTCAATTGGTAGAGCGCTGCACTAGTATCGCAGAGGTCAGTGGTTCGAGTCCCGTACAGGCCTGAAATTTTTTTCAGGTCTGATTTTCACTATTGCTCAAATAGTGCTTTACTGCGAAGGATCGTTCTCATATATGTTTTATTTATGTTAGAGGCAACTACTAGAATTCATGGCAAGCTCGCTGGGTGTCACGAAAACTCAGACACCGAAAACTCAGGTCCCTCGAAGGGTTCTCCAAGCTTCCGAACTGCTCCATAATTCGATAGTGCATAGGATAAAGCATGAACCAATTTTTTTATAATATAACCGGTGGAATAATGCAACAAATCCGACGCGAAAGACTGACAACAATATCAAGAGTGATTCTTCAGTGAAGCGAATCGTGACGGCGCTGATGCCGAGTCTTCTTTCGCGTTGTTTTTCTCTTTCTGCCTCATTTAAGAACTCTAGCCCAAGGGTCGCAAAATTGTCTTCGTTTTGGGACTGGTGGGCCGAGTCTCTGTTTGTATCCATTATTATCGCGAAATATTTAAGAATTTTAACAGGGCGACATCAAGGTTCTGTGCGACGGAGTACAAAAGGGTAAACAAACGTCCCTTTCGCCTAGTCAAAATCACGCCACATTTAAATACTTTGGTGTTGGAGCGAGCGCATTTGATCCCGTTAACTGTGAATGAAAAGTTCAAAATTAACGGAAAAAATGGAGGAAATCTAAGCTAAATGAAGTCTTGTGTTACTCTAAAATGTTTTAATACTCAACCATCGGACGATTTTGCGAAACGTGCAACTTGCGGCCTTGCTTTTGCAGCTTCAGTTGGATCAAGACCCAAAAGGTCAAAATACACGCGGGATTACCAGGAGTGATCATGAGTCGAGTTTATCTCTTGAATTTTCGAGGAGTCTGAGTTTTCGGGGTCTGAGGTCTGAGGTCTGAGTTTTCGGGGTGTGAGTTTTCGTGACACCCCAAGCTTACTTGCACTCAGGTAAAATGCTCATGGATTTTGCCGACATCGGTCAATGAAGTGCCGTATGCGAGGGCTAAAGACATCGATTTCTCATCGGCTAAGAAGCTCAAAGAAAAGCTCGACCAAAAAATCGAGGATCTACAACAGCCGCAAGCCTCGAACCATACAACAACTTCTAGTTCTTCCCCTTGATTTGTGATGATCTTAGTATAGCGCATTAGATCATATATATAATGAATTTTGCGCTATAGAAATAATAAAATTATTAAATTATTATACGAAAAAATCCTTAGTCTTTATGCTTTCCACTTTCGCTCGAACAGCCAACAATAATGCATAAAACCATCCCTTCTTTCTCACATGAACTCTTCGTTAGATACGGTTTGTTTACGCTCGAGGGACACCAAGATGGCGGATATTAACCGTTGCTAAGGTATTGGTCACGTGGGTGAAACCCAAGGATATTCGTAGGACCTTAAAACGAATATGGGGAGATTTTCAATGTTTTTTAATCATTTTACTTAGCGATAGACGATCGAGCCTGCACTTACTGTAGCGCGTTTCGATCTACGACGTTTGCAGATGACAAAAAAAAAATTTTTAAAATTTTAGGATCAAACTCCTTATTTATTCTTATCGATTGCACTTATTTCTGAGGAAATTGCAGTCCTTCCACGAAATAATAATGCGACAAATGTCTTTACATGTTTGCCTCCGTCATGAGTCAAATTCATGCGTGAGTCAGTTAACTTTTATCGGCTAGGTGAACGTGAAGTTGTGTTACACACCAAAGATTATTGATAAATTAAAACTTCCGCCTTATTTGAAATAACCCGAGATAACTGGCCCCACAGATATAGGGTCAGTGTATCAGTGATGATGTTTTACAACAAATTTACACCGTTAGATATGCTTTTTGGATCATTTAGGGTATACAGATTGGATGAAATGTCCCAGAAAAGCCTATTATTTATTTCTGAATCAATTGAGTCCTTTTATGAGCGATAATAAAAGTTTGCACTTGTTTTGGACACTAGTGACCGAATTTTGATTTTGAACACCGATGGTCAATAAAGTATTTTGGACAGTAGTGGCCCAATGATTTTGCACTTTGGACGCAAGTGGCCGATTTGAAATTATGACGCTTGTGGCCAATTTTTTATTGTGAACATTATTGGTTGATTTTCATTTAGGATACTAATGGTTAACTTTTTACTTTGGACACATTTCAAGTGGCTGATTTTGGATTTTGGAGATTAGTGGCCTTCAACGCGGAATGCCTTGTTTTGTGAAACAGAAGTCTTACAAAAATGGAATTGCAATTGAATAATTGTTTATAATTAACAGGCAAATTTGAAATTGAAAGAAGGCTAGTTTAATGATTATTGGAGGCTGGAGGATGGATCAGACCGATAGAGGAATAGTGAGGTTCTTAAACTAGCCTCTATAAATTATCATTACTATTAGTATGGTTATTAATATTATTATTATTATTAATAATAATAAGTTTATTTGCTACCATCCAATTATTAGTCGACTATCAATCAGTCGATATTCTTGAATCATCTTTTCTCATTTGGGCTGCAGCAGCAGTAGTTATATACTGTCTGAACTGTCCACTATTAAGAATTCCTATTGTATGCCTGCTGTGCACTATAAGTAAAAATTCAGGGAAATTTCACCAATGGCCAGTCTTGAAACTCATTTGAAATAAGTTTCGCGGGAAGGGAAGCAAACGAAAGGCGACAAACTGAAAACAAAACGCACTTATTCTTAGGTCTTGGCAAACAAGTTAAAAATAGAAATGATGTGGCAACTGACGAAGCGTGAAGATGGCGGGACATGATAGTTTAAAAAGTTCTTTGTGACTAAAAAGACAATGGCATTTCACAACCCACTGGCAATTGATGCAAACAGAGTTAGTAGAGTTCCCTCTATTAACTCTGATGCAAATGTGGTTGGACGTTCATTTTTGTTCTAATCACAGAACGTTTTAATCTCTTAATCAAGGAATAATGTCAAGTCAAGACAACAATGAGACATCGTCTTCTCAATATTTCTGTCGCAAGTGTAAGTGTCACGGGATGTATTTTCCAGTGAAAGGTCATAAACCATATTGTGAATACAAAAACTGCGAATGCTCGAATTGTAGCCGCGTGCCTCGAAGGTCGAGAAAGTCCTTTACCGTTCCACCGGCGGTGGAATCAGAAGAAGACGATGTTGTCGTTGTCGGCGAAGTACGTAATAAATCCAATGGAGGTAAGCACCGAAGCATTCTATGGAAATAATAGTATACGGTCTAGATATATAATAACGACTGTGCGGTTCCGTTGCTAAAATATGCGACACCAAACCGAACAGTTCTCTTACTTTCTTCAGGGCTCGCACGCTTATTTTGAAATCCATCTTTCTGTAATTTTTGTATTTTGTTTAGCCATCAACGAGTGATGTTTGAAATTCTTTTTACAATTGGGTGCTGATCATTCTTCCTGCAACATTGCCTAAAAAGAATGATGCAATCTGGAGCTTACATTTGGAATAGATCTATAGGAACTTTAAGTTATCCATAGGAATAATTTTCTTACTGGAAGTTATATAATGGAAGTTATATTATCTGTTGTCGTCTTAATGAAAACGATAACCTACCCCTAGGCAACCGCCAAAAATCGTCGTTATGCCTCTTGAACTCCTTAATCAAATTCAACTCATGAAAAGACACACAGGGCTTGCACTCTAAGTATCTCGGAGAGCTCCATACAATTCCTTATAATAGAATTATAAGAAATTGTATGAAGCTCTCCGGGATACTTACAGTGCAAGCCCTGTGTGTCTTCTCATAACTCAGTCGACCTGCTGCAAAATGCAAGCTCTTGAAGCTCTTATACGTACTTCTGATGTTTGGACGGTTTGCTTTCCTTGATAACCTGGATTTCACAGTCTTAAAGCCTGGCACATGCTAGAGAAGTCACTTGTGGTCTAGATCGGCAACACAGAGCTCTATTTACGATTGCAACTTACCAGTAAAAGTAGTATCTTAATATAGGCTTTACTTATGCAAAACAATCTAGAACATTCTGACTGATTACATCATATCCTATTTGAAAATCAACATGCATGACTGAGCGTACGACTTAAGCGCAACAAGGAAGATAACGGAACATTTTGGACTGAACTAAACATTCAACTACACATGTGACATGGGGGGGGGTGGGGCAGGGCAGGAAGGGAGGGGGTAAGAAAGGTTGGGTAGTCGACGCCATAAAAGGTGTGAAGCTGTTTTGGGTGTGCAAACGAACAAATCTCTAGTTCAGGACTCTATGGAGGAGAGAATCTCTGCATAAAGTCTGCGTGTCCTCTCGTAATGACTTAGACCACTCTAGGTACACAGCAGTTATCGGTATAAAAGTCTTTGGCATTTAAACATTTCTTTGGATTGGATCTCAAAAACCTTTGACCCATCAGTTTAACAACTCAGGCTCTCTATCGCGAGTTTTAGGTGTCTTAAATGACCATTTTATCTCTAAAACGACAAACTCTTCTTTCTTAAAATTCCGTACAGGGCAAGAAGTTAAACAAGAGACCACGGACACTAAACCAATAGTGAGTAAGAAGCTGTAACACATTATTTTAATTTGAAATGATAAGTTTGTCAAAAGTCCACACTTTTTCGATCAACAAACACAATCTTGCATTCTGCATGCGTTGGCTTTCTTCCACTTCGTGCAATGATTGGTTCATATATGACGCAATTTACGCCACCTTCTCAGCCAATTAGATGTGAAACTGAAGTTGTCGCAACTTGATCTCTCGCATATTCCTGCACTTCACGTAGGTCTTGTGTTTTTCTTTTGAGTTCTCATCAGCTCCTTGCAAGTTTTCAGCTCATCATACATAGTATGCATTACTTCCGGTGTTTCATGTCGCTGCTATGCTTATGCCTCCCCCTTCCTTTTTCTTTCAACTCTCATTATATGAATAGGCTACGTCTATATTTCTTTAGCCTGCGAATCCAGCAGAATCAAACAAGTACTCCAGCCTGACCAATGAAAACCTGGTAACAACAAGTACAGTTTCCTCAGCCAAGTCGCCTGTTACCAAACGACAACCTGTTCGGCGACAAAACACGCCAGCGGTAAGTCAAATTAAAGACAGGCGCTAGCAACAGATTATTGCATTCCTATTCTTGTAACTACGGGGAGAGTGATCCCTCATAGCCCTTTGGGAAGGAGTTGTGACAAAAATAAATATTTAACTTTTAAAACCAAAAATAAATATCGTCACCTGTAACTGAATTTTGGGATGTTTGTGACCACTACATCCAATACTAGGCGAAGCCATATATGCCGTCGAGATGAATGAGAAACTCATTGCAACAATAGAATTTATATCTTGACCCAGTTTTGATCCGATGTTTCCCAGTACTGCTTTACTGTTTTTTGTTTTTTTTTTTTCAGTGTATCTTAGTAGTTTAACATGTGTGCTCGATACCCAGTTGAGTTCTCTCCTTTTGTGATTTCTGGCTCATAGCCACTGACACATCGTGTTTTTACCATGACACTACGGAAGATAACAGAAGATGATAAACATCTCGCAATCATTTCAGGATTGTGCGCTATATGTATATAATAAAAAAGTTTTCCTTGCAAAAAATTTCTAATAGGTGTGATCGGTGCATCATGAAACATAGAGGCAAATTTTTTTCGCTGAAAAGAGAGTATTTTACCTTTTTATTCAGCAAATTATGTGGATCCGAAGATATAATCTTTTCAGTTCTTACCATGATACTAAATGATAAACATCTCAAAATAATTTCATAGTGGAATCCGTCGACGCATGCATGATTTAAATAAAAAGTGTTCTTTGCAGAAACATCTCAATAGATGTGATCTACACATCACGGAGTTTCAAGGAAATTTTTTCCTTTGAAGAAAGAGGGCTAGCATTTTATTGTTAGAGTGAGCGCTTATGCCGAAAAAAGCCGTTAATTTTGCGAAGCGAGCAAGCTGCGAAATACTATACCTTGAGTTATTTAATAGAACAATGGAACGGAGAACGGTGGATCAGCGGAATGGTGGAATATCTTACGCGGTATAGTTTCTTACAGTTTCTCGTGACTGCATATTTTGCGTCTTTTTCCTCTGACAGCAGTTGGGTGCCATAAGAAAATATATATAAGAAACAGAGATAAACAGTTAAGTTAACGTTAAACTGTATTTGTTGTGCTTATATTTATTTTCTATTTTGAAGGTTCTTTAAACAACACAACCATTCTCAAGAATCTCTGCAATTCGGTACGCGTATTCTCTAAACAGAAAAAAATGTCCTAAAATTTGGAAACTTTAAATAATTTAAACGCTTGATATCATCTTAACTTAACAAGTTACTGGGGAAATATTATTTACCTCTGTAATTTTAATTCTTTTCTCTCAGACTCCGTGTAAATTTAGATCCTGTCAGTGTAGCTTTTTCGGCATAAAAAGCAATATAACGAGGTTTTAAGTTCTTTACAGGACGAATATCGTTAGATAAATTACTGCAAGCATCACGCAAATTTTCCAAACATTCAAAATATCAGTAGTTTCCCATGCAAATCGCATGTAAAGATTTCTGAATGGATTTAGCAGCCGCGTGCGTGTTAAAGAGTTCCAATGACTTTGATAATTTTTCTTCTGTATGCCTGTGGCCTCCTGAACAATGCAATCCTGTTTTTCTGGGTTTATTTTTCGAGGTCGACACCTCACAGGCTGAACAGAATTCTTTTAGTGCAATTGTCCCTGAACACGTGGAATATCATTGCTCATGCTGCAGTTGAGTTCTCACGGCAACATGTTTGGATTGTTTTGGCGAACAGCTTGTCTTTCTTTTCCAATTATTTACTAGCTACACTGGTTTTGTCGACATCTTTGGGAAGATCTATGGAACAACGCCTCAAGTCTAAAATGAACGTGGCAATTTTCGTTTTAGTTTCGTCTATATTGTTGGTGTATTATGGACGGAAATTTGAACTCTGTCAAACTGGGAACTGTTTTAGTCCACATCTTGCTAAAACAGACGACGAACTGGCCATTTTAAAGAGTGAAATGGCAATGTTTTACGCTCCTTCAACTGTTCTTTTCTTCGGGTCGTGGTATCTTGGTTTTCGTTCTTGTAAACGAACAGCAAAGAAAGATCATACTAGGAACACGATGAAAGACTATATAAAACGTTTCTCTCTCTTATTCTCGAACATTGGTGTTTCGTTGTTTTTACTTTATGGTTTGATCGTCATTGATGGGATTTTGTATTTCAACGAGGACAGCGACATTTCTATGACTAATCATTTGTGTCGAATGAGCTGTCTACATGAAGAGCTGTATGTTTTGTTAGCAATGTTTCCAGTTTACATGTATTCTTTCATGTTTCCAAATGATGAGAAAAAAACAAGAGACGAACGTTTTTGATGAAACATATGACAAAGCCAAGAAATAAATGTTCTAAATAAATGGAAAAGCGTTTGAAAAGCGGACATAGGCTTGATTTAACTTAAGGCCTCATTTCAAAATGGCGGCTAAAACAAACGCATTCCGGTAAGCGTTCTTCATTTAGTTATCTTAAAACTTTCAATTAGCCAAGTATTTGTGTCAGCCAAGAATGTGTCTCTTTGAATTTCAAAAATTGTAGATATGAGTAAATGCTGCATCACGTATGCTAGAGCATCAAAGGGATTCGGTAAAAACACAACAGATTTCTTTGTTTTGATGCACAACTATCTTTGCTTTAGAAACTTCCCATAAGTTCATTTAGTCACCCTGTGTCAATACCAAGAGAGGATGACGTCATTCTCTTCTGTGAATGCAAAGACGAATTAAAGAATGCAGTCTGGTCAAAATCCCCGCAAAAAGCGCCATAAGCTATAGGATATGGCGCTACAGAACTCCCTATAATAATTATTATTTTAATTAATATTGTTATTATTACCATTATTATTATTAGTCTTTCTCCATTGATAACAAAAATATTGACTTGGAGTCTTAAGAACTAAGAATTTTGCTTCGGTTCTCTATGACCTTTTCTTATCGTTCTTCTTCTTTCCCTTCAACGCCGGTCTTTATTATCAAGAAGCAGGCCAGTAATAATGTATCCAGTTGTGAATGAAATAAAAACTGAAATACTATTCTGAAATGAAAAATAGTGAAAGTGAAACCACTACGAATTTTGTTAGGCTGTAGCTTTAGGTTGCAAAATTAAAAATGATTTCACTTACATAATACAAAACTGCGATATTCTCTTCTTTCATTAAATGAAACACTGTATAACTTGACAGGCTTTGGGTGAGGCTGTGAATGTGTTGCGTTACGAAAGTTCAACCTCGCGTGACGAGTGGCACGTGACTACACGGCTGACAACAATTCGTGCTGCTACCCAGATCCCTTTCCCAAAGTTCAAAGCACTGAACAGCAAACCTCGCAAGGAAATTTTGTCACTTTGGCTTCACGTGACTCGGAAGCGAGATAGCTACCTTTTCGAGGATAGTCGTTGGTGCAAACAATACTATTATAGCCCCCCCGGGCTTACCTGAACTCGTCTCAATCCAGGATTTGGACATGATGGTTAGACTTAAAAAATGAAAAGAGGAAAAGTAGATACGTTGAAAAAGAAAATGAATAATAACAAAGAATAAAAGCTAAGTTGCAAGGTTCCAATGACGAGTTTTTATTTTACGATTGTATGACCGTGACTAACAATTATTTCTTGTACTGTAGGCTACCAGTTCAGAGGAGCGACAAAAGATTCTGCAGCAACTGAAGGAGCTACACGAACTCAAAAAGTGTGAGGCGTTAAATGCCGAAGAGTTTGAGGAGAAAAAAAGGATACTTTTGAATGACTTTAGATGAAAGGGTTTGCCTCTAATATGTCTTCAAAACTACCGCTGACCATTTGGTCTCCTATCAATAGAACATTATCAACTTTAGGTTAAACTTTTCAAGTTTGTCACTGATTTAATTATCTGTGCCAATCTTCTCTATCCTTGTCATAGTTGCTTCTCTTAAGTCTATAATCACTTCTTTAGTGTTAATATTTCTTTGAAAGCTACCACTTTAACGTTGCCTTGTTTGAAAACAATTGTTTTGTTGTCAAAAACGTCGTAAACTACACATCTCAAATGGCGGGAAGCAAATTAGTCTTGCTTCTCATTCTTGTTCCTTTAATTAAGGTAATTTGGTGACGTAGTTGGCCTCCAAAGAAAATTTTTAACGTTGTAGTTTCGAATGTAATTAGGCCTCGTGACAGCGATTGGCTATCAAAGGGCTAACACTTGAAAATCAGCTTTAGAGAATCTCTGACTTATTACATTATCAAAATTATCAACTTGATAGCACAGATTTTTTTCGAAATACCTCCACGCAGAGCCACATCTTCTTCAGAAACTTACCCTTCTAACACCCTCCCTATTGTCTCCCCCCCCCCCCCCCGTTGTTTCTGTATGGACTACTTTTTGTTTATTTTAATCATAGCCTCATGCGAGGATTCAAGGGGGACAAACTTGGATCATGCGGAAATGAAAATGACATCTTAAAGCATTCTCTGAATGTATTTTCCGTCTTCTCAGGTTTTCAAAACTTTTCCAACCCCTTGGGCCGCGCCGGTTATTTGAAAAAAGTTTAGCCGTTGCTTAATAGACAACACCGCGTTCCAGTATCCATCTTCAATTTAGCTGAAAATGAACTGATCTGAAAATCAGGAAATCGCTTGCTGAACATTTTATACTTGGATATTTCTTTCAGATTTAATCAACCCTAGACCTGTCTGACCACAGTTTGGATTAGACCTCGTGTAAATAACCAGCCCCTTATATTTAGAAGAGGCAATTTGGTCAAGGAAAAAGCTGAAGTACGGTTTTAAAAGTTACACGTATTAGCCTAAGTTGTTGTTAATAGTGGAGACTAAATTGTGGCATGTAGATTGTAAGTGACCCATATGAGGTGTAATAAATGCTCCAATCCACAAGTCGTTGAGTTGCAATTTTTTAATAGTAGAAATTAAAATGGGAGTAAAAAAAAAAAAAGAAAGCCAAAGCTTTGTCGAAGATAGAGATCACATTCTCTAAGAGGCTATACTGGCGTACTAATCAAATAGGGACGTCAGGTGGTCACGGTAGAAAAATTTGTGAATCGTAAGACGATAGTTAACGATAAACGTTTTCTTTAAATTACTTAATTCTTTTTTTTAATGATCTTTCATGATTTCATCGGTAGACCGATGAAAAAAATGCTTTTCCTCTGCTTCTATAAAATAAATATATTGTAACGTTTCTGTTTTCAGTTAAAATAAACGACACACTTTTGGCATGCACCAAGGAGAGCCATTAAAGGAAGAAGAATACCGTACTTCAAGGTTTTTGTACGAAAATGATCTCATTTCACGGTTACCTGCATTATTAAATTTTGAGTTTAATTCTAAAAGGTTCAAGGTAACTGCATGAAAAGGTAATGATTCAAATTCAATGAAATTATTTCAACTCGTTTTCAATGATGCACCGTTTTGTTTTACATTTAATTTCACTCTTCAAGTCATACAGACAGTAATATTGGAAGTAGATGTATCATTCACTCAATTCTCGTTGTAGTTTTTGTTTCCACTTCAAACGAATCTGCAACGCGGAGGTGTGAAGACCTTTGAACAATACAAACTTGCGAAATTGTCACGTAGACAACTCCTCTGGGTATTAAAGAATTCTGCTTTCGCGAGAACATGGATTTTAATGTGAGTTCCTATAACCAGCGCGCTTGTTCGTGCTTGTAGCGTCCTTGGAAGACGACATAGCCTAAGAATGCACCAACACGAGGTTAAGGATGAAATTCAAGAGAGCCCAACAGATTTGAAACTTCAGAACATGTCAAATCGTAATCCTAAATGTACGCGGTGTAGAAATCATGGTATTTTGTCGGATCTTCGCGGACATAAACATCAGTGTCGCTTCAAAGACTGTTCGTGTATGAACTGCCGAACTGTAGCTGAACGACAGCGTCTAACGGCCGCCAGGATTGCGCTTTTTCGTCAGCAGAAGGTGAACGAGGCAGATATGATCGTTAATTCGCCGGAATTAGAACAAATGGATGCGGGTCTATTGAATGAATGGATGAACGGTGAACGCGAACATCGAGATGGTAAGTTTTATGAACTACTACGTCCTTAACATCGATAATGCTAAGAGCTGGATTGCTTGCAAAGTACCCAAAGAGTAATATTTTATACCTCGTCCATATCGTTGTAGAAGCTGTTACGTTGTACCATAGGGGTTATTGTGCATTTGTCAGCGTCAGTTTGTGAAAAGAATCATTATTTCTTTTTACCACGTGTTGAAAACAGAAAAACAATTTTTCCTTATCCTTCTTGCCACACGACCTCAGTTGCTTGACAAATCGGTTTCGTTCTCGCACGATTCTTCGTATGTAACACTTCTGCCTCGAAAATAAATTTATTCTGGGTGAAATAACCAGAGTTTTGCTCATCACGGGGTCAATAATCATAGCGTTCGTAGAACGTGTCTTTTCTAAAGGACGTCGCCATTTTGATCATTCACAAACCGCAAATTTCCACCATGCGCTTGTCAAATTGGTAGGGCAAATAAGATTTCTTCTTTGGAAAAAAAGGGCTCTAAAATCTTTCCCCAAAACTGCCATTAAAAATTTCTCTACATCAAAGAGGTTCTTGGATCTCGGTTAATTACAATTAATATTTTTATGCAGAGATCTTTCTCGTACAGGGCTGAAACTTTCATTTTCATAAATGGAGTAGTTTTCTCGTACAATTTCACCAAGAGAAAAATTATTTTGTAATCTTGGAATCTGACGTTTTGTTAGTTTCAAGAATCGCCTACATCAATAAACTTTTATCACTAAACTTTTACGTTAGCCGAAAAAACGGTTCAGCATACATAAGATCTCGGAAATCGGCTCAGAAAAATTAGATTTCAGTTAAACTTTTGATGGTTGTACCGACGTACTTGGAGTTAATAATTTTGCATTTTTTAACCCTTATTCGCGTACAGTGCGCAAGGTATTCGTATTAAATTGAGGTTATGAAATCGACTTAAACCGTGAAAAGCACTCAATCTCCTAACGAAAGTTTAAGTCTTTTTGTTGAGATTTTCAAGATTCGACGGATGGATTTCTTTGAGCTTTGATATCCACTAAGTAAACTTTATTACAAATGGTATAATCGCCTCTCTGTTCTTTCAATTTCTACCGCCCTTCACGCGAAATTCAAAACAATACACTCATAATGCTTACGTCGGCATTATTCATTTTAAATCTGCCCTTCGTTTCTTCCGCTATCCGCAATGCGACATTGAAAAGAAACCGTTCCGCTGGGTAAAAAGCTAAAAACAATCGAACTGTTTTCACCAGATCAGGAATGTTCTTTTAATATGGAAAGACAATTGTTCTTATACATAGTAGTATCCTCAAAGGGTGTCTGCGAAGCCCAATTTGCCTTTCAATATACAAGTTGCCTTCTTCTTTTCAATAATAATTATTTCCTTTGCCTTCTTTTTGCGTTCAGTACCGCCTTCAACTGTAATCAGCTATTGAAAGGAACAGTATTCATTTCAAAAAGAGGAGTCTTTTGTTCGCAGCTATAAGCTAGAAACATGAGTAATGCAAAAAACAAAAAAAACAAAAAAAATCATAACAATACATGCGACTGGCCGCTAACTGATAGCGCGCTTCGTTGAGTTCGTGTAAATTTTTACTAGAAAATTTGAAGATGCTTTTCATTCAGCGGTTAAAAAGAGGAAACGTTGAGGTAAACAGGCTAGCACGTGGTCAGTGACACTTAAACGTCGCTCGCCGGAAAGCTTTTTAATCTTTTAATTTTCAATTTTGTTCATGTCGCAATCAGTAGCTATTGTTTCAAACTCCTTTATCGTATCACTGGGTAACGTCACATGTCACAGACAATGCCCTCGCATTCTTTTAGTTCCTAGAGAAAATAATCGTTATTGAACGTATTCAAGGTGTACCGGTTCTCTAGATTAAAATTTTGTTACTTAAATCTCTGTACTTTTCGCTTGCCGAAGCCGTGAGAAACTTTCCAAAGCAAACTTTTAAATGACTTAAGCGTCACAAACCTTCAATGCGCTCATAGATAACCTGCTAATCTATTCGGGACGCTTTTTGGAAACCATGTGGTTTAGAGATCGTCACAGAAATTCAATGTCGGGTAAGCTTTCGCACAAAAACAGTTGTTTTGGTTTATTCAAAAGTACTTCTTTGAGATACGATGAATATATGAAGTTCATATATTTTGAACTGCGGTTATAGATACGTAAGATGCACGATCCCTGCAGTAGAGAGCGCTATTTATGCAATAGCGAAAATCAGACCTGAAAAATATTCAGGCCTGTACGGGATTCGAACCACTTACGTCTGCGATACTAGTGCAGCGCTCTACCAATTGAGCTAACGAGCCAACTGGGAGCAGGCTTGTGACTTTACGGCCTGCTCCCAGTTGGCTTGTTAGCTCAATTGGTAGAGCGCTGCACTAGTATCGCAGAGGTCAGTGGTTCGAATCCCGTACAGGCCTGATTTTTTTCAGGTTTGATTTTCGCTATTGCATAAATAGCGCTCTCTACTGCGAGGATCGTGCATCATACGTACTTCTTTGAATTAATTAACGAGAACTGGAGAACATCGAGAACGATTTTTTAGTATGAAGGACAGGATCTGTTAAAAAAAAAAAAAAAAAAAAAAAAACTATGATTCGCCTTCTTTTACAATGATTATTCTTTAAACAGAAACAAAAGCTGTGGTCGTTCCATTTTTGTTGTTTAATTAAAGAAAATTTTCTCTCGCAATTCTCAAGATGTTTCGAAATTTTTCACGGTTTATCGAAATTTTACCTAAAAGTTCTTTATGGCTTTTGTTGGATAAGCAAGTTGAAGCTCTCGATCATTCTGGTCCTGCTTGTACGTTCATAGATAGATACGTTGGTAGTAATTGTCGTTTGAATTAATAAGGAAACGAAAGATTGCCGCCGCTTCAAGGTTTACAAATTTTGAAAAATCTCAGCCAGACAATGGCGGTCTTTTTTGCATTGCTGTAAAAAAATTGGTCTTAAGCAATGGAAAATGCTTCCGAACGAACTAAGAAACAAATCAAATAGAGCAGGAAGGTCTTTTAGCTGGCAGTGTTCGATTTGTTCCTACGAAGGGCTAACGTTCGAAACGTCAGCTTTTACATTATCAACTCGGTTTGTAAGACATTGGTTTGTGAGATCGTGCGTCTTGAATACGTATAGGTCATATATACCAGAAGTCAGATTTTATTCTTGGTTACGTTTGAATCATTGAAGCAATAATTCGCTAATGAAAGGTTTACACGCTTTCAATTTATTTGTGGGGGCATAAAATAAAGCACGGCCGCGTGTTTGATTCAAACTTTCAAAGATTAGAAATCATGAAATCTTCAGCTTTATTTTCTCGGAAACCATCACGCCGATTTTCTGAGCTAATCTAAAATTGTCGCATTCAAAACTTGGAATAATCCATCAGCAAAAGTGAAGGGTTTTTTTCGTAATTTAAAAGTTTGACGAAAACGGGGTTCACCGTTCCATTGTGTCATGCACAGCTGGGATCTTCCCTGAAATTGAATGACTTTTCTTGCCCTGTTCAGTCAAAAGATTTAGACGTGGTTTCAAGGCAACGTTTTGTACAAATTTTTAATAATTTAGTCGCTTTATAAGATAAATTCTTTAGTATTGATATTTAATTTTTAGCGTGTGCATGTACTATGCTGATGAGGTTGAAGTACTCTCCATAAATTTGAATTTCACCAAGCAGCACCAACCATAATGTGAAAAGAAAACGTGCTCTGAGTTTAGGTTTCTGTGCGTGACACTCAGAAATTCGCGTGAGCTCGACAAGTTTGATTGTTCTTTGTTCACCCTTGCCGGCTCAGATTTCTAAGTTGTTCTGGAGAAATTTAACTCTCTGTGGTTTCCTACATCATTTAGGATTGTTAAAACGTAAACACAGCGGCGGACGAGATGCCAGTAGTAGCAACAGCCCAGAAAGTTCTGACAGTGATTACGGCAGTGGTATGGCCTCAGCCTCTAAGAGACCTCATGTGGAGTCCACCTTGACACTTCCTACGGTTATTCCATCCCCAACGGATATCCTAACAAAGGCGTTTCCCGGTCTATCATCCACGGTACTTGAGCACGTGTTGAAAGGCTGTAATGGCAACGTTCTTCAAGCCATCGAAGTAATCGTGCAGTACAACGCGACCAAACCACAGACAAAAGGTTTTCTTGGTCAGTCGAATATACCAGAGCCTCAACCTCCAAACGAAGTCAACCCGCAAGCTCCACCACCACTTTCTTCCCAGGCCCCTCGCGTTACCCATCCGTCATCAGGTTCCGTTCCACCGCTGTTCAAATTTAACTACGTAAATGGACAATATCGTTATCTAATGCCGCCATCTTTGATACCTCTTACGTCATATATGTTCCCTTCCGCCAACGGCGTCAGACTTCCGTTTCCACAGTTTCCGGTCGACGTCCGGAATCAACAATTCAACCCGGTTGAAGGCGCACTGGAAGCGGAAGAAAGTGCGAATAGCAACACCAACCCAATCAGCACTTACACTTCCGGTGTATGCAAAGGTTGTGGTCAAGAGACAAGTTACGATGACAATTTATGCGCAAATTGCTCGGTTTCTTTCAATCGAAAGTAAGCATCAATTCACATTTTCATCATTATCTTTATTTGTCAGAGATTTTTTAAATAGCATTTTTCGTAATTATTAATCGAATTTCTAAGGAGATGAAGTAACATTTTTCAATGAGATTAAATATTGCAATGTGGAAATTTTCACCGTAAAACTATTGTTTGGAACTCTATTTTTATTGTAAAGCATGCTTCAGCATTGTATTGTTTATTTCCAAATTTTGCTTGGATATCCGCAACGAATTTCAAATTTTAAAATTTTCTTGCATACGATAAGTGCGTTTTCTTATGTTAATGTTTTTAAAACGAATAACTTTAAAGTATAAATTTGCTTTAATTTTTCGTATATTTGGATGCGAATTTCTGACTCAAATATTGTTGCGCGGTAGAATAAAATTTGTTAAGGAGTATCTTGTGCGAAATGCGCGATTGTATTTGTAAACTTTCCCGGCAAGCTAGCACTATTTAAGAAAAAAAAAAAAAAGAATCAATAAACATGAAGGAAAACATATGTTTTGGCTTAAATGCCATTGTTTGGTCAAGACAAAAGTTGTGACACCTTTTACAAGTCATTAACTTTTTCTCGCTCTTACCTGAAGTTTTGTTTTGAAAAAAGTTATGGCGTTCTGTAAGTTAGCCTTGATATTGGTTTAGGAGTTTATCGCAACACTTTTCTAGTATAGTGACATTTTCCCAAAAACAACAAAAAACACAATTAAGGCTCTTGAATTTTGATTATTTCTTTTAAACTACATTACAGTGTTTTTCATAATTTGCATCATAAGTTAAATTTTGTACAAAATTCGATCTTTCAGCCACTACTAGGAAAGAAGCTTATTGGCTACTAATCCAAGATCAGGGTGGTAATTCCCTTTTCTTCCTCCAACAAATTATTTGTCAAGTTATTGGGAGAATTCAGTGCTTAATCGAGAAAACACTCTCTAGCTCACTAAACTGCTGTTCTTGACTTTGTAAAGAGAACCTCTATTCTTGTCACTTCCATTCGAAAGACACAAGGATTATGGCATACGCTGTTATTTACTGTGTCTTAGTAAGTTGTTTGTCTTATTGTGCTAGACACTTACTGGCTATTTACATGATGTTCGAATTCTAAATTCGCGTGGGAACTGGAAACTGGAGACCATTCTCGTCCGAGACAGAGAACAAAATCAAGCAAAGACTGGAAACGAGACCAGACTTGTCCTAGTTAGCTTTAAATCCAAATAAATAATCTTGTCGCTAATAAGGAGTCTAGCATGGAATCTGATTTTGAGCCAACTGAATCAAATCGTAAACTCGGGTCCTGCGAAGGAAAAAAAGATCAAAAGTTCAGACGCTTTCAAAAAGTGAAAACCGATAAGAGATCGGTATTTTAATACATGGCATTATAGTTCACCACTAAATTTTCTCCGATTCTTATTGGTTTAAGTTGATCACGTGACACGACAGTGTTCATCCGTGGAGAGAAACACTAACAGCCCATAGTGCCCATCCGCGGTCAATACCCGGATAGATAGTATACATCCGTGTTAGGTAGATCGGAAAAACAGTGACTTCTCAATTCTGACAGGTATAACGTATTATTTAGCCAATGTACGGTTGCGAATTATTGACATTTGTGAAAGGCCGTACGCATGAATAAATATTTGATTGATCTGCATTTAGTGGGTTTTGACTGTTTTTCAACTGGCGCGCGGAAGAAAAGTTAGTGGTGAACAATAAAGACAATAGAGTGTTTATGTCTCGGAACTATCGGTCTGATAGTAATTTGTTTTAAGAACATAAAATTTCTGCGGGGCAACTATCAGCCGATAGTTCCGAGACAGAAGCACTCTACTGTTTAAATAGTCCTTGAAGTTTAAGAGTAGTTGGTCCAAACCGTGAGCACAGAAAATTAGGGGCCAATGTAACAAAAACTTTGGGAGAAATAACATGATCTGATATAGTTGCTTTTTAAAGGTTTTCTTACGAGTGGGAGTACGAAACGACATCAAATGGAGAAGGCTAATGTAAAAAAAAAGGATAAAAAAAATTTAAGTCAGCCTACGAGCTCGAGAGCCCATTCAGCCGGAGCCTTTCCCAGTTTCTGAAGTGACTATAAAAATAACCACCCACCCTTCCCCCCTTCCCTTCTCATAGATGGGATGCCAGTCTATGATAGGTAACTTTCCAGCAGTTATCAGGTTTATCTAACATTTTGCCTAAACCCTTTCCGCTCTTGGGTGGAGAGATGCATTTTGATAGTTTGATAAAGGGCCTAGCGACTAAGGCGAGATCTCAGTTCCCTACTTATCTCACCTGTAATTCAGATAAGAGTCACGGATAACTTTCACCATGTATGCGGCTGCTTCTCTCTCGCTCTGTGCTGGGCTGAATCTTGCTCTGATATAAACCACAAAACAAATAATAAATGAAAACATCAGTTGAGTCCAACATAAATTTATAATACACAAACATAGGACACAGGACTACAGACACTCAAATACCTACTTTATGAGCATAATTCCAAAAGCTATTTATCTAACGAATAAATATCTCCTAATGATCAAAAAATACGGTGAAATAAAGAGCCTTCACGTTCATCATTTGTCACCTGAGTCTCTTGAGTGTTTCCCCCCGGAAACATGGCAGACCAGTATCCAACATCAGTGCAACAAGGGAAACGATTGCTTCTTGGTAAGGCCTGATGGGGGAGGGGAGAAAGGATAGTCAACACTTGGATCAAATCAACAACAACTATATAACACCAGAAATGAAGACAAAATGAGTGTGAATCATTTTTCTGTGTAAGTTAGACTCACCTGACTGAAAGGTAGGCTTTCACACACAAATCCATGAACCACCTGAAACCAGTTGTAGCAACATTAGGGTAGTATTAGAGGTAACGTTTGAGCTTGGCTATCTAAAGTTCTCACAGTCGCTCAGAGCCCGAGCCAGTTACCTTACCTAAATGAAGGCGACTCCATTGTTCCTCCCATTATCATCACCATTTCATGCGACAGTTTCATATCAGGCTCAAAACCAAGGTTGCCTCCGGGGGACGATTCAAACATGAAACCAAAATCTGTTTGGGTTACAAAGGACAGAATAATTGAGATAAAGCTATCAAAATAAACGGGAGAAGCCCAAAAAGAACGGAGAAGGTAGGGGATGAGAAGAATTACCCCAGAATTCAAACGACAAACTTGAAAAAGGTTCAACATCTTTCGCAAAATGCCAATCTGCTTTACATTCCGTGTCACAAACAAAAATTTGAGAGTAGTCTGAGAACAAGGCAGGCCTCTGTAGCTTACCCCAGAATTCAAACGACAAACTTGAAAAAGGCACAACATCTTTTGCGAGATGCCAATATGCTTTACATTTCGTGTCACAAACAAATATTAGAGTTTATTCTGAGAAGAAGGCAGACTTCTCTAGCTTACCTATATGAATAATATGACCAGCCCTGTTCAGCATTAGGTTACCGTTATGTCTGTCCTTTATCTGTAACAGGAAACTCACGATGGAGTATGCAGCCATGCTCTTGATAAAATTGGCTCGGGCCTAAAAGGAAAAAAATAAAGTTTAAAACAAGAAATGTACAGATGTCCAACAAGTAAAAGACCTTCATGTAGATAAGTCAACAAATAGAAACTTCGAGTTGAGAGTGAACGTAATTAAAACTTTTAACGAAGCCTACAAATCAAGCGCATCTCTTAAACCCTTGAATTCATAAATGAAATAACAGCAAGAATTCCCGACCACTATAGGGGCGCCAAGAAGATTTGATGAGAGCGGCTAAACTTTACAGCATGCCTCCAATACTTTGAAGATTGTCGCGAATATTCAAACACTGGCCGTGACAAAATCTTTCTGATAGCTACATCATATCCATAGGACGACAACATCACTCAATATATTGAAAAACTAGTACTGAAAGTACTAAAATATAAAATTTGTTTCATAATCAGAATAATAGTATTTGCCGAATTTTTAAATAACACATATTCTAATGTGCCAGTGAAATGCAGTAGCCTAACAATCTTTATAGAAATAGATATTCTTAAGTAACATAGAGTCGTATTAACCGAGAAGTAGTGGGGCTAAGGATGGAGACAATAAAATGGCTGCCAAATGACGAAAAAAATAACAATAATAAAAAATAAAATATTCAGACCTGCTGAAAAGCTGACGTGCTTTCATCACCATAAGTCTTCTGATAGTACTCGTACAAGTCCACCTCGGTTTGACGGCCAAGTTGGTCGCGTGACTTGGAGTCTGGCACACATTCAATAACACCATTCTGAAACGGAAAATGATCAAAACTATTATCAACAAACGTTTAAATTAAATTCTTATAATTTGATCGTATGGTAGGAGACCAAAAAACATGTTGTTTGAAGCAATGAAGGTAACAGTGGTTGGGGATTCGGTTTATGGGAGAGAGTTTTCCAAGGTAAAAGATCTATCAGTTCAAGAATTCCTTACCCCTGGGGCAGTTGCCACGACTCTGTATGGCTTCAGATATACATCTAATCCAACTTGCTCAAAGATGTTTTTAAAAAGCGATATTACCTGTAGTGCCAGCATGTCCTGAGAAAAAAAAATTTGAAAAAGAAAAAAAAAAAAAAAAGAAACTCGGCAAATGATGCTAATTGATACGGGAATAGCTAGCAAACCACAAACCGAAAAGTACGATTGCTGAAAGACAATCTGCAAAGCGTATCTTACCTGTCTGACGTCATCACCAACTTTAAATATAGCAGCCTGCCAGTAGATCTTTTTTTCTGCCTCGTCTTCACTATCCGAGGACGAAAAATCTACGAAGTTTTCAAAAAAAGGTAAGATAACAGCGTTTTCGTAAATTTTCAAATCATAATGCCGCATTGCATTGTTATAAGATTTACTAAAGTTATCCATGTTAGCTCATTTTGGTGAAATAATGGTCGAACTATCGTTAAATCCCTTTCTTCTTAAATTAAAGAAAGCTGCTATAAACTTATGACAGTATTTGTGAACATTCCGGTTCTTGTTGTTACCTTTGGACGAGTTCATGGTCTCTAATTCTTGAATTCCACAGTGTTTGACCTTAAACCTCGCAAGGAATGGGGCCTTGGCTGCACTCTGCATTGGTGTTCCTGACTTGTGATCGATATCTAGCACCAGGGCCTCTGGGTTGCTTGGCAAATACACGCCTTCTTGGGCCTGGATCTTACTAAGCGCTTCGAGACAAGCTTGTTTCCGTTCTGGACCTTTGGGGTACGGTCTGCGGTGTACATTGGAAAGAAGCGAGAGTGGGATTCATACATTTCTTACAAGTGAAAAAAAAAAATGTCCACTTAAAATTACGGTGTTAAGCTAGTATCGTAAGAACTGCAGTCGGAGAGACGGACCAGAAACCATTTTGTGGCCTGGTTTTTAAAATCTCAGAACTTCTAAGATTTTCAAAGCCTGGCCACAAAATGAAAAATAAAAATTTTATCAATATATTCAGACACTTGAAGCGTTTGAATCTATTGATAACATTTTCTCTAAAAGCCATCCTCGATCTCGAAAGTAGATTTTTGTTTCCATTTTACTGCAGTTCAAAACATTAAATCAGTTTCGTAAACATAAATCTTAATTTTCTCTCTCTCCAAGCGACACACAACCCTATAGTTCACCAGCTCCCCACGCCAACGACCCAGTTAGCAAGGGCATCGTACCAAAATCAGGTAATTCGATCGATAGCGTGCGAGAAATTCCATATTTTTAGCGCGCTAGTACGAACGTTTCTTTGCATTCGGTAAAATTAAAAGGCTTTGAGCAACGCAAGATGGCAAGAGGTCTGTCAGGTGTCTCAATATTAGTGCCAGACCCCCAGAAAACCTCTCCCGACTCGTCTCCAATCCTCTCTCGGGCGGTAAGACATGCGTCCTGCGACGCTAATATTCAATGCCTGCTTGCAGGCTACAAAATTAACTCTATCGATTCTTTTCGTGCTTCTTTGATCCTTTTCATTTCAAGGTCGCATAATTAATTCTCCTTGCAGTCTACCATACAATTCTGACAAGGTTAATTCAGAGAATTTGTTATTGGATCAACTAATAATCTCCCAAATGATTTCTTTCTTTATTCTCATCACTTTTCTGCTTGACATTGTATTCATATTGTAAGGAGATATTCTGTCTTGATCACTCATGGGAGTTAAAGGGTTAATGGTATTCACAGGCTTGTAATTCCCTTGGAAGATTATCGTATTACCTTATAGTTCCAGATATAGCAGTAACCTTGTCGAAGAAGTCAAATTCTCGCTTGTAGAAATCAAGCGCTGTTCCTGAGAGCGACTTTGTGATCCTTTCAATTAAGTTTTCTAGATGAGCGCCAATTTCTGAATCTTTGTGAAGGGCCTCTTCATCAGTAAAGACGTTGGTTTTCATATTCCAAATCAGCTGATAAAAAATATTGAAAGACAAAGATCTAAAGTAAGCTCTAAATTACGTAAGACGATAGTGAAATCGTTCATTCTTGTCCAAGCTTGTAGGAAGTTTGCTTCAATTTGCTGTCAAACGTATCATTTGAGACATTTGAGAAACATCCATATGCAACATAAAAACAAATTGCAAAGCTCAGAACACGTCACAGAGAAACTAGCAGAAGTGCCTTTTGCCGGCTGGAATGCTACTCCATCACAGGCTACCCTTGCCATTTCATTAGATTTCGCCGACGAGTTTTCCAGAACCTATTTAAACTCTTTTGTGGCGGGTGAGAACCCGGACTCCTCGATCTGGAGTTGAGCGCAATGGCCTCCTTCGTACTAGTGTCTACAACACAAATAACCACATATTTTGCTTTACCTGATGAGCGAGAAGTTGCGAATGTTTCGCGGCCCACATGATGTATTCACTAACAAATCCCAGTGCGTCATAGCGAGTGGCTTGCACCAGCTGAGGAATGTACAACAATATGGCATCCGGCGGGAAAGACTGTAACACACGGAAGGCATACTGTGCTGTCAGGGGGTGGAGTGGGTACTGTTGTGAGAAGTAAGCCATGGCCTGCACAGGGGGGATGGCTGACCAACACAGAATGTGCGTGAGCTCAGGAATATCGGCCTTGATATTCTTCTCAGTGATAAGATACTAAAACCAAGAAAGACAGGGTAACCTTTAAGGCAGGTTAAACAGGCTTTAAACACACGTACGAGCACAAACTCGAAACTGTTCTTGTACTTGTTTTCAACCATTGCTTTCACTTCCCAGACTCAAGGATATGAATCAGATTTAATTCCCTAAAGTAAATTGTAATAACAACTGATAGAAACTAGCATAAGCAGAAGCTATGGACGGTTTGTCCCAAAATTGAGATTTCACTAACAAGGATAATGTAAAACGATATTTCAACATTCAAGTTGACCCCTAAACGTGTAAAAATCGAAAAAAAAAGGTACCCAACTATCTATCGCGACAGAATAAAACAATTGACCTCACCAACGGCATCATGCACAGTTTTGATATAAATTTCATCGGAGGCTTTTCACAGGCAAGAAAGCTTGTTATCCTGTTGTGAGCTTCGTCTCACCTGTAAAGCTTCAGGTAGTTCAGCTACTGCTGTGGGATGTATTCGGACCAAGCGACTGACTTCTTTGTGTACTGCAGAAACTTCTTTGAACCTTAGAAACAGAGAGAAAGATGTGACTTGGACCACTTTGAAACCCTAGCGTCAATCATTCAACCCTCCATCTCTTTGGATGAAATCTTTGAGTTTGACATTTAGACAAAAGCTGTGGAGCAGTGATACTGTTTATTATTCTCTCCAGGTAATTCTAACTTTTTAGTTTGTGATTCAAACCTTGGCGCAGCGCAGGGACTGCTGGGATCCTATCTCTGTCCCATCCTATCCCCTATCCCAGCAGCCCTTGCGCTTATGAGTGGAATTCCACCCATTTCCGCTAGTCTCGGAAGAGTATTGTGTTACTCTCGATTCTATGCAAATTTGGAGTGTATGACGTTGAAATGTCAACGAATCATGTAGCGAGTTTGGTGAGCGACATTTGAATGTATGCTACACAACACTCATTCAAAATTTCAAGTTTCACCGTTGAACATGACTCCATCATCAAAGCGTGCGCGTGTGAGCCTTGTCGCCGCTGAAATGGTGCTATTAGAGAAGATCTTTTAACTGAAAGCCACTGTACAGAACTTTCGTGTTATTATGGTAATGTTTATTACATTATGCAAGGTTGTTCTTGCAAAAATCCAACGAACTTATCACTTGCGAAAAAAAGACTTCAAAATGTACCTTGCTGGTAGAAACACGGCAATGTCTGGTGAGATGTGCCACGCCAGCCTCACAAGGTCTCTCCAGATCCTCTCCGTAAAGACTGTCTGATTTGCCCAGTTCACCAGTGATTCTATCCCGGTAAAGTTCAGCTCTGGACGAGCAATAGGGTTATGCCAAGTCGACAGCCGTTCAATCTCTCGACGAATCAGTGCTAGAATCAGATTTCGTCGCTTTAAATAATCTTTCAAGACATGTTGTCCGCCTGTAGCCTCTTTCCCGGTAGAACCTCCTGTGGCTGAGCGCCGAGACGAAAGACTGCTGGACAGCGGTATTGTGTTCATCCATCGATTACCCTGGAAACACATAGCAACGAACCATGTTAAAAAAAAAAAAACTGCAAACGTTTGCATCCTAACTCTGGTCTTACTCTTTGCTCCTAAAGTTTAATTCTTATTTCTTGTGCATTTAACCAGTAACGCTTGAGGGTTTATCTTGGGGAAAGCTTAACGTTCAATTCAAAATATGACTTCGGGAAGGCATTGACAGAGCAAGACAACGTTGTGACAATTTTCTAACTTAAGTTGGATCTAAGTTGTAGAACATAACCTCAAAACCATTGTCTGCTTTAGCCTGTTACAGGCTTTCTATAAGTTAAAAGGAGCGCGATCGTAAACAGCACGATAGCTGTAGCGAACCGAAAAATAAAGAGAAGCTCTTTTTTTTTTTTCGCTCCCCAGCGAATATCGCACCGTCGCGCTCCGTTTTTCCCTTTTTCGGTTTTTTTTCTCCGTTTTACGCCTGGGGCAGGCCGCTTCCGCGTTGCAAAACGTAAAACAAGACACAAACAAAAAGCCAACACAAATTGTCAAAAACAACAAAATAAAACAAAACAAAACAAATTAAATCAAAATCACAAAAAAAGAACAAAGAAAGAAAAAAGAAAAGCATAGATGTGCGTCCGACGGAGCAAATAATGCATCACCATCTCTTCCATAAAAAGCGCATAAGAGCCTCGTCTTGATCCTTGAACCTGTTGCAACGTTGTTTAGCGATTAGCAATCAGCTGATGAAGCGTTACTTAACAGCTTACGGCGGCAACAAAGATTCAGAACGAAACGATTAGCTGGTTAGTTGTATGTTTCTGAGAGAGAAACGCTTTGAAACGGGAGTAGTGCGCGTGGACCGCGCGAGGAATTGTTCACGCAAGTTACTTGCGTGGACCTCGACCTAGAGTTGTACCAAACTCTTCACAATTTCACAAGGCAAAGAAAATGGGAATAGAGAGTCAGACACTGTAAGTCTTTTGCTTCGTGCCGTTTGATATAACTGTAATTTTGTAAGAGTTCAGCACTGTATAACCATGTCTCATACATCCAATATGAAAATAACCAAAATCAGACCAAAAAAAAAAAAAAAAAAACACAAACAAACAAACTGGAAAAATAAAATAAAATACATGCGAAAGAAATTAGTCTTTCAAGTAAACATAAAGATCAAGTCTGATGATGGGTCGCTTCCTAGTATCATTAGAATTACTTGCATATAAGACCCTCGGTAAAATGACCCACTTGCGCTTTAGGTCTCCTAAGGATCATTAAACTTACCAGCATATAAGTATCTGAGTCAGATAGGCCACTAGTGTAACGGGACCTCCCTGGCGATAGTTAAACGTACCTACAGATAAGCCTCTAACCCAGATGGGCCACAAGTGTACTGGAACACCCCTTGGGGATCGTTAAACGTACCTGCAGACAAGGCCCTAAACCAGATGGGCCACGAATGGACCGGGACCCCCTTGAGGATCGTTACACATACCTGCAGAAAGGGCCCTAAGCCGGATGATCCACTTGTGTATTGAGATCCAGCTGAGGAGCCATGCGTCAAAAGCTGGCTAGTGTCTACAGGCGCTGCCACCATAAAGTACTTCATGTATTTTTTGTCGGAAAGCATGGCCTGCCAGAATTTTATCAACACCTGAATGTCTTCCCGCAGCTCTACATCCTTGCTAACTGGCCACATTGGGTCAACGCTGTACACAGTGATAACAGAGAAAAGGATAAGAGGATGGGGCAAGTGAATTAACGTAGAAGCTTTCTATATTTTTTTCAAATTCGTTAGCAAACATCTGTGTTACTGTCAAACTCAAGACACTATGAACACCAACACCAGTATATAGTCCACATTACAATTCAAAGGAGACATCACGAGATGTAAGCAAACACTAAAGTAGTAGTAAGTAAAGTCTGTTTACGAGCCTAGTGGCCCATTAGGCCGGTGCTTAACTCCGGTTTCTGTAGCATGAAGCGACTAGGAGTATTTCTACTCCCCACTGGATGGGATGCCAGTCCATCGCAGGGTTACCCCCAGCATTAAATTGCCGGTACCCATTTATACAACTGGGTGAAGAGAGGCACTGTGAGAGTAAAGTGTCTTGCCTAAGAACACAACACAATGTCCCGGCCGGGGCTCGAACCCAGACCACTCGACTCGGAGTCGAGCCACCATGAGGCCACCGCGCCTCCACAAGCAAACACTAAAAGCACGGACTAATTCATAAACAGCGAAGATTTCTCTCGTCTGATTGGGTTGTTTTTTCTATACAAACACATTCTCGAACTATGTCCTGCGTTGATGTTTTTCCGAGTTTCACAAAAATTGAGAGATCGTAGAGTTCTCGAGCTCAAAATTTCAATGGCTTGAGCGACACAATTAAATGAAAGAAATGATAATTTCATCCGAGGAAGAGATTCCTAAAATACACGATATTCGCCGGTAAGCTAAAATTGTCTACATTGCAGAAAGGAAGCCTAGCTCCCAACATGTGGTTTCGTAGCTCAGATTGTAGTGGCGCCCGAAGGGTATCTGGGTTAGAATCTCATCGGAGCCTGGATTTTTTCTGCAATTTACTTTAAGTGCGACTTAACTGCGAAGATATTTTTTTGTATGTCCCTGATTCAAAGTATATCATATCGCGAGCTAAAACATTGACACAAAATATGACGACTTAGTTCTAGCTTGGTAACGATTAAGTTTCACCGACTTTGTCGTTAGTCGAATCTTACGAAACTGCCAAACCCTCCGCTAGTACCAACTGTACCTGAAATAATCCAAGGCATTGCTGTAGATCCTCTCCCTAATAACATTCTTCATAATCGAGTTTGACAAGAAGTCTCCCTGTAGAATGGACAGTCCCAGGTGAAGTAACCTGAACCTAGCTCTAAGGGCGACAATGTGCCGGGACACAAAGTTCTTCCTTTGAACAGACAGAGGAAGGCAACGCTGTAGCATAGTAGCAAATATCTCCACCTACAGCCGGTACAATTGAAAGAAAAAGCACATTCTTAAGTAAAAGTTTGTCTTAACGCTTTCACTCCCAAGATCTCACAGGTAAATTTCCTTGTTGTCTGCTATACAACTGTTATGACGTTACTTCGGAGCAATTGGTTTTGGATCAATTTTAATTCCCTAATCGATATTTTTCTTTATTTTCGTCACTTTTCTGCTTGATATTTTATTGATATTGTGAGGAGAAATTATGTTTTGGTCACTCAAGGAAGTTAAAAGATTAAATGGAAGAATGAGAGAATGTTGAAAGCGAAATAATCGGCTCGTGCTAAAAATGGCAGCCTCCCAATAAGGCAGGCGCCAGCCAGCCAGTTAGGTAAATTATCCTTTCCTCATATGTAACTTCGCTGAGCGATCGTGTTTTTCTTGTTTCTCGAGTTTATCGATGAAATTATTTCTGCAAAATAATATGGCGGACTTTTTCCCAGTACAGAATGAGACACAAATACTCCTAAGCTCCAATAAGACCAGAAAAAAGCAAAGTTTAAAAGAATATAAACAATGTAACTGTGCTGGAGCTGTTTTACAAAACGTTTGGGTCCCTCACCTGGTCACGACTGTAATACTTGATCACTTCAAACCGACGAACAAAGAAATTGATCCAAATGTCGTGTGGAGCCACATTAGGGGGGGAGGGTGGGGATCTGTTGTCAGAAAACGCTGCTAATGGACTCTCGGTCAGCTGGTCTGCTGCAAATAAACCGATCCGTCGACAAACCGTCCATTGCCATGCGGCGCTGATTTTACTTAACATCTGGAAATGCATGAAAGTTTTCGTTATGGGAAATGTTACAACCTTCTAGGAAATATCAGTCATTCTAATGTTTGGTTCATACATGTGGTAATTGAGTATTTAAATCTACCAAAAAACAAAAGTAACAAAATCTTACAGGAAGTTCCAGATCTTGTCTTGCCCCCATGATCCACTCCCAACACGACACAGCCGTTGACAAGGAGAGCTCAGTGAACAGATCAGCTGGACACCAACATAGATTATGAAGCAGTTGACGATTAACAGCTGAGGGAATAAAAAAAGAACCAATTATATTATAACAACAAACACTTTAAGGTTTTCGGGGGCACAAGATTTTCTTTCTAGATACTCTCTCGGTTCGCTCGCTCGCGCGCGCACGAACCGGCGTATATTTAGCACCGAAAATCATTCTAGCCATCGAATCTTTCCTTTACCAAATTTGGCCTAGACCTACCCTGAAATTCCCTTAGTTTAGCTTTACCGCTCTCGCGCAAGGAAGGTTTCCTAAGATTCGTGCGGTATACTGCAAGCCGTAAATCGCACCACCGTTTTTCTGGAAACAAGATTTTCTTTCTAGACTCCCTCAGTTCGCTCGCTCGCTCGCGCACGAACCGACGCATATTTAGCACCGAAAATCATTCTAGCCATCAAGTCTTTCCTTCACCAGAGTTCGCCTGGTCTTACCCCGAAATTCCCTTAGATTAGCTTTACCGCTCTCACACACGGAAGGATTCATAAGCTTCGCGCGATATACTGCAGGTCGTAAATAAAATTACTCGTTTTCGTGGGCTTGGTATTACTTTACTGATTTCTTGCGAGTTCTGCTTCAGTTACGAGCTAACTGTTTAGGGCGTTTTTCGATTGAGTGTCGTAAAGCCAAAACCAAAGTAATGACAACAGCCAACCAGAAGAAAGGAAAATACCTTGAAGAGCCAATGAGAACTCAGAGTGAAAACAAGCAAACCGCCAAAAGCGCGGGAAAACGCAGGCGATCAAGTGGCATCTGATTGGTTTAGAGGACAAACCCAATGCAGTCCCGGAGTACTTTCGACACTCAATTAAAAATTGCTCAAACTACAAATATACACAACTACTTCAACTAAGAAAGAGAGATTATGACTGCAGTACCATTTGAAGTCACAAGAAACGCAGATGCTCTGAACATGGCGGCTACAAAAGCATCTTCCGTTCCTGATTTCGCTTCCTCTAACTGCTTGTTTAACATGGCGGACAATTTCTCATTCACATCTTTATTGTTAGATATCTGACTGGCCAGTAGTTCCCTTATACCAGAAATCTACAGAAAACGATAACCAATAAAAGAACGTGCAAAGTAGTGTTTCCTATCATTTATCCTTAACTGTGCTTAACCAAGGGGCAAAGCGAAGCAAATCCAGAATGCACCGATTAATAACGCAACAATTAATATTGGGAATTTGACGTACCTAATTCTGTAAGCTTTAAGTACGAGAGTAAAGGTAGGTAGGTGAAGTTTGAACCCAAACCAAGTGGCCTATCCAACCGGAGCGAATAGGGATATTACTACCCTCCCCCCCCACCACTTCATCGCAAGGCTTACTACCTCCCCCCCCACCACTTCATCTCAGGGCTTACTACCCCCCTCCCCCCCCCCAACACTTCATTGCAAGGCTACTCGCAGCATTTCATCTAGCTTTCCTGACAGTACCAAATTCTTCTCCTGGTCCCTGTTGTTTGAAGGTTAGATAACGCTATGTGGATCTTTATCCGGTAGATAGCGCAGTACGTATTACTATCACTTATCCGCTGGATAGCGACTGATTTAGCCGTCGGATAGCACTATCTCCCCTTTATACAACTGGGCCCTGATGAAGAGAAGCACTGTGAGAAAAAAGAGTTTGCCGTAATTTCCGGCCGTTTACCCGCACGGCCGATTACCCGCACCGGCCGATTATTGCATACGGCGAAAAAAAAAGTCAAGAGATTACCCGTACGGGTGGATAAACCGCACCTTAAAACGGCTCTAGAATTCATAACTTTTCATACTTGACAGAATGCGAATTCGTGGCCACATTTTGTGTTATAAAATAACCAAAGTTAAGCGCGCACTCTGATTGGTCAATTTAGCGTTCCCCATTTGCCCATGGGTGTACGCTGCTGACGTGAGCAAATGCAAAGACTATTTTTCCGCGCGCGCTTGTATTTTCTGGTCACGTAAGATTTGTTAAATAAAAGGGAACTCTTTAGCTACAATGTATCAATGTTATGTTATAAAACAAATGGTAAACACCACAGCGTACACTATTGAGTTATGGATGCACTTGGGAGGTTTGCTAAGCACTCAAGAAGCCAGAGTCGCTCTCGGCTATCGCCTCGCGCGACTCTTACGCTTCTTTCGTGCTTAGCAACCTCCCGCGTGCATCCATAACTCAATGGTGTACGTTGTGGTGTTTACCATTTGTTAATGAGCAATCGTTCAGCGCCATGTTGATTTGTTGATTTATCAAAAAAAAAAACAAAAAAAAAACCGATATCTCCAGTTCTCCTGGACCTAACAAGTCCCTTAAAAGGGGAAAATTCTCTTCAGCTCAAGCTCGTTTTGGCTGGAAATTTGTTACTGATGCGCCGGATATCCGTGGATTATTTTTGTCACAATCAAGGTTTTGTTTACGTCTCGATGAAAATTTGTTCGTCACGCAACTAATTGTGCGTGAAATAAACTCGAGTCGGCAAGTTTTCGTGTCACTTTGTGGCAGTCTTAATACAATAAAATTCATTTGAGAAGTGGAAACACAGGTAGGTGAGAACTTTTTTCAATTCAACTGCTAGTAGATTTCAAAATTGTCACATAACCCGCACCTTCCCATTACCCGCAGTGGCGCGTGTTAAAGGCAAAATCAACAGATTACCCGCGGGTAAACGGCCGGAAATTACGGTACCCAAGACCAAAACACAATGACCGGGCCACCTCTCGTACCGGAATCCAGCACACCAACCAATAGGCTCGATTTTTGCAACATGCACGCCTTTGAGATAGGGGCTTCATCGTATAAGTTTATATACTGGTCAAAATCTGCCATATTTACCTCTCCCAGATATCTGCTCCTCAGAGTCAGTCCAGACACCACTTGTGAAGTGTCTTGTTTCACACAGTTCGGTCGTTTCTCAAGGAGCACGTGACTAACCGCTACAGAGGAAGGGTTGAGTCCAGCAAACTGCAAGACATTCTCTGAAGCAAGAGACAAACCAGCGTGGTGGGACCCTCCCTCAGATGCATTTCCCAGCTCCATGATGTAATCCTAAAAAAGAGAATAAGCTCAATATAGGAAAGGCAGCGGTCAAACGTCTGCGCATGTTCCTAGATGGCGTGCTCGCAGACTGTCAGAACCGAGTTGTCTCACACAAGTTTATTACAAACAACTTTACTGTCCTTATCCTATTGCGCACGGTGCTTTCAACACTTTGCCGGGGACTTTGGCTAAACTGCACTGAGCAGTTTAATAATTTGAGGATAATTTTTTGCAGATGCCTCCAAAATCGGAATCAACGTCAGACCACAACACCGGGAGCTACGTTCCCTACTCTTTGCGATAAGTGTGTGGGTTCTATAAATTCCCATATTAACCAGTGAAGAAGATGCAGGAGACGGGGCCCACGGTTTTTCTTCCTTATCCGTGAAGACTAGAATTTCTAACCCAGATGCCATAGCAAAGGCAGCATATCCTCCTCAGTTATTTTAAGAACCTGAGAGCTTGTCCGGTCTGGGACTTGAACTCTCGACATCCCGGACGGCAGTCCGGCGCTGCACAACATAAGCTAACCAGGCAGCGGTTGCAATGATAAAAATGATGATGGTGACCTACCTGCAGTAATGATCTGGTTGTCTCCGGCGCCCACTTGAGCGCCTCCATTAATATTCCACTGCAGCGCGCGGCAAAATCGCTGACTGTCCCTTCTCGGCCGTCCATCTCTTCAGGAACAAAAAGCCTCACAGGCACAGAGCTGGGAACAGTGATCTCAATTTTCTGGTGATTTTCATTCTGAATTGTAGAAATGAAAAGGGGAAACATAAAATATATTGTGTTCATAAGTAAAGTCGATTCTGAGCTAATAGGCTGTAAATTGTTCCAGTTTTTATGGGGGCAGACGGATATCAAGAGAGCACCAAAAGGAGTGGATTAAAGAGGAGGATGTTTCCTTTTTTTCGTCTTGTTACGAGCTTTGGAGAACGAAGGAAAATAATCCCCATCGGGAATTGAACCTCGGACCTTCGGCTTCTGCGCTCCGATGCTCTACCACAGAGACTGTACGGTGAGCTAGGCTCTCCCAAGCTTCATGTATGACACACGGACTGCACTCTGCTAAGATCAGCAATGTCGAAAGCGTCATTTCCGTACACAGAATAAGGAAGGTGTTCATTTTGTTTTTTTTAGTCGAGTGGATGCAAGGGCGGGACGGGCGAAAAACGCAATTCACGCATTTCGCACAATTCACAAAATTCGCGCGATTCATACAATTCACACAATTCAAGAAATTCACATAATTCACGCAATTCACACAATTCGTACAATTTGCTCGATTAATGCTCGCCTCTGCTCAACTTAAACACGCATGAAATAACGTCAACTCTGCAAAGCACTTTCTCCTGGACAGGTTGTTACTTTTGAAACAGTTTTGAAATGCTAGCCTTGAATTTCTTTCTTTCCTCCCAATTTATCACTTGGTTTGACAGCTGATTGCCATGAATTACCAAAAGATCCCTTGGAACTACTCATAAAAGTTCATTTGATTATGTGTTAACTTACTGGATGGTTCAAACACTTGGATAATTCCTGTAGAAGATCCAACATAAAATGAAGAACTCTGCCATTCCATAAAAGATGCGGAAACCTGCGTCCGAAACAAAAAACAAGAAGAAATTTTTGGAGTAAATTGCATTTCTTTTGAGGCAAGAACTGCTATCTTCAAACTGAATTACCATTAAACTTAAGCTAGAAAAAGATAAGCACCTTCCGACTAAGTGTTGTGAAACCTGAATTGAAGTAATCACAATGGCCAATGAGAGCAAAGTTAAATCTGACGAGAAGCCAATGGGAAGTAAGCTAAATATGCAACCTGCCTGAAGCGCGGGAAAACACGGGAATTCATTTTCTAGAATCGAAACAAAAATATGGAATGAAATGCCTGTATCTTTTAGAAAACTTTCAAAAAATGCCTTCAAGAGGAAAATAAAACAAACACTTTTTGAGATCCTAGCAATCGTTCAAAAAGTTGAAGTTGAATTTATCTTCCTCTTGATTGATCAGTTGATATGTATTCAATTATATCGTTTATTGTATCTGTAATTTCCCGCCAAGACTGTTGTCATTTAATATTAGTAATATCATTAGTTTATCAGTAGCCTCTATTCATTGTTGTCAATTATAGCTTTTTTAGTTCTCTTGGTACTTTTAGCTGTATTTAGTTGTATCTATTTCCTGTAAACATGACCCGCCTAGATTCGCTTAGTTACCCGCGGGCATGTTACTGTACTTTTATCTCGATACACAATAAAATGTACGAATGTATGTATGGAGACAAAGTCGCGAATATCTCTAGTTTTGCATCTGATGGGTTGGAAAGATGGGGCGGGTTGTTTTGGACCAATCCAAACGTGTAGTATTGAAAACCAATCCATTTCCAGATTACTTCCGACGATCAATTTAAGTCGCATCACCTTTGTCCACTTACTTGTCAACAAATGAAGACAAATACTTGTCAGCAACTCGCCTTATCCTCTTCTGAAGATGATTAAATTTTACCAATAAAAACTGCGCATGCCTCTCCAGTTCTGTCTCCCTCTCCATTGTTCTTGGTTTGTTGGACATTACGTTTAGAAACACCGAGAACACTTTGTCTCCAACAGCGGAAATGCATTGCCAGATTCCTGATAAGATTACAAAATGAATAAGAAGTAAAATAATTAAAGATGATTTAAAACGTACAAGTCGGCTATTACCAAGGAAATATCCAGTGTGAGCGAATAGAATTAATCCACTTCCGAAAATAACAGTGGAAACTTGCTGAAGACTATTTCAGCACAAATAGTTCCAAGTAACTGTTTAATTCCTCCAAGTGATCAGGAAAATTTTTCTCTTCACGTTATCGACACAATATAGAGCAGACAAGTGATGAGAATAAAGAAAAAAATTAATTAGGGAATTACTAAGTGATCCACCACCAAATTCTTCGAACCAACATCAGAAAAATTGTACACCAGACAGTACGGAGAATCAGTGAAAAGATCTGGGAGGGAAAGGATTAAAAGACGCAGTATAGAAGTTGAACTCGCAAATACTGTGAAAACAAATCCAATTGATAAGCAGAACAAGTTTATGAATTAAGTTTGAGCGCCACAAACTCGGAAGCCATGCTGCCTTCCTGCTCCTGCACCGAAGCCTTATTTTCTTACCAGCTTTGTCTTTTTCGATAGCTTTGTCCTCCAAATAGTCAAAAATGGAGTAGAACTTTCCTGGATCAGACGAAACCCTGAGTGATTCCAGCCTGTACACTGAGAGTAGGTATGTACACTGACCAAAGTTTAACTTGTTTACCAGTGTCACAATTTCTGTTGGGTTTCCAAGAGTTTCTAGCAAAGTTGTGCGTACTTCATTCAGTTCAGCCTGACGATGAAGAGAAACAGAAATTCTGGAATTTTTTTTGGGGTACAAGTTATTTTAATTGGAAATGTTAGTTACAAGTTTCTCTTTTTTTTTCATTTTTAATTTTTCAGTCGTCAATATGAAAACGTTGTCCCACGCAATGCACTTAATTTAACAACCTCACGGGCTCATGGAAGAAACTCGTGACACAGACCTATCACTCCCAATTTTTACGCTTTACACATTTTTTTTCACACTTTTCACACTTTTCACGCTTCTCACGCTTCTCACGTATGTGAATAGCTCAAATGATTTTCCGTCTGGGTTCTTGCTCTCGGATGCAAATTTTGGGGATTTCACGTTGTTGTTTTCCAAAGGATGACTAAAAAATGTACAAAAGTTTTAAATAACATGAGCTAATTCCTCGTTGCCGTCGTTGCCGTCGCCGTTGTGGTTTAAACCTTTTCGGATTTCACTGCTGTGATTTGACAGCAACTAAACGTAATCTGTCGTTAACCAGAAACAACAACAATCACAACAAAAATGGAACATACCGGAGCCACGGAATCATTCCTCAAGGCAGAATTGTACATCAATTCTGATCGGAGATGACCCGTGCCGAGGAGCAGTGGAGACTTGGATGCAATCTGACAGACTCCTTCATACCACTCGTGAGGCCAGATACCGGACCCTTCGACACCGAAGCCCATCACAACACAATACTGCCAGAAGTCGCGGAAAAGCTTATGAAGGCGCGGCTTGGGGTCAGTTATGACTGGAAGTCGCTGCATTACTATTGATATCACTGGGATAAGGACGCCAAGGTTTCCTGCGCTGGATGAAGCCTGAGTTTCAATGTAAAGAAATGCACAGATGTGAGTGAACAGCAATGTACAGAGGGAGGTTAACAGCCTCTGCGGTTGGCGCGTTGTAATCTGGCGCGAGAAGTCTAGGTTTGGGCCCTAGCCGGGTTTTGTGTTATATTTATGTGAGTGTAAATGGGTACTGTCCCTCTCCACCCTGGAGTATGAGTACCTACGAACTGAACTCAAGGAAACCTTGCATAAAATGCTCGAGGGGAGGGGGGTAGGGGTTGCCTACAGTGCTGGCATCTCATCCAAAAGGAGAGCGAAGATGAAAAAGAATTCAGATGGAATTCATCGCTCGTTTCCTTTTCACAATTGCCAATTTTGTACGCAGTAGTCGCAAGGAAAGTTTTGTTATAACGTTGAATCAGAGGCTTCTATTTTTAACCATGTAACCTTTTTTATACGTCATATCTAAACCATGACTTATCACAGAGAAAGGGTAAATGTAATCTTACCTTAAAGGCCACAGGAGCTTTTTCGCTGACTCTCTTACTCTCTAATCCCAGCTGTACAAACAGCTCTAACAGGCGCACCAAGTAATCCTGCAGCTGAGCCTCTCCTTCAAGATTTGCCGCTATATTCGTGTAAGCGTTGATAACGGCAAGAGCACAGTGCCTAGGGAGTTTAAAATAAAATGCCCGCAATAATTCACCACAAATCTAGCACAGCACACGCAGACAACACCACCATCGAAAGGTGAATTCTCCTAACAGATAATTATACATTTCGATGTTGACCAGTTCTGAGAATTAAGGGTTGTAACAAGACGCTTACAAACAGTACCACTCATAAACGTTGATTACACAGATGCATTTCATACGCTCAGACGTAGGGTAGTCAAACACAGATGTACGATTTTCATGCGCGCAATGACGAAAAAAATGCGCAACGTATGTGTTTTTGTTATTCAAAATAAAAAGCTCGGTCATTCTACAGATAACAATCACCTGTATCCCTCTCTTTTGTCGTTAGTAGATGGCTCCGAAGAGTAAGCCATTGAACCAGCGTCTACGGTTATCCTCATAAACATCCCCATCATCTGCTGATAAGACTGTTCCTACAATTGGAAATTTTGCGATGAATTATGATCGTTTAAGATCTTGTCACTTCCCATTTGTTCGCGCCATTTCGGCTATACACTGCTGGTCTCCTTCAGTTGCTCAGGGCGCCTGGTCACGTGCCACCAATCACAGCGAGGTGTAACTTCACTGGACTCTATGATTGGTCACGGATACTGGCGCCAACCGACTTGGTAAAGCTCGTTTTCCCGCCCTTCAGCCGATTTGCTTATTTCCACGTGATAAATTCCTTTGTTCTGATTTGCTGATGTGATTACTTAAGATAAAGTCATCCAAAACTCAGTCGAAAAGCTCTTTAAGAACTAATTAATGCCGCGTAAACGAAGCTTAAGACAGTTAACTCTTTCAAACCCTTAGGTTGACCGGCACCTACATACAATTTTTCACATAAGTATCACCACCGAATCAAACATGAGGCTTGCGAGAATTAAAGAAATGATAGCAACCCTGAAAAGCCTTTGATTGTTAACTAAATTCTCCTAGTCGGTGCCACAGGAAGTATACAAAGAACGATATGGAGAATATGCATGCTGAACTTAGGGTGTTAGGAGTTAAATGTAACCATACCGATCCCGTAAGAACAAGGTATCCCAGTTGCTCCACAATCAGAGGATCCAGAGATGAGGGCGGACGACAAAATCTCTGTTGCAGAATTGTAAGTACAGACTCTGTTGTCTTGGGCACAGAGTGCAACATGAACGCCACATAGCCCAGCGTCAGAATGGCGTTGGTAGAAATAAGAGTGGAATTGCCATCACTACTTTCTGAAATATAGAGTCTGTTGGCGACGCGGGCCAAGAAAGCCTGGACGCAGTTTTCGTCAACAGTTTGACCAGACTTGAGTGCCCTGAAAACAGATCGGCAAACTCAAATTTCACTTCAACATGCGATTGTTTTTTTCGCTAAAACAGAGAACCTTGGCGATTATATTTAGAGTAAAATTACCACGCTTGTGTTCGGAGGCCATGGGCAAGGTATTTGTGGTCACGTTTACATCTATTATTAAGTAAGATTGTACAAAGTGTCTTCCTTATCAAGTCTCGAGAAGCTATTTCTGGCGACCAAATCTCATTATTTCAGGTCGGCGAAATGGCGCTCACTCGCAAAGAAGTTAAGCTTGATGTAGTAATGTTTTCAAAAACTACGAGACTACAAACACCAATGTGAAAATTGCCTCTAAAAAGTCAAATGATCAGAAGTCTTCAATTATTGCAATTCAGCAATGGGAAAAACAAAAACAAGCTACTCAAAATCGTAACCTACCTACAAATACTGTCCAAAGTAACTTTTCTAACTCTCTGATATGGAGAATCATCAGTCCCCTTATATGAGGAATGACCAACTGTGAGATATTTGTCGTTGGTATCTGACGACACCGTCATCACAATGTTTGCCGCCGTTGGCTTCTTTGTATTTTCAGATAACTTAACAAGCAAAGGCGCAGGCTGCAGGAGGAAGTCTTTGAGAGAGGTAAGTACCGGCCTACAAAATAAAATACAGGTAAAAGGTAATGCTACAACACGATTTCAATGGGGAAATAGATGAAAAATATGGTAATTTTTCAAATTACTTATTAAATATAATTATGGAATTACAAGCGATTAACAACGGCGGTGATGGGCCAATCGACCTAAAGAAGTAACTCTCGCCCTCATCTCAACCCATTACACCCTAAGATCAGTTTGCATACTCTCCATACTGTTCTCTATACATTTCCTGAGGAGTTGACAAGGAGAATGTGTTTGACAATCGAGAGCTTCTCTAGTTGGTGATCATTTCCTTTATTCTCGCAACCTTAATGAATGGCTTAGGGGTGATATTGTGAGGAGAAATTAGATGGTGGTCATTCTGAGGGGTCAAAGAATTAAGTGAAGTTGGTAGAGGGAACTACCGGTAGTTGGAAAAACCACTTAAGCGATCGGCTATTGTTCCACGATTGATCATATGACAAGAATAGTTCTTACCACCAAAACAAAAATGCCAGAGGACAGCGATCTATTTCTATTCGGAGAAGATTTGAGACGATTTTACTGAGATAAATTTTCAGACTGAAGAGATGACATGGAACAGAACCGTGGAGATCCAGTGACAGATCTTACTACATGTACAATTATCTCGCGAATATTTTGATAATTTTAAGACAATCGCCGTTCTCAGACAACTTCTGTTTTAAGTTATTGAATACACAGAGATATTGCAAATATAAACTTCCCTTATTGCAAATTATCTTCACCTGGTTAATGATGGAATTTTTTCTGTCAATGTAGCAAGCCCTTCCAAACAACACAGGATAAAGAGACAACTGCCCGTTTGGGCCAAGGATACAGCTAAGCTAGAGCACAAGAACTCTGAAATATTCTGGCAAAGTGTATCACCATCTGTAACAAAAACCACACATAACTCAGTGAAGCAAGGGGAAGACCTTTCGCAGTTGATACTACAAATGAAGTTCCTATACTGCTTGGGGCGTGGGGTTTGAGCAAGAGCAGGGTTCGTCAGATAATTTTTAGTGGCAACTTTGTACAAGATACCATGGTCAACGTGACATACCTTGCTCATCTTGCAATGCTGCTGTCCACACCATCAGATCAACACTGGCTGAGACAGTTTGAAGCTTCCAAGGCAACGAAGCTGCAGAATTTTCTGATTTCTTTTGAAACTCTGCCTTCACTGTTGTGAAAACCTGTTTGCCGACATTATAAGCTCTGCTTGCAACACTGGCAGAAATACCTGAGACCATGGAATAAAAATATTCTTGCTCTTGTTAAGCTGTGCGAATTTCAGTCAATCTATCCATCAGTCACTATGTCTAACTGACACTTTTTCCATCTATCTAATCTATTTTCTAACATAACCAAAGTAAAGCGCGCGCTCTGATTGGTCAATTTAGCGTCCCCCATTTGCCCATGGGTGTACGCTGCTGACGTGAACAAAATAATGCAAAGACTATTTTTCCGCGCGCGCTTGTTTTTTTTCTGGTCACGTAAGATTTGTTAAATAAAAGGGAACTCTTTAGCTACAATGTGTAAATGTTATGTTATAAAACAAATGGTAAACACCACAGCGTACACTATTGAGTTATAGATGCACTTGGGAGGTTTGCTAAGCACTCAAGAAGCTAGAGTCGCTCTCGGCTATCGCCTCGAGCGACTCTTACGCTTCTTTCGTGCTTAGCAACCTCCCACGTGCATCCATAACTCAATAGTGTACGCTGTGGTGTTTACCATTTGTTAATTTTCTGACGATCACTGATCCCAACCCATCCATCTTTCTATAATCATTGTAACTGTCCATTCAGCTTTCACTCCAAAGAGGGTGAATTTTTGAAGAAACTGTGGTGCTACGTCAGTGGGATTTTGTTTTCATCAATATTGAGTTAATAAAGTAACTTCGCCACTGTAAAGAGTTTCAAAGCTGATGTTCCGAGTGTTAGTCCTTTGTCAGAGCGAAAGAAACTTCAGCTCTGAAACTCTTTACGGAGGCCAATTTACTTTTATCAACTCAATTGATAATACCAAAATTATCTTTCTGTCTGTCTGTTACACTATTCGTCTGTCTGTTTCTCAATCAGCTGTTTACACAATTGTCTCTGCCTCTCCGTCTTTGTCTGTGTGGGACCCCCTGTCCATATTTGTTCATTTGGTAATAATAATAATAATAATAATAATAATAATAATTTAATATTTATATTGCACAAATTAACATGTGGATATGATCAAATATGCATCACAACACTTTTCGGGGGACTTTGGCCAGACTGCATCAGCAGTTTACAAACAATCGAAGGAAACTTATTTGAAGATGCCCCCTTCCCCCCCAATTCCCAGTAAACAGGCCAGACCACATCATAGTAATCTCGTGAGTGGGTTCTTTAACGTCCCCTGCCTAACTAGATTAACTAATTAACAGATGCAGGAGACGGGACCTACGGTTTATTTGCCCTTATCCGAGAAGACTAGAATGTCTATTCATTTCTTGATATTAAAGAAAGATAGTGCATTCTCCTCATTTATTTTAAGACCTTGAGTGTTAGTCAGGCCAGGGCTGGAACCATCGACCTCAACCTTGACCTCCCGCGCAACAGTCCAGCACTCTAACCAATTGAACTACCCGGGAGGCGGTTTGGTCTGTCAGACTTGTCATCCCCAGGGGCAATCAGTACAGCTAATTTATTACATTTGCAATTATTACTCTGCGCTAAGAGTTAGATTTTTAACAAGTTGCAAGTACAAGTTACAAGTACTTGCCATTATAAAGGTTCCCTCTCTATACTAATTTCCCTTTATTGCAAATGGATCTGCTGTGATTCATTTGTCTATGGTAAGCTCATTACATAGGCATCCACGAGTGTCTCTTAGAGGCAAATGCTCAAAAATGTTTACATAAAATAAAATGTTATCGTTTGGGAGAAAATGATAGTTGTTAGATCATAGTAACTGAGGGATATGCATCTTTACCTGGAGTATTCTGGCAAAGATCCCTCAATAATGTTACCATAGATAACATTATAGCTTCACTGAACGAGTGGAATGGAAAAGAGTTCTTTAACAGGTCTGCCTAATCACAACAGAAAAACCAAATGGGGTTAACTTACTAGTTGAATTATTCAATCAATCAGTTTCCAGTATTAAGAATCAAAGATAAACATACTAAATCACAGGAGTAGATCAGTCGAGAAAAAAAAAAAAAAATTGGATTGTTTCCTGGATCTCACCCTGATTTAACAAGAAAGCACACTGCTTATGAAAACTGAGTCAATCAATCCTTCTTTCACATGATAGCATAAAGGGAAACACCATCCCATGCTGATCCAATTAGCTACAGGTAAGATTCAGTGTGGCACATTGGAAGAACCTGGGTCAGTGAATCCAGATCAGCAATATTAATTAAATGGTTTTAATGGTCAAGACATTGCACTCCTGAGTTAACATGTCTTCTCCACCAAGGAGTATGATAGGGTGGGGGAGGGTTTATCCTTAAACAGATTGGAAGAGCCTCTGATTAGTTGATTTCTATAGTAGATGCATAACATTAAGGACCATAAATATAAAAAAAAAAAAAAACCTTTAGGACTGAAGCTTTTGATAATATAACGGCAATTGTGTTGACAACTAAAAAGTAGCATGTACATCAAAAATAAACTCTTGTTGCAGCGTATTTTTGGTGGTTTATTCACCTGAGTGTATAGCATGCTTTGCATAGATTTCCACCAAAACATTCCCATTTTTTTAAGAAAAAAAAAAAAGCTGCATGTATACTACTCATCATCATAACTATTTATTTTCACCATTAGAATTCATCTGTTACAGACATTACCTGAATGCAGTCTGACAAGACGCTGTCTAAGCCTTGAAGGATTGGAGAAGTAATCAACTTTTCAACCTGTCCAAAAAACATACAATGAATAAATTAAGGATAGTACGACATATTTAGTTATCTACTTATTAGCACCCTGGGCACTTTTAAACAAGTGGACCTTGAGAAAGAGTGCTTACCAGAGTAAAAACTGGGGGCACTTAGCAAGATTTCACCATTTTTAACATGTGGTAAGATGGCAATTATTAAAAGATGGGAGGCCAGTAAAAATAAAAAAAAAAGAAAAAGAAAAAAAGAAAACTCAGTATTCTTCTTGTGAACTTCAGATTTTTCATTGGACTGATCAAGGCTTGGCTCTGATATCAACTATTCCTACCAAAGGGATGGGTACTGATTTGAGTTCAACACCTTTTTAAGGTTAGAGGCTCCAATGAATTGAATATATGAAGATCATATATGTGTTAACTGCAGTTTCAAGAAATGTAAGAAAGCAATCCTCACAGTAATGAATCCCACTTATGTAGTAGTGGAAATAAGGCCTGAAAAAAGTTCAGGTCCACACAGGAGTTGAACCCATGACCTCTGTCTGTAATACTTGTACAGATTTTCCTATATTCAAATTCATTGATTCATCACTTCAACAACTCCCAGTTGGCTTGTTAGCTCAGTTGGAAGAGCACTGTACCAGTATCGCGAGGTCATAAGGTTCAAATCCCACATGGGCCTGGATTTTTTTCCAGCCTTATTTCCACTACTACATATTAAGTAGGGTTCATTACTGCAAGGATCACTTTCGTACATTACATTGGAGGCTTCATCAGCTAATAACAATAACTTAAACTAAACAACACACTTAACATTAAACAAGCCCTACATGTAATGCACACTTAATCAGGGGTTTCATTAAGGGTCTGGGCACCAGGCAAATTGAGCGGTTGCGAGGACGGTTTTGCTAACCTGGTTTGACCATGTGGAGGAAAGTTTATCTTATAAAGAAGTTCAGTTTAAAAGCTTTTGCCTGCCTGTGAAAATCAGTTGCCCTCCTGCCAAAAACATTAATGAAACCCCTGCTTAATGGGCAACTTACCTTTGTAATGAGGTCATTCAACTGAACATCTGACAAATGATAACTGCTATCTCTCTGGCCTTGTGGAAAACTCAAGAACCGTCTCGGAGCAGACCGACTCAGCGCCTTGGGCAGCTGAGGTTCTGTGGGAGCAGCATGCCCAGAGTTGGTCGGAAACAACAACTTTGTGATCAGGGAGGGGTCAGACACATACACACTGGAGACTCCTAGAGCCTGAGCCACTCCCAACAGGAGTGGAACAGTTGTGCGACAAAAGTTTGCTGGAGTGGGAGTAAGAAAGAAGAATCAGTGGTGATACAAACATTTAAGGTATTGATCTGTGAATTACCTTCAGCAATACCTTCAGAGGCGGTCACAGTAATCAGTGATGCATTACTTCTTTCATGATGATAATATTTAAGAAGTCTTGTGTGGTAGTCTTCATCAAGCTTAACCCTTTGTACCAAAAGAGTGACCAGCACCAAATAATTATCTCCCTTCATTATACATTAATATCTTCCTTCATTATACAGCCAGCAGTACTGGTGGGCAATATGAACTTAATCCTGTGTTCTGATTGGGCTAATATCCAGCCATCTTAACCAAACAAGCTTGGTCAATAAAGGATATATTAATTAGAGCAAAAAAATTCTAATATTGGTCATTATTATATGGCTGTGTCTCACAAGGACTGGGAACTACCAAATTCATGAATTTGATCAGCTGAAATCAATATTGAAAGTGGTCTAGATTTTCCCTTGGATTTAGACCGGCATCTAGACTGGTTTGGAAAAAAAAAAGGTACAAAGAATATAAAAAATTGACATATAAGACACAGCTATATAATAAACATCTTATTAACCGAGCTAGGCCGGTCTGTATGGGAAAATCTTGACCTTGGTCGCTGGTACAGACCTCATTGCATTCGGTCTGTACAGGCGACCTTCGTCAAGATTCTCCCATACAGACCTCCCGCTCGGTTAATAAGAACTAAATAATGCACATATAATATCACCCCTGAAACACACATTTAAGTCATAAGAGTAAAGGAAATGATCATCAACTAAAGAAGACTTGATTGTTTAACAAATTCTCTTTGTCAGTACCTTAGGAAATGTATAGCAAACAGTGTGGAGAATATTCATGCTGGTATTAAGGGTGTTTTACAATTTTTTACCTTTCTTGAGATCAGGAAGCTCTTGATACCTGCAGCACTGATCAATTAAGGTATTGAACAAGTTAAGTTGCATTTTGATGATGTCTCCATCCAAGCTGTTGTCTTTTGCTGCCAGCCCACTCATGAGAGTCACAAAACAGAAAGCAAATTCTCCTGCTAAAGGGCTAGTAGGCGACAGCTCTGGACCTCGCACTTCCAGCCATTTGGCACTTGGCAGACCCTTAAGAACATCCACCAAATAGGGCATAATTTTCTCCTGGTACTGCAAGTTGGAATGGAGCTCAAACAATCCCAGGGCAAGAATACCATCAGTGCCACGTTGATCAAGGACAAACACTTCAGTGCCTGATGCCAGATTAGCAGGACACAGACGGCTTAACCTCTTTACCTAGTAAAGAAAGTAATGTGGAGACATATCAAGTTTTGAATGAGGCATTGGGTAATTCTCCAAAATGTAATGCACAACAAGGCAGTGCTCTAAGAAAAATAGAAGGAAGCCTAGTGCTCTGAAACTGTGAAATCCAGGGTGCCCAGCATATGCTTTTTATGAAAAAGCTAAGATTCCTGAATCACCTAAGAGCAAAAGTAAGGTGCCAGGAGCCACTGGGTGTCGCTCGGCCACAGCCCTAATAACAAATGAAAGTAATGGTAAATAGGCGAAAAAAAACCTCTCACCCAGTGATTTAAGGTAACATTTGAGGTAAAAAAAAAAGACAAAGAACAGTGAAGATATCACCCAGAAGAAAATCAAAATAGAAAGTAATTTCTGCTAGAAACATTTGACAGAGACCCTTGGCATAATGATCACGATATGACTGCCTGTCACTGCAGTGACCAAGTTTCAATCCAATTTTCTCCTGGTATTTCATGAAGTTTTCTATTCATTACTGTTTCTAGCTATTGCTCCAAGTAATTGTCTTTGGTATCTCCTATTTTCTCATTCCAAAGAACACCAAAAACACAATTTAAATGGAATCTTAGGGTCAGATCGAATATATACTTGAAGATTTAATTAACACCTGTTGGAAAACATGATTTTGTCTCGAATACTGCATCTCCTTTTCAAAATCAATACCTTAGACTGTAAACTTCAGGAGAATTTACCGATAAGGTCAACACTGCTATAAAAAAGGCAAAAAGTCTCATACTATAATTCATTTTTCAAGAACAACGGGGTAACATTAAGAACAATTGGAAAAGGATTAATACCATTCTTGGTAAAATACCGCAACCCACCAGAATCCATAACCTAAAAATTGGCGATACTATCTACACTACTCCTGATGAAATCAGTAATGGGCTAAACCACCATTTCTGTAGCATAGGGCCAATTTTAGCAAATGAGATTCCCCTCACAGATGCAAAGTTTACTGACTATCTTCTTCCTCTGCCACATGTCTTTTCTCTAACTAAAACACCTTATGATATCATACTAAAACTCATTCAATCGTTACTGCTGAACAAGGCAAGTGGTCTTGATGGTATTTCCGCTAAACTATTAAAAGAGGTGGGACCTATTGTCTCTGCATCCTTGACCTACATCATAAATATTTCTTTAACTACTGGTATTTTTCCTGATGATTGGAAGGTAGCCAGAGTCACTCCAATTTACAAAGAGGATCTCAAAACTAATCCAAATAATCATAGACCTATATCTGTTTTGCTGATTGTCAGTAAACTTATTGAGAGAGTAGTCTTCATATATCTTATTAACCAAGCATGAGGGCTGTACTGGGAGAATATCGGCCCGAGGTCTTGACAGTATGGACCGAGCACAGCGAGGTCCGTACAATAAAGATCTAGGGTCGATATTCTTCCAGTACAGTCCCGAGCAAGCTTGGTTAATAAGAGATTTATTATACGACTGAAGTTCAAAGGGACACAAGTGCGGTATCATTCAGGACCATTCAGGACAGTGCCCGGTCCAATACTTAGACAATATTGGACCGGCAATAGAGCATTTTGATTGGTTGATTTTAGTTATTGGCCCTCTGACTGCCCGAGTCATGTAATAAAACCAGTTATATGATTTTTTACTGAGGCATGATTTACTTGCCGATGCTCAGTCAGGTTTTCAACCTTGTCATTCCACTTTGACTACCCTTCTAGATATAACCAATGATTGATTTTCTAATATGGATAATGGCTTACCAAATGGAGTTCTCTGTCTTGATCTTAAAAAAGCTTTCAATACTGTTGATCATGAAATACTACTTAAAAAGCTCAATTTCTATGGGGTTGACTCTATAAGCTTAAAATGGTTTCAATCATATCTGACTGATCGTAAGCAGAGAACTTATGTTAATGGTTCTCTTTCTGATTACAGTTCCACTGTTTGTGGTGTCCCTCAAGGTTCCATCCTGGGACCTATATTATTCTTGATTTATAGAAATGATCTTCCTGCGAGTAATCTATCCTCAACACCAAGACTGTATGCTGATGTTACTTGTCTAACCCTTAATGCTCATGATCCTACTGATCTACAAATAAAGCTGAAGAGTGATCTAAACAAAATCCAATCTTGGCTCTAAGCAAATAACCTTAGTCTTAATGTGAAGAAAACTTAGCAATTATTGAAATATTTAAAATATTCCATTATTGCTACTCAATACAAGATCACACGTCTAGATCATCAACCTGATGTAAGAATAAAATCGTGTTAATGGACATTCTGTGGATAGAGTCAGAACCCACAGATACCTAGGGGTCGAAATTGATGATACTTTAACATGGCACTCTCAATTTGATCAGATTGTTAAAAAAGTATCAGCCGGCCTGGCAATTCTAAAGCGGGCCAGGGCCGAAGTACTGCGTAATACCTTAATTCACATGTATGTACAATGCCCCTAGTTGTTCCATTTTTCGACTATTGTAGCCCAGCAAGGGGTTTGTATCGGAAAATGCCAATCTGAGAGACTCCAAAAGCTGCAAAATAAGGCTGCTCGCATAATAACCAGTTCTGATTATACAATGATGTCGCCATCTGCTATTTTATTACATGACCTTTGCTGGAATACACTTGAAGAAAGGTGTACTAAACAGCTAATGATTACTATATATAAGGTGGTCCATGATCACTTTCCACCTTGGCCTCATAATCTTTTTCAAACAACATCACGAGTCCATACCTATAATTTGAGGGACTTGGTTCATAATCTCTTTACTTCCAGACCACTCTCTCAAACCAGAAAACGTAGCCTACACTATCAAGGTGCTACACCATGGAATAGCCTCTTAACTACTAGCAAAACCCAGACCACTGTTACTGCCTTCAAAGAATCCCTGCTGACATAGGAATTGCTTTTTGTTAAAAAGATTAACGATCTTTTTATTTTAGGATTTAATAGCTCTTGTTGTAGTATTATAGTAGGTTATTATTACTATAGTCGGTTATTATTACTATAGTCGGTTGTAGCATTAGTTTTTAGTTTTGGCATTGCTGTTGGTATATAGCATTGGAATATTACTATTAGCATAATCAGTAGAAATAGTGCTCGTTCTAGATTACTTATGAATGATTATTTGTATATCTAAGTTACACACGGCTCGATGGAAGAGCATATTTTATATGAAATTGATACTGTGTATAAATAAAGCTTATGTATGTATGTATGTATGTATGCATGCATGCATGCATGCATGCATGCATGCATGTATGTATGTATGTATGTATGTATGTATGTATGTATGTATGTACTGTAGGTAATTAAATTGTTCTTCAATCAATCGATCGACTCATGTTAAACATTGAGTTGGTTCCAAATTCGCGAAGATAGGTAAACAAGTTCCCTTCAAGCGAATGTTCGCAATAAATCAAAAATATTTTGTTTTGCATCTAATGGATACAGAGAAGATAAAGTTTCCTGAAAAATTTTCAATCCTACCTTTTCCCAGGGTGCTGGATTTAAAGCAGCCAAGGAACATGCAAGATAACGCAAAGATTCGGCCGGTTTAGGTCCACTGACCGCCATTTTGTTTGTGAATAATCATCTGCCACCGTGAGAGGGTTCTGGGTACGAAAGTAGCTTCGTTACACAGTCGAGAAATCGTGAATTTTCCGAAGATGAACGATGGTGAGGACTTCGGTACTCACGTGCATTCCCGACGTAGATTTCCCGGAAATGGAGCGGAAGCAAGAAATAAAGAACAGATTACTGGGAATGTGAAAAAATATAACGCAGTCAACTGAAAGTCTGTTGTCGGCACTATCTCGAGGAACAGAAAACCATTTTAGTAGCTGTCGTACCTCACGATTCTTCTCAGTCGTTTCCAAGTTTTCGCCTTCTCAACAGACGTGTTTCCATGGCTGATCGTAAACAACAAAGTAAGACAGTTTTATTATGTTGTTCTCCATATTATCAACGGTTGCCGATTGATAAATCAGAAACTGATGTCGATTGATATATGAATTCGTTGACTTTTACGATTTCCTTGCCTAAATTTAAGACCTACTTTCGCGCGTTCGACCGTTGGCATTTGAGCGCAAATATTTAGAGTACACAAGTTTACCAGCGCGCGAGTACAGTCCAAAGGTAATTCAACCATGTCAGAAGAATCTGTCTCGTGATCTGCTTGAAGCCAAAATGTGCCTTATCCTACACAACAGTTCCCATTAACGGTTGGTGTAATTAATTCGTCCTAAATCACAATTCAAGTCCATAAATCGCTTACTTTCGAAGGCTTGTTTATTGATGTATTCGAGTCACAAGTACGTTTGTTTATGCAGGTTCTACAGACTATAAATAGCACGACCCCATGTAAATCTCAATGCCACTTAAAAGTCATGGTTTTCAATAGCAATTGATCGTTTCCACTGTTACGCATCGACAGAAAGAAATTCCGGCCTTGAATGTTGATTTGCTTTGAAAAAACAGGAACTCAGGAGGCGATAAGTGAGTACCGAGCACATGGTAGAACTAAGGCCAACATAGAATAATAGCATCGAGGTTTCGCATAATAGTATACGGACACGAATAATAGCATCGAGGTTTCACATAACACCATACGGACACGATTAATTGCATCGAGGTTTCGCATAACAGCATACGGACACGAATAATAGCATCGAGGTTTTGACGAACATCATCGGCAAACAGCAAAATAAAATTCCAAACTTAATTTTGGCGGTAATCACCCCTCATATGTCTGATCACACATCAGACATGCGCGCCATTTCCACTGCTTTAAACCCATAATCACTCAAGTATGATAACTGGCTTTTGGTAATGATAAGCTTTCATTGGCCTACCAGGCGAGGCTCTTTGCTCAGCTTGTGCATGGAAATGAGTGCTTTGCAGGGGGTTTCGCTTTTCTGTTAGCAAATCGACGACATTTCTCAGCTTTGTTATCCTAGATTCCTCTATCATATGAACAGATGCAAGACGCACACCATGGTGATATAACAGGTTAGCACGAGTGTATTAATTGTCAAAATCGTGCTCTAAGCTCTCTTAGCTTCATCGCCGCTGCTATGGAAGAACAGCACTTTCAAAAGTGATCTAACCCTAGAAAGGATAATTTCTTTCGCAGATGGACCAGACATCCTTGCTAGACACACTTTTCCCACAGTTCGCGCTCGACCCAGTCCTTATTGTACGTCACGCCTGATTAAAACACGAATGACAAACTGGAAACAAATGTCACGCTTGAGTCAAACGAACGGCTATTTAAAAAAGCGAATGTTGAACTTAAAACAAAGACAAAGTCGACGTCAATACACGAACGTAACGCTTGAATAACACGAATGTCGATCTTCAAATACGACTGTCATGGTTACATAAAACGAATGTCAATGTTGAAAATAAGGAAAACGAATGACAAATGTCACGCTTGAATTAAACGAATGTCTAACTTAGAAAACGACTACCAAGCTTAAATAAAACGATAATTGAAGTTGAAAAACGAATGTCAAGGTTGAATAACAGGAATACTGAAATTGAAAAACAAATATTAAGGTTGAATAAAAGGAATGCTGAAATTGAAAAACGAAGGTCGTATGTAAAAACGGCTGACAAATTGAATTTTGATTGGAAAAACGCGCCATACCTGTAAGCATGCAATGCGGGCGTATTCGTACTCTCGCTAACACATCCAAAGTGGATAAGGTTCAGAAATTGCAATGTTATCGGAGATTGGTTAAGGAACTACTTTTCCAAGTTTTAGGTCTCTTTGTTTTCCCAAACTAAAGATATTCGTCGAAATGTTATGCACAAATTTACAGAACCCAATATGGAGCCGCAGTGTTGGTGGATATATTATTGGTCCACCATCATGGCGATCGGAAATAGTGCAAAACATCCGGAACTTACTTTAACTAGCTAGCCCCCTGATTATCTAGACTAAACCAACAAACGTGTACAAAAGCACTTTTTCTAACAGATAATTTCATATAAAGACTAAAAATCAGTAGATGGGTCTATATTTTTCGACAAACGCTATCGTAGCTGTAAGTCACACAGCCATCATAGCTTTGAAATTCAAACTGCGCTGATTTCCAAACCAAGCACGCTATTGAGCTGAAAATTTTGAAAATATATACGAATTTAGACCCGCTTATGCCTGATGGGGATTAGAAATTTTCGTGACCCTATATTTTTAATTTTCCAATTTAAAGATATCACGTGAAAAACATGAATTTGCTGCTTTTTACCATTACTTTCTTGAATTTAGTTATAAATAGTAACTGACACAATCCTAAGCCTGGCCATTAAACTCTGCAATTCGCTCAATTCAGACAAATCCGTTACTTAATTTGCATTTGGATTTCAAGTTATAAAGCTCAACTTCCGCACTTTTAGCTTTCTCCCCCTCCCCCCTTTTAGCTTTCTCTCCCTCCCTCCTTTTAGCCTTCTCCCCCTCCCCCCATACCCTCCCTTTGTTACTCGTCCCAGATCTTCCAACATGGCAACAAAATAAATTCGCCGCGCAGAGTCTCGTGCATACCGTGAACTACCGCCTGCAAGTAAGCCATCGCATGTTTTGGAAGTGACTTTTTGTCAGAGTTTTATATTCTATTCCGAAATCAATTAAATCTTTGAAATATGGAGTATTCTTACTTTCTCATCAATTTTCTAATCGTTGCTAAATTTGTCGTCGAAAGTAAAGGATAAAGCAATGATATCAGGCGAAAAGTCACATAGCGTGGAGTTTCCAGGTCATGCAAAGGCTCTAGTTTGCGTCACTCTTCTCAAATCAAACCGATTTCTATTTTCTATTTTTCTTTAGCAATTTTCTTTAACTTACTGCTTTCTTTATTCTCGGACTGCCAAGATCAAGTCGGCCACCTCCACCTCTCCCACCCGCGTCAACAACCCCCCACCCCCCCCCCCCCGACACCCTCTGCTTTGATGTATTCGGGAAAATCTTGCCTGCATAGAGCGTGCAAGACAAAAGTATGCTTAACTTTTCAAGAGACGGCCAAGCGGGCGAAATAGGAGGAGGAGAAGGGGGGTGGGGGGGGGGGGTCGGCAAAAAGATCCTCCCTGGGAAATTTGGGTAAACGTGAATGCATGGGAATGTATTTTAATGCTACTTAAGAGTTCTTCGGCCCTTTCCCTTCATGGAATATCATTACCACTGTTATTTTTCTTTCGCAAAAACAGGCAGAGATGAGGTATTCAAAACAGGCAAACCAGACGATAAGGAACTTCTTAGCCTTGCTCAAGAAGTCGTGTCAATCTGGAGACAACTTGGTCTGGCGTTAGGCCTAACAGATGCGAGTTTGGATGAAATCCATGAAGACAATCCCAAAGCGTTGGATAAAGCATATGCCATGCTAAGGAAATGGAAGGAGTCACTTGGATCTGGGGCGAGTTATCAAAAATTAGCTGAGGGACTAGATCACAAGGTTATTAAAAGGCAAGACTCGATAGAGAGATACTGCCATATCAAAGGTGAGTAACTCAAACCAAGGGAGCAATCATTTTTTTTTTTTTTTTTAGTCTTTCTTGTTCGCTAATGTGAAACCAACGTTAACATAACGTGTATCAAGCTCGATTACCAGCCGCTGGTCATAAAAAGAGCCTGTTCTCTGCGGATCTGGGGAGGGGGCAAAAATCGTGCCAAATTTGCGCGTAAACGTTTTAAGAAAAGCATAACAAACACTGGGTGCCACTCCTCAAAAGAAAAAAAAAATAGCAAAAAGCGCGATATTGGGAGAGGGAAGAGGCTTACGTCGAGATTCCGTATTCATTTCGCTAGTAGCCGCGGAAAGTTCTATGAGAATAAAGAATCTCTCCCAGACCCCAAAAAACAGCATAATGACTTGGCCAGGACTCGATCGAAATTATGGTGTATCACGTATAAGTATCCACGCGGTCGCTTGTTAGCCTCGTTTTTATGTAGCACGTTCAAGTCGAGATATTGAGGAAAAATAAGTTTCTGTTAAGTTTTTCACATCATTAAGACTTAATTCGACGCTATACGTTAGAAAAATCCTGATAGAACTCAAACCTTTTGATTGGGAGTCCAGCTCGATAAGCTTACTTTCATAACATAGTACTTGGTTAAAGTATATTCCTTCACTTTACAATAATCTCTCCATAGTCCCAGACATAGCCCCTGAAGCAATCGCCAGACTTGCGTTAGCACCCAAGGATGATGACGGTCTTCAAGAAGGCAAATGTATTTTCTAGGCCTTCGTACATGTGCAAGAGGTCTACGGCAATTAAGAGGACATGTTACGCGGTATTAACGGGCCTTTACACGCTATCATCAGTATAAACATTCTCCATGCTATTTCCTTTACAATTCGTTTGGTGCTGACAAGGAGAATTTAGTTAAGAATCAAAGCTTCTTAGATAGGTATTCCTTGATCTCAATGAATAATTCAGAACAGTGATACTGTAGGTAGGAATGAGAGGCTGGTCACTCTAAGGGTTTAAAAAGTTATCGATTATCACCTACCTTTTTTTCTTTTTTTCTTTAGCTGAAGCTTCAATCCCGAGAAAAGTTCTTACTACCGTGGAGATTCTTCCTGGTAAACCATTTCACGTGACTCGCAGACGAGGCAGAGAAATACAAAAGGTAAACAAATACTTTGTGGAGTTGAGACGGGATGTTCCAACCTCCACAGTCATTGGCTTATACATTAAAGGTCCCCCCGGTTGTGGCAAAACCCAACTAGCAAGGCAGGTTGGAGAAGAGTTTGAACAGAACACTGCACCGCGGGGTCATTTCCAAAATGTGCCGTGTGTTGTCGCTACGTTGCAAGCACAATCTCCTGAGGCAATGTTAGAATCCTATAAAAAACTACACGAGAAGTTAGAAATCCCTAACGCACATGAATGTCAGGGAAGTGTCCGCGAGCGGATCAAGAGTTACATGGAGGATGTTAAGAATTACCTTCGTAGGACATCATCAGTTTGGCTTTTGATCGTCGATAATCTAACAATCAATGATCCAATGAGAGAATTCTGGCCTTCTCCGGGACAGGAAAGCCCATGGGGGGAGGGAACAGTCTTGGTCACGACTCAGGATAGTGAACTCGTCCCCAGATCCCACGTGCATGCCAAGAGTATGCCGCTTGATTCAGGAATGGAAGAGGAAGACGCTATGGAATTGTTAAGAGTCATATCAGGAATGGATGTGGATGAAGATGCTAAAAAAGTCGCTAGTTTTCTTGGATATTTCCCACTGTCTCTAGCTTGCGCAGCAGTTTATGTTGGGCAAATGAGAGAAGATCGCCCGTTATCAAAGTTTTCTTGGAAAAATTATCTGTCGAACCTCCAAAAGTACTACGCGTATCTTGATCATTCTGACTTCACACATCACAATCCATGTTATCCCAAAACAATGCTAGCAGCAGCAGAGTTCGCAGCCAGACGGATGGCCGAAAACAACAAAGTTCTCCGAGCTGCCTTCGTGTTCCTTTCGTACTGCTCCCTACAACCTGTTCCGTTGGATACTGTCGCTGATTATGTCTTACGCGAAGCTAAAGCCAGGGTGCCAGATGACGTCAAGCTGAAAGTAGCAAGGTGTTCGTTGCTAGTATATCCGCAAACAGGAGAAAGGGGAATAGAAGTGGTCACACTTCATCAAGTGATGCGGATGGCGTTCTCTCAAATCAGGCGAAACCCAGACGAATCGGAAGGAAACGTTGATAAATGTGAAGCTTCTAGTGAGTCTCTGAAGAAAAAGGAATTGAATGGGGTACTTCAAGCCTTAAACGAAGCCTACAAACAAAAGAGAGGTCAGTTAAAAAAGGAAGATCTCGCTATAAGGATTCTGTTGTGTCCACACTTGAAAGAGTTTGTTGAAGGAGTGGAGGTGGTCCAGTGGCTTGAAGAAACTTTACTTGTACAGGCGTTGGTTCACCTCGCAGATGGTCTCGTGCACGTTGCTGGGGCAACAGACAATTACCGCGTGGCTTTACTTGAGCGCGCTTATAAGATCAACAAACAACTGGGTTGTACTGATATCGATGCATGCACGTTGCTTTGCGACTTGGGCTACACTTACCGTGAGGCGGGCTTACTCGATAAAGTGATTCCGATTCTTGACGAAGCCAATAAGCTCTGTGAGACTCAAACGGATCGCATATGGATGGAAAAGAGATCTCGATTATTAAACATACTTGCTTTCACGTTCCGTGAAAGTTTTCAGCTGGATTTAGCCAAAGAGTACATGAAGCTATGCGTTGAAGTGACTAGGAAGGCTTATGGGGACATTCACGTTCAGCTGGTTGAGAGATTATGCAACCTAGGAATCATTTTGCATGACAGATGGGAAAACGATGAAGCTATTGAAGTCATGAAGGAAGCCAGAGAAATCGTCCAAGAGTGCGACTCGGCAGAGATGTTCATTCGTGGCCAGGTGTTGAATTACACGGCTAAAGTCCATCTGCGCTGGTATCTCGGTTTGCGTCACACGCATCCACACGTATGCAGCACCCAAATGCATTTGACAGAATCGGCCATGCTACACGAGCAAGCATTAAAGATCTACCACGATCTTCACGGAGATAATCAGAAGTTTACCACCGGAGTTATGATGACATACGGAACGGCGAAACTACATTTAGGAGACATTGACGAAGCTTACGAGATGTGTCAGAAGGCTGTTGAGGTGTATAGAAACTCACAACACATTGCGTGGCCACGAGCGGGTACTTTCCTCGCAGATGTCTTACTCACTCGGGGGGAGTATCCACGTGCGAAGAAGTTTCTGGAAGAGCTTGTACAAGCTCATAAGGATTTGAACCTCGTAGTGAGCCCTGGTGCCTATCATCCAAGGGCTCTCTTGGGTGAGGCTTCTGTGCATGTTGGTGACGTGGAAGCTGGAGAGAAGATCATGGAAGAATGTCTACAAGAGTGGAAAAAGAAAGGAATTCATCCAGAACATTACTGGGTAGCTCGCACGCAAGCGTTTCTGCAAGGACTTAAGTCACGAGAGTCGCAGAAATGCGATGACCGAAGCTTCCATGAGTTGCCCGATAAACTAGATTGATGAAAGATTTAGAAAAGCCTGTGGAGTCGCTGGAATATTTGCTGTTTTGCAAACAGAGGGGCGAGCGCCGGCACAAATGAAACATCTTGTAAATTTGGAGGTACGCACCATGCCATGAATCCCCTCGCTTCGACGCAAATCGGTGGCGAGTTTGTCACGCGTCCACCGTCGATTACACGTCATTAGGGACTTTAAGCAGACCACGACGTCTACAGAAACGAGAACGTGGAAAAACAATAGATCTAATTGGCAGAACAATAGCCCAGCACGTGCGTTTTAGAACGTTGTACATTTCTTAGCCGTCCTTTGCAAAAGAACAACGTGAAATCACCAAAATTTACGTTGTCTGCGAAGCGAAACCGCGGCGGCAAATTATTTTCATTTACATTTGAAACTCAACGCTACTTTTATGCGTTATGTTGAGTTTGAAGTCTGGCGCCCTGAGACGGTAAACACATGAGGCCATTTTCGAAATTCTAACTAAAAGTAGAAACTCGTTTTTTAATCGACGTCTTCCGTGGCGTTGCCGTCCTGACTATTTAAAGTCCCTATTGTGTGCAACACAATTTGTACGATTGATTTGCTACTTCTCGAGTCTAAAACGTATTTGACATGCTTTCTATTTTCTCGTTTAATGTAACCATTTCGTCGGTGAAAGAAACCTTATTAACTCTACTATTTGACCGAGCGAATGCTTTTGTGCTTGCTCGTACAGGCCTAGCTGTAGTTGGTGAAGAAAAGTTTTCATTTCTTGTGAAGCATCTTCGGAATAGCTATCAGTCTGCAGTTTCACGCGAGTTGCTTCGCATGTGAACAGTTCAGCCAATTAAATGGAGACACACACCGAAGGAGGATTTTTTGACTTATTGGTAGTTTTGCATTTTCGAAAATGACCGAAGCCTTGTGCTTTTTGACTAGCTCTGACTCTGTGAGTAATCATAACAGTCTGACCTGTTTTTCCGTGCGTGTGTGTGTGTTTGTGTGTGTGTGGGAAATTTTCCTATTGCCAATTATTGAATTTTCTGATGCCTGCAAGCAAGTATTTTTTGTCCACGACAAGTCAAAAGAGGATGCCATGTTACTTTCCTAGTCTCTTATTTAAGTCACTTTTAACATTAAGAGTATCGAATGGTCTTTGCGAGCACTTGCGAGCGTGCGAGCAGTGTGTTTATTTTTGCGAGCAAGAGCAGTTGTCAAAGTTTTCTTGCGATCAGTGAGCACTTTAGAAAATACAGATGGCGAGCAGCGAGCACTCTAGTAAAATACAGATGGCGAGCACTTCGAGTACTTCGTAAATTTTCCGCCAGCCGGAATCTCTCTTTTATTAGTAGGATACGTTGTTTAGCGCCAAGTAATAGCTAATAATCTGGCTGACACCTACAAAACAGAACAAAAGTGCAAAGCTAGGGCGGCTCAACCATTCCCTGCATCTTACAGCCAATTGTGCACTGCTTGATGCCACATTACGTCACGTAGCTTCGCGTGAGTCAGTCAGGGTGGAAGCTCAAGAACTTCAAGAGCTCTTAAGGAGATGTACTGGATCCAAAGCCCGCTATCTAAAGTTTTCCATCTCTTTCTAAGCCGACGCTAAAATGGAAGATATATTTTGTTTGGTTATATAGTTCTTATGAAATCTAAATAACGTGATATTCGGTCTAACAAGCATTTTGTGCTTCGGTTTCGATGATCCACAAACTGGTTTCCCACTGATTGACTGAAAAAACTTCAACGCGATGAAACTTTATTTATTTGGAGGCTTCTAGAATCTAACCAATTACAGCCGTACAGACCTGACAAGCTCTATTAGTAGCTCTAATTGTCAAATAGTCTAGATTACTTTCTACCTTCGAGGGTGCCTTTCGAGAAGAATTCTTGCATTTTGTGTTTCCGCGCGACATATCTACAAACCCTGATAATTTACTCAAATAAAAAGTGGGAATTTAGATCATCAAAGGTTCGCAAGTAAAGTTGTCTCCGTAGGAGATTTTGTCATCTCCCGCCATGTCGAGCTTCGTCTTAATATATCAGAATTTCCGGAAAATAGATCGTGTTACAGTCACGTTTTGTTCTTCAAGCGAAAGAAGGGAGGGACATCCAACCGGGCAAATCTCGACAAACGTGAGATCTGAATACATTGTAATGCTACTTGAGAGTTTTTGCCCTTTTCCCATCCTGGAATATAACTACTATTGTTATTTTTCTTTTGTAAAATAACTACATTTTAGGAGACATACACGAAACTTGCGAGACATTTCAGATGATCATTGAGGTTTACAGAAACTCAAGACACTTAGACGCATATAACATTTTTTCCTGGCTATTTTCGAACACTTACCGGTAAAGTTTTCTAGAACTTCCTTCAATTAAATTTGCTATAAAACGATGCAAAGAAATGTCTCAACAATGGGAAATCGGAGAATCGAACGCAATTTATTAGTCTTTCTATTAGTGGAGCCCCATACCCATGGAACTATCGTCAACCTCTTTTCGCTTGATTGTCACATGACTGACCGAACGCACGTACGTACGTACGTGCCTTCAGACTGCACGGGTAGGGTAGGGTAGGGGAGACTATCAAAACGAAGGGAGGGGTGTCTCAGGCGAGTCTTGGCAAATGCACATCTCTTATGTTATCATTAATATTACGAACTTGGGAGCTCCGCTTTTAGGCTTGGCTAAATCTATACATTACTCCTTGTAAATATTTTAAAAAGAGTACGCTTGTGCATTCACGAATGTAGTAACTACACTTGTGGGGTAACGATACAACCGCCTCCCGGTTAGGTCAATGGATAGAGCGCTAGAATGTTGTGCAGGAGGTGAGGGTTCAAGCCCTGGCCGGACCAACACTCGAGGTGTTAAAATAATTGAGAAGAATATGATACCTTTCTATAACATCAAGTAATGATTAGATATTCTAGTCTTCACGGATAGGGACGAATAAATGGAGGTCCCGTCTCCTACAGGGTTATGGGGTAGGAGACGTTCATTTCCCACGCACGAGATTACTGTGTGATGCATGTCCTCCCCTGGGGTGGGATGGGTGGGATTTAATGGGTGGGCTACTCGCATGGATCGTATATGTTCCGTTCTAGACCTACCCTACTGCGGTAATGCAGTGAAAAATGGTGAGAAAAAAAGAACAAAGGCTAGCTTTGAATAGCAGACGCTTTCATCGAGCGACCTTCCTTACCCTTCTCTATTAGAGACTATAGGGGCTTTCTCAAGATTACTGCAAGCTAAGTGGCCCATTTATCACTAAATCAGCTTATGATACCTGCAGCATTGACCAATTAAGGTACTGAACAAGTTAAGTTGCATTTTGATGATGCCTCCATCCAAGCTGTTGTCTTTTGCTGCCAGCCCATTCATAAGAGTCACAAGTTAGAAAGCAAATTCTCCTGCTAAAGGGTTAGTAGGTGACAGCTCTGGATCTCGCACTTCCAACCACTTGGCACTTGGCAGACCCTTGAAAACATCCACCGAATAGGATGCAAGTTGGAATGGTGCTCAAAAATTCCCAGGGCAAGAATACCATCAGTGCCACGTTGCTCAAGGACAAACGCTTCAGGGCCTGATGATGGATTTTCCTGGGCACGTTTAACTTCTTTACCTAGTAAAGAGAGTAAGGTGGAGATAACTCAAGTTCTGAAAGAGGCACTGGGTAATTCTACAAAACGTAATGCATAAAGAAAAAAAGTAATGGTAAATAGGGAAAAAAAACTCTCACACAGTGACTTAAAGTAAGATTTGAGGTAGAAAAAAAAGACAAAGAACAGTGAAGATATCACCCAAAAGGAAACTAACTAGCAATTCTTGCTAGAAACACTTGACAGAGACCCTTTGCGCAGTGATCGTGAAAGGGTTGCCTCTCACTGCATTGACCAAGTTTCAATCCGCTTTCCATTTGGTATTTCATGAAGTTTTCTATTAGTTATTGTTTCCAGCTCTTGCTCTAAGTAATCGTCTTTGATATCTCCTATTTTCTCGATCCACAAACGCCAAAAACACAATTTAAATAGAATCTTAGCGTCATATCAAATATATACTCGAAGATCTTACTATCATTTGTGAGAAAACATGATTTTGTCTCCAATACATGTGTCTCCTTTTCGAAATTAATGCCTTGGACCTTAAGCTTTCGGAAAACTTACTCCTGTAGGAAATTCAATCGTTCTTCAATCAATCCATCGACTCACATTAAACATTGAGTTGGTTCCAAACTCGCGAAGATCGGTAAACAGGTTCCCTTCAAGCGAATGTTCAAAATAATTAAAAAATACTTTTTATCATTTCGCATCAGATGATACAACGGCGATAAATTTTTCCCAAAATTTTCCAATCAAGGAACATGCAAAATAACGCAAAGATTCGGCCGGCTAGGGTCCATCGACCACCATTCTGTCATCTGCCACCGTGAGAGGGCTGCGGGCTCGAAAGTAGCTCCGTTTCACAATCGGGAAATCGTGATTTTTCCGAAGATGAACGATAATGACGAGTTTGGCACTTCCGTGCATTCTCGACTTAAATTTCCCGGAAATAGACCGGAAGTAAGTAACAAGCGATAGTGTAAACTTGATCAATGAAAAAAATGTAACACAGTCAGCAGAAAGTCTGTATTCGGTCTTATCTCATGGAAAAGAAAACCATTTTGGTGGCTGTCGTATCTCAAGATTCTTCGCAGTCGTTTGCAAGATTTCGCCTTCATAACAGAAGAAAATTGGACTTGTCTATATGATTTCCATGGCTGATCGAAAACCGCAAAGTAAGACATTTTTCGTTATGCTGTTCTCTTTATTGTCCACGGTTGGTGATTGATAAATCTGTAAATGTCGATTGATATATGAATTCAACGACTTAAATTTCCTTGCCTAAATTTAAGATCTACTTTCGCACGTTCTACCGCAAGCGTCTGAGCGCCAATATCTTGAGTAAACAAGTTTAATTATCAGCGCGTGAGCTCAAATGTAATTCAACCATGTCAAAAGAAGCTATTTCGTGATCTGCTTGTGGCCAAATGTGCCTTTTGCTTCACAATAGTTCCCATCTACGGTTGGCGTAACTAATTCGTCCAAAATCACAATTTCGAGTCCATAAATTGCTTACTTTTGAAGGCCGGTCTACCGATATATTCGGGTCGCAGGTACATTAAGTTTGCTTATTTGCATATTGTGCAGGCTATAAATAATAGAGCGACCGCATGCAAATCTTAATGTCGCTTAAAAGTCCTAATTTTCATTAACTTATTTGCTGTCTTTTATCTTTACTTTCTTAAATTTAGTTATAAATCGTACCTGAGACAATCCTAAGCCCGAGCGATCAACTCTGTAATTCACTCAATTCAGACAATAATTAGTTTATTTGCATTCGGATTTCAAGTTGCAAAGTTCAACTTCCGCACTTTTCGCTTTCTTCCCCTCCCCCCATACCCTCGCTTTGTCACTTGTCCCAGATCTTCCACCCGTCCAATATAGCGACCAAATATAGGCACCATGCTGAACATCGCGCATACCAACTACCGCCTGTAACGGCAGGCCATTGCACGTTTTGGACGTGACATCTTGTCAGAATTTTATATTCTGTTCCGAAATTAATCAAATCTTTGGAATACATAAACCATTTTATTCACGCCTTCTCGTCAATTAATTTTCTAATCGTTGCAGAATAGACCCTTCGAACGAAGAGCGAATGAGTAAAACGCTTCCCTTTACAGTGGCAATGTATTGGTTCGTTGACTAAGAACGTTTACTATATATGTAGACCTAGTGTGATTTATTTGCTAAGTTCTCTATTGGACGAATAAAAGTGTGACCGCACTCTTTGGAACCAAAATTAGACTTTCTGCTCGAGATTCAGTACCTCCGAAATTCAAAATGGAGCCGCATAACGGCCGATCTTGACATATTAAAAGCGCTTTGAATGGACTTTAAAACAATTCGGATTAAAACACTTACCTCTGTCAGTTGTTTAGTAAGGTTTCACGTCTTCTCTTGTGACTCTCGCTTTGCTGGAAAAAATTCGGGCCTTTCCCAAATCAAAATCAAAGTTTTCAGTCGATTTCATAGGGTCTGCTTGTTGGGCTCCACTATAGCAACGCGTTTTCGTCGAACACAGGCAAAATTTAACCGATTTTACCCAAATTTTCGACAGCAAGTGCCTCGTCCATGTGCATGCATCCGCCATGCTAAATTTCACTCGCATACATTACAAATACAGCAAGATTTCATCGGCTAAACTAGACCTTAGCCCGAGTGGTTGCCATGGACGCCAGATTTATGCAAATGCATAATTTGGTATTAACCAGAGAAGTAATAATTAACTCGAAGTTTCTTGTAGAACGCATGCGCGAACTAAATTTCCACCGCGAAACAGCCGTGCCTTCCACGGTTTTATCGGCCATATTGGTTGGGGGTCAAAGAAAGCCTCGTTGCGTAGCAACGAGCCATAGAATCTCTTATGATAAGAAGACGCGCATCGCTACCCTCCTTTAAATTTTCGCTTTGTTCAATTACAAAAATTAATATTCATCGCTGAAAAAGAGAAGACATCAATAAAGGCGAGTGACTTTTTCTCCTCTCGGCGAAAAACCTTTTCTTCTCTGCGTTTTATGGGAACATTGAGATCGTTTTTCTTTGGACATAACCTCGCGGCCGACATAATGCCAGAAGGTCAGAGTACAGCTCTTCCGAATGACTTTTTGTATTTAAGTAACTTAATTGTACAGAGGAAAAGTTGAAATAAATGTGTTTACGTGCTCTTTAAGCCTTTTCGTCCAGACAGGCCAACATACTCTTGAAAAAACAATAACTCGACAAAGAGAAACCCTTGGTTTAATGGTTTTGGAGATAGGTGTTCTGTCGGCGGCTGTAACAACGATAGAGGAGATCCGAAAAAATGGGTCATCCACTCACATGTACAGAAGTTATCGTTCCACAAGCCCAAGCAATCATTAATTGAAGCATGGTCTCGACAGGTGCAGAAGGGAAGAAAATATTTCTCAATAGGAAAGTCAAGGCAGAGTGTTGTCGTCTGCTCCAATCATTTTCGAGACGGGAAGCCTTCAGTAAGCAATCCAATACCTACTCTTTTTTTGACTCCTTTTGAGCATTCAAATACAAAGTCACCCAAAAGGCGGCGATTATCAACATCGGTTGCTAATGGTGATATCATCACTGCAAGTGACGAATTGATGAGAAGTGGAGACGATTCCCCAGGATTAAAACTGTGTACAGCCTGTGCACAGATAACCAGAGATGCTGATGTTCGACTCTGTACTGGCATGCAAAATACAGATGCTTTCAGAACCTTATTTGAGTACTTACTCCCACCATAAATCCTAAAATTTAAAACTACACAATATCGATGGCTAAAAAACGTATTCTAATTTCTCAACCGAAAGAAGTGCTTTTTAAAATGCCATTCTCGCACCATGGCGGCCACGAGGTCACCTTCAAACAACATATCAATCTGCCCATAAAACGCAGTGATAAAAAGATACTTCGCCAAAAATTCTGCACTTACCTTTCGTAACGCCTTATCTATGTTCCTACTAGATTTGGAGACGAAAATAAGTGATTTTCCCTTTATAAAGTTACGATATTGAGCGAAGGTACCGACGTGCGTCGAATAATTACAAAAGAATATATTGCTTGGTGCTACGCAACGAGATTTTGTTTGACCCCCAAACAATATGGCCGTAAAAACCGTGGAAGGGTCTATTTGTCGTCAAAAGTAAAGGATAAAACGATAACACAAGGTAAAGAATCGCATAACGTGAAGTCTCCAGTTCACACACACGCGAAGGCTACAGTTTCGGTCTCTCTTACTAAATCAAACCAATTTCTACTTTCTATTACTCTATAGCAATTTTATCACTTGCTGTATTCTCGGACTCCGAAGTTCCAGTCGGCCACCTCTCCCACACCCGCCAACCGTCCCTCCCCCCTCGCCACCCCTACTCTGCTTCGATGCATTGGGAAAAATCTTGGTTGGAAAAAGCATGCAAAGCATAAGTATGCACAACTTTCTGAGGGGCAAGTGGGCGAAAACAAGGAGGTGGGTGGGGGGAGGGGAGGAGCAGGTTGAAACATCCTACTTGGGAAATTTTGAAAACATGAGATACGAATACATCGCAATGCTACTTGAGAGTTCTTCACCATTTTCCCATCGTGGAATGTCATTACTTTTGTTATTTTACTTTCACAAAAACAGGCAGAAGTGAGGTGTTCAAGACAGGCCAACCAGACAACAAAGAACTTCTTACCCTTGCTCAAGAAGTCGTGTCAATTTGGAGACAGCTTGGTCTGGCGTTAGGCCTAACAGATGTGAGTTTGGATGAAATCCATGAAGACAATCTCAAGGCGTTGGATAAATCATATACCATGTTAAGGAAGTGGAAGGAGTCACTCGGATCTGGGGCGAATTATCAAAAATTAGCCGAGGGGCTACATCACAAGGTTATTAAAAGGCATGACTTGATAGAGAAATACTGCCATGACGAAGGTGAGTCGCTCAAACTATGGGAGCAGCTATGTTTTTTTTTTCAGCCTTCCTTGTTCGCTAATGAGAAACCAAAGTTAACATAACGTGTATCCAGCTCGATTACCAGCCGCTGGTCAAAAAAAAAACCCGCACTCTGCGGATCTAAGGAAACGACACAAATCAAGCCTCCAGAGTCCCGAGTCTAGCATTCTTTCCTTTGCGATAAGAGAGGATTCTCTCAGGAAAGGTAGCGTGGGTCCATATCCCAAGCAGGGCCTTCTTCCTTCGATATCGATAAGATCAGTCTGCATCCAAATACACAGCGGTCTTGGGTCGAACGATAGGGTATGCGCAGATTGCTAAATTGGGGCAAAGCACGTGCCAAATTTCCCGCATAAAATTTTCAAGAAAAGCATAGCAAACACACGGTGCCACTACTCGAAAACTTACATACTTAGCAAAGGTCGTGATATTGGGAGAAGGAAAAAGCCTATGTAGAGATTCCGTAAACATTTCGCCATGCCTGTACCCGTTTAAAGTCCTATAAGAGTGAAGAATCTCTCCCAGATCCCACAAAACAGCTCAATGACCAGGCCAGGGCTCGACTGGATCGAAATCTTGATAGAACCCAAACCCTTTGATTCGGATTCTAGCTCGCTAAACTTACTTTCACAACATAGCACTTGGTTGAAAGATATTCCTCCACTTTACAATTTTCTCTCCATAGTCCCTGACATAGCCCCAGAAGCAATCGCCAAACTTGCAGTAGAACCTAAGGATAATGACGGTCTTCAAGAAGGTAAATGTATTCCCTTCGTACATGTCCAAGAGATCTAGAGCAATTAAGAGAACATATTATACGGTATAACAGGCCTTTACACTCTATCATCAGTCTTTACATGTTTCATACTCTTCCCTATACTTAACAAATGGTAAACACCACAGCGTACACTATTGAGTTATGGATGCACGCGGGAGGTTGCTAAGCACGAAAGAAGCGTAAGAGTCGGTCGAGGCGATAGCCGAGAGCGACTCTAGCTTCTTGAGTGCTTAGCAAACCTCCCAAGTGCATCCATAACTCAATAGTGTACGCTGTAGTGTTTACCATTTGTTTTATAACATAACATTGATACATTGTAGCTAAAGAGTTCCCTTTTATTTAACAAATCTTACGCGACCAGAAAAAAACAAGCGCGCGCGGAAAAATAGTCTTTGCATTTGCTCACGTCAGCAGCGTAGACCCATGGGCAAATGGGGGACGCTAAATTGACCAATCAGAGCGTGCGCTTTACTTCGGTTATGTTATAAAATTCCTTTGGTGCTGACAAAGAGAATTTAGTTAATAATCAAAGCTTCTTGGGTAGGTTTTCGCTGATCTCATTGAATGGTTAAGAACAGTATTACTGTAAGTAGGAATTAGAGTCTGGTCACCCTGAGAGTTTAAAAAGTTAAAGATCATCATATCGCTTTAAATATATATATATATATATTTTTTTTCTTTAGTTCAAGCTTCAATCGCGAGAAAAGTTCTTCCTTCTGTGAAGATTCTTCCTGGTAAACCATTTCACGTGACTCGCAGACGAGGAAGAGAAATACAAAAGGTCAGCGAATGTTTTGTCGACTTGAGACGGGACGTTCCAACCTCCACAGTCATTGGCTTATACATTAAAGGTCCCCCTGGTTGTGGCAAAACCCAACTAGCAAGACAGGTTGGAGAAGAGTTTATACAAAACATTGCACCACGGGGTCATTTGAAAAATGTGCCGTGTGTTGTCGCTACGTTGCAAGCACAAACTCCGGAGGCAATGCTGGAATCCTACAAAAAACTACACGAGAAGTTAGAAATCCCTAACGCACATGAATGTCAGGGAAGTGTCCGCGACCGGATCAAGAGTTACATGGAGGATGTTAAGAATTACCTTCGTAAAACATCATCAGTTTGGCTGTTGCTCGTTGATAATCTAACAATCAATGATCCAATGAGAGAATTCTGGCCTTCTCCGGGACAGGAAAGCCCATGGGGGGAGGGAACAGTCTTGGTCACGACTCAGGATAGTGAACTCGTCCCCAGATCCCACGAGAATGCCGAGGTTATACCGCTGGATTCAGGAATGGAAGAGGAAGACGCTATGGAATTGTTAAGAGTGATATCAGGAATGGATGTGGATGAAGATGCTAAAAAAGTCGCTGGTGTTCTTGGCTATTTCCCGTTGTCTCTAGCCTGCGCAGCTGTTTATGTTGGGCAAATGAGAGAGGATCGCCCGTTATCAAAGTTTTCATGGAAAAACTATCTGTCGAACCTCCAAAAGTACTACGCGCATTTTGATCATTCTGACTTCACACATCACAATCCATGCTATCCCCAGTCAATGCTAGCAGCAGCAGAGTTCGCAGCCCGACGGATGGCCGAAAACAACGAAATTCTCCGAGCTGCCTTCGTGTTCCTTTCGTACTGCTCCCTACAACCCGTTCCGTTGGATACTGTCGCTGATTATGTCTTACGCAGAACTAAAGCCAGGGTGCCAGATGACGTCAAGCTGAAAATAGCAAGGTGTTCTTTGCTAGTATATCCGCAAACAGGAGAAAGGGGAACAGAAGTGGTCACACTTCATCAAGTGATGCGGATGGCGTTCTCTCAAATCAGGCGAAACCCAGACGAATCGGAAGGAAACGTTGATAAATGTGAAGTTACTGGCGAGTTTCTGAAGAAAAAAGAATTGAATGGGGTACTTCAAGCTTTAAACGAGGCCTACAAACAAAAGAAGGGTCAGTTAAAAAAGGAAGATCTCGCCATAAGGATTCTGTTGTGTCCACACTTGAAAGAGTTTGTTGAAGGAGTGGAGGTGGTCCAGTGGCTTGAAGAAACTTTACTTGTTCAGGCGTTGGTTCACTTCGCAGATGGTCTCGTGCACGTTGCTGGAGCAACCGACAATTACCGCGTGACTTTACTTGAGCGCGCTTATAAGATCAACAAACAACTGGGTTGTACTGATATCGATGCATGCACCCTGCTTTGCGACTTGGGCTACACCTACCGTGAAGCGGGCTTACTCGATAAAGCGATTCCGATCCTTGACGAGGCCATTAAGCTCTGTGAGACCAAAACGGATCCCATATGGATGAAAAAGAAATCAGGATCGTTAAACATTCTTGCTTTCACATTCCGTGAAAGTGGTCAGCTGGATTTAGCGAAGGAGTACATGAAGTTAAGTGTTATTTTTTACTTATTGGCAGTTTTGCATTTGCGAAAATGACCGAACCCTTGTACTTTTCGATTAGCTCTGAGTCTGTGAATAATCATAAAAGTGTGCCTTGTTTTCTATGTGTGTGTGTGTGGGAAATTTTCCTATTGCCAATTATTGAAATCTGCAAGCAAGTATTTTTTGTCCAAGACAAGTCAAAAGAGGATGCCGTGTTACTTGCCCAGTCTCTTATATTAAGTCACTTTTAACATTCTAGGTGTTCCCAGAGTGGATACCCAAAACGCTTGTGAAATGAAAGTTTTTAGTTCAGTACATGTCTAAAACAACTGATGTTGTGTTCCATAAACTGTTATTTAACGGGCGGGAGGTCTGTATGGGGAAAATAATGTGCCCGTAGTCTTGAGTGCGGTCTGAGGTATAAGACCGAGAACTCTATATACAAGACCAAAGGTACAGCTCTTTCTCATTACCGATACAGACCGACAAAAAGACAAAGAAAAAAAAAAGAAAAAAAATTACATACACATGCATATATATATATATATATATATATATAAGCAGAAATGTAATGCTCAAGAGGCCAACTCCAATGTAGCTTTGTTGGTTTATTAGTTCGACGTTTCGACCGTCTCCGTCTTCCTCAGGAGCATACTAATTACAAGAGCACTATTCAAATTTAAAATTCGTGTCAACAGTAAACATGTCATGATGTAATAATATAAAAAAAGAATAGATAACAGCGAAACGTGTTATGGTGACTAAAATATATAAGTTAAAGTAGTTATAATTCATGTAGTAAGCTTATTGATGGTAGGATTTTAGTCTTAAAATCCAATAATTTTCTCTTGCTTTTCTGATTTTGACTTCTAACTTTTTCAATAACCGTAAGTTTAAGATGGTCGACTCCACAGTTCTTAAAATGTCTTACAGAGGGTATGTTTTTATGTCCACCCTTGATGTCGCTACGGTGTTGATTGCCACGGTGGTGAATTGGGTGACCTGTCTCGCCTACGTACTGACATATATATATATATATATATATATATATATATATATATATATATATATAAGCGAAATAGGCAACGTAGGATGATGCTGATGACGTGCCCTCGACTTCGGACGTGCCCTCGACTTCGCGTCTAACTACACGAACATCTCCCCAGATGATCGCCAAATCGTCCTACTTGATAAGGGCTGTATTAAAATCCATATGTGCGTAACTTGAGTAGTCCATTTGCTAGTATATATATATATATATATATATATATATATATATATATATATAATTATACCTCAAGAATTAGGTTACTTGAACTTTTACTGCAACTCTGAGTTTCATGCCTCTTGCGAAGCAATCGTCAGGCAACTGCCAGAAATAACGGTTACAATTGTAACCGTTATTTCTGGCAGTTGCCTGACGATTGCTTCGCAAGAGGCATGAAACTCAGAGTTGCAGTAAAAGTTCAAGTAACCTAATTCTTGAGGTATAATTATCCATAGCTCTAGCCCTGCTATTGAGCACTTTTTAGTAGATGATGATCTCATTCCGCTATTTTGGTTATATATATATATAAAACCAAATAAATGCGAATCTGCTTTCATCAGCTTCGATGTTGTAGAATTCTACCTCTCCATAACGAAAGATCTACTCGGACGTGCCCTCGACTTCGCGTCTAACTACACGACCATCTCCCCAGATGATCGCCAAATCGTCCTGCTTGCTAAAGAATCACTACTATTTAGCAATGGGACCTCTTGGCAGAAGAAAAATACCAACGGCCTTTTCGACGTCACCATGGGAAGTTATGATGGAGCGGAGACATGTGAACTAGTCGGCTGCTACCTCCTATCACAGCTTGCGACTATACCAGAAATTAACATCGGACTTTACCGTGACGACGGCCTTGCAGTTATAAACCAAACACCCCAAAAAGTGGAGAGAATTAAGAAACAGATTTGCACGATATTTGCCCAAAACAACCTCAGAATTACCATCGAGGCAAACAAGAAAATCATCAACTTTCTTGATGTAACGCTTGACCTGATAACCGGCAGATTCCGTCCCTATTCCAAACCAGCAACTACCCATCTATACGTACACAGCAAGTCTAACCACCCACCTTGCATACTACGAAACATCCCAGAAGCAGTTAATAAAAGACTTTCTGAAATCTCTTCTGACGAAGACATGTTTAACAAAGCCGCACCTCCCTACCAAGACGCGTTACACAAGAGTGGCTACACATACAAGCTGCACCTCACTGAACCGGAACCGCACCGACCGCAATACCAAACCAAAAGGCGAAGAAACATAATTTGGTTTAACCCACCATTTAACAGAAACGTTCAGACCAACATTGGCAGAGCGTTCATTAACCTTATTGACAAGTGCTTTCCAGTCACCCACAAACTGAGGAAAATTTTCAATAGAAACACCATTAAACTGAGCTACTCATGCACACCAAATATGAAACAGATCATAGACGGGCATAACAAAGCCACAATCAGGAACGCAAAAATGTCCGAAGATAGCCGCCCCCAAAGATTGTGCAACTGCAGGAACGAAAACGAATGCCCTTTAGGAGGGGAATGTTTGCAAAGCGAGGTCGTCTACCAAGCCACAGTCGATACCAGGGAAGAAACTGAAACGTACGTTGGCCTCACAGCGACAGATTTTAAGACTAGATGGCGCAACCACCAAATGTCGTTCAACCACGAGAGACGGCGAAATGACACAGAGCTGAGCAAGTACCTGTGGAAACTAAAGGAGAAGAGGGAAGACTATTCGATTTCATGGAAAATTATTGCTAGGGCTAGATCATATTCCAATGCCACAAAACGCTGCAATTTATGCCTCACTGAGAAATTTTTTATCTTGTCTTATCCACATGAAGCCTCTTTAAACAAGCGAAGTGAAATAATATCCAATTGTAGACATCGGCGAAAATATATTCTCAGGTATTCTTAACGCTATTATCGGCGCGCGCACGGTTTTCAAGATTTGAATTTTTTAAACAATGTCATGTGATCACGTTGCTGAGTTAGAGTTAACCGTCACGATGCCTCAGTGTGTATGGAGTTTAACCGATGAGTGGATCAACTTTTGTTGGTCTACGAAACAGGCTGTATTAAAATCCATATGTGCGTCACTTGAGTAGTCCATTTGCTACTATATATATATATAAAATCTGTAGACGAGGGAAACCCTAACCCAGTACACCCCAGGCCAAGTAATCATACTTAAATAAATGTTTCAAAAGAAAATTTGCTCTGAGCGGGATTTGAACCCACGTCCCCCTGTTACTAGTCAGGTGTGATTTTTTTTTTGTTTTTTTGTTTTTTTTGTTATTTCTACTAAGACAGCTCAATATGAGCTGTTTAATTACAGCTATCTTACATGACATGAATTAACTAGTTACTAACTGTTTTACATACAATCTTGTTTTATAGTGTGTTACGCTGTGTGGCCGTGGAGGTTGTCTTTAGGGACTTTACGCAACCATGACGGCGACGGCAACGAGCACGTGGAAAAACAAAAAATCTAATTGGCAGAACAATAGCTCAGCAGGTGCATTTTGAAACTTTGCACATTTCTTAGCCTTCCTATGCAAAACAACAACGAGAAATCGACAAAATTTGCGTCGTCTGCGAACCGAAACCGCGACGGCAAATTATTTTAATTTCCAGTTGGAACTCAACGCTACTTTTATACGTCATGCTTAAGTTGAGCTATGGCGCCGTATAAGACAGTAAGCTCCTGCAACCATTTTTGAAATTCTAACTAAGAGTAGAAATTCATTTTTTAATCGGAGTCTTCCTTGGCGTTGCCGTCCTGATTGCGTAAGGTCCCTTATGTACTTATGACTACGGTTGTTTATATTTGGAGGCTGAACCGGTCGTTGCTCACCCTGGCTATTATATCGTTTATGCACCATTTCTGTTTAGAAAGATGGATGGTGCCTCTGGCTTGTTTACCGACTTTTCGGAGTTCACTTTTTGCGGGGTTAATGAGGCGGCATTTAGGGTGGTTGGCGAAGTTATCTTTATGGTCTTTTAGGGTGATAAAGCTTGTAGTTTTGTGATCTGTTCCGCGCTGTCGTCGATTTTGAGCTCTTGGGCGATGAAGTTTGCTTGTGAGTCAATGATGTTAGCGGCGTCGGTGCTGGCTTTCTTGTAGGTGGTTGTGATGCTGTCCCTCTGGATTTTGTCGTGATGCGTCTTGTCAAGCTTGTAAAAGTTTGAGGTCTTGTCCGCAGGGATGAAGGCTTTTGTTGATTTTTTGATTTTGTTGATGTCTTCGTTGAGTTTGTTCTGGAAACTGTTATTGACGTTTCTAAACTTTATGCTGTGTACCATGTCGAGAAGATCTGCTTCAGACTTGTCTAGGTCGCTGTTCTGCGGTGGGCACTTCCTTGATTTAAAACCAAAATTATCGTTCTTTGCTGCATCGTTGTTGCTTTGTTCATCGCGGTCGAAGAAAAACGCTTTCCATCTCATTCGTTTGGTGACGCTTTCTACTTTCTCTATCAGTCTTTTCAAATAAATTTTCCTAGGTGGTATCGGTATGTTCTTAGTTGAATAATCGAAGCGGACTTGGTCCATCTTTGGGTGTCGCGGTTAGACTACTGTGCTCAAGTAGTCGTTTTAGAAGCGTTATAAATGTGAGAGTAGAGCCCACCTTGGCATAAAGTGCTCAATGCTGCATTAGCAGAGCTGGGTATACATTAGTTGAAGAATTAAAGAGGACGCATCGATTCTCTGTTACTCTGAGTTTCGCGCCGAAGCGCTCGTCAGACAGAGTTTTATTCAATAAAGAACATACCTCCTTATAAATAGTGGTTAATTAATTCGTACCAGCGGGTGTCGCGGTAATCTCGTGCGTGGGAAATTAACATCTCCTGCCCCTAACCCTGCAGGAGACGGGACCTCTATTTATTCGTCCCTATCGGAGAAGACCAGAATATCTAACCATTTCTTGATGTTATAGAAAGGTGGCATCTTCTTCTCAATTATTTTAAGACCTTGAGTGTTGGTCCGGCCGGGGCTCGAACCCTCGACCTCCCGCACAACAGTCCTGCGCTCTATCCATTGAGCTAACTGGGAGGCCAATGGCATTCTATGACGGTGATCAGCTGACATCATTTGATCTGATTGGCTAAGAAAGAAGACCAACATTGCGCAAGCTTGCGATAATGTGATTGGTTAAAAATGGATTTAATCCGCGTAAGTAGAAAACGCTCTCTGCTCTATACGAAATGAACAAAGTTTTTAGTATTGTATGCGCAGTTTCTCACGCCACGCGCGTTGCTTGTAGTTTAGTTGTTAGTTCAAATTTTTAAGCTAAGGATTTCGAGGCTAGCCTGTAAGAAGCATTAACTTCGAATCGTCACCGGATAGATCATCGTATGTAAATTGTTGTGGTCGTTGTTTACAAAAATACAAGGAATCTGGACGCACACAAGTTGTTGTGTTGTGTTTATTTTCGCCAGAGGTAGCTGGCCCTTACAAGTATATTGAAACGAGCAAAATCCTATACAGCAATCGCTGTGCAAAGGTAATCATTGTTCTTCGGAGATGGAGCACATCTCTTTTCCCTCCCACATCGGTGTAATCACAATTTCAGGCTCATCCTCTTCATGTTCGCTCACAATTTCCTTCTCTTTCCATACGTACTTTCCAATTTGCTCGCACCCCGAGTCGAATACGTACCTTCCTCGACCTCTTGGCTTGTTCTCTTCAAAATCACCCACATATCTGTGGTTTGAGTGAATGAGTTGGCCTTCCTCGTGCATTTTGCCTTGAAACCATCGCCCATCGTAGCGCGAGCCAGTTTCCTTGTATGTATAAACCCCTTGGCCGTGTCGACGGCCCTGGATCCACTCCCCTTCGTAAGTGTCTCCATTGGGGTAAGTGTAGGTACCAAAGCCACTTCGTAAATCGTTAATCCAGGACCCGTCATACTTGGAACCATCTGGATACAAGAACACGCCGTCACCATTTTTCTTGCCTTCCATGTAGTAACCTACGTACCGCGCACCATTTTTGAATCTTCAAGAGAGAAATATTTTGGTTTTAATCTCTGTAACCGTGACTGCCAATTAGACTCGAGTTGTTAAGGGAAGGCTTTTAACTTTGTGAGAGAAAGTTTCTGACTAACACGGAGTTCTCTGTTACCTCTTAACCCATCTTGGAGGGATGTAGACAAATTTACAGCCTTAAATATTTAAAGTAGATTTTTTTTTTTAACCTGCAGCCGGAAGTTGAAAGAAAAAATTTAGGATTTTATTTTGCGATGATCTGTTGATGTCTATGTGCGCGTCTCAAATTTCTGCACAAAAGTTCCCTATTCATTAACTTCCATTGCAAAATCTATGGTCTTGCAGGTCTCGTTGGGGTGGTTTTAGCTCCTCATCATTCCTAGAATTCGAATGAACTCAGTGTTTTCCAAAAAATTGTTTAATAACATGTAGTAACGACGTTCAGGTATAAGGTGTGGAGGCAACGCTTATATCTTAACAACTTGCTCCATAGCACGTACAGTAGTTAAGTAGATTACAACGAGAGGATTTCTTTTGTGGTTAAGATTAAGAATATGGCATGAATAAATGGCTCGCACCACTGCATTCTCTACTCATAATTTAATTAAAAACCAAGCACTTTAATAAACATTAGCCAATTCTTCCTTTAAAAGAACCCACAATTCCTCTATTCGCTCCGACGAAGGGCTAACGCTCGAAACGTCAGCTTTTGTAATCGTTACGGAGGCCAATTTACCATTTCAACTTAGTTGATATATCCAAATTATTTCGTTACTCCCACCGACGCAGCCCCAAACAGTTTCTTACGGAGTATTATTCATTGTGTGAGCTCTTGCGCATGACTGAACACAGCAGTGCGTGACAGTTTACAAATATTGAATTTTAAATAAACCTTGCGTGAATTGAATTTCGAAACATCGCCACTTCGCTACTATTACCTGCCTCTAGCATTAGAAAGCTACGCCTAATAACACTTATATCTTCTCCTTTCTCCCAAGAATTCTGTGTTGGTAAACAAGAAAATAATCTTTTCATGTTCTGCGACAGGAGAAAGATCAATTTCGAGAAAAACGGGACTTAACTGAAGTAGGAACCTTAACTGAATGTTGTGCCTGAATGAGCAATGCGACTCAGTGATATTTCTTGCACCTGGAAGTCACGATACCATTAATTAATCACCAAGTCAACATGTTCAATGTAAATATAAATATTTAGTTCAAAATTTTCAATAGAAATACAACTAATGAGTGGCAAAAATAAGATAAGAGAAAGCATTCGACCACGGCTGTGTACGTAGCTGAATGCGCCCGAGTTCGTAGATATTAATGCCCTTGGCCCTTATTATATTATTAAATTGCGCCTTTGCTTAGTATCGAAAGATGTTAATTTATTGCCACGCAAATATTATCTTCACTAAACAATCGCTTTTCTTTCATGCATCAAAGTCAATCCTGGCATAGATCAATAAGACCATCCATTGAATTTTTTCAACTTCGGTAGCTGAACGGAAGTTCAACTGACTTCACTGACGAATTATTTTTTGTCATCAAGAAAGGCAAAAGGACACCCTGTCAATTCTGAAAAATCTGCGATGTGAAAATATGACTACTTGATGCTAAAGAAAGGCCTATATTTCTACCTGTAAGTTCCGTTGCCATGTCGCTTGCCATTTTCATAATAACCTTCATATGTATCCCCGTTGGGAAGCTTCGCTCGCCCAAAGCCATGTCGTTCATCAACCTCGTTCCTTTCACCGTCATATTCTCCCAGATATGGCAGACCGTCGTCATCTGGAATCGTTTCCTCATCAGACGACATCTTTATGCGGGCAAACTTTGTTGACACTCAACTTTAAGCGTGAACCTCCGAGGTTAGAAATGGCGGTAGCAATGGATATTGTTGACTTCAACCGATTTCGTCTCCAAGAGATACAAATGAGCAGTCAGCCACGACATGATATCCTCGCGGTATTATGTTACAAATTCATGCGGTATCCAAATTCCTAGACCGTGACAAGAATTGCACGCGAGTGCGAGTAAGCTAAAATAGGACCGTTCGACGGTACCAGTTAAGACTGTTATACTCAAGAATTTTAGGCGTTAATCTCCTTCTTCTCCATGGAGGAGTTCCTTTTTCGGTACCACTGCGCGCGGCAGAGATAATATTGGAAGCAAAATTGTGACGTCAGTAAGTACAAAGGGGGAACTATGGAAAGTTGATCATTTTGATTACTTCGTGAAACAACCGACAGTATGGTCGCTACCACGGTGTTTTCGGTATTAATTCTCTTTGAGAATACCCAGAATGCTAATTATAACATAACCAAAGTAAAGCGCGCGCTCTGATTGGTCAATTTAGCGTCCCCCATTTGCTCAGGGTGTACGCTGCTGACGTGAGCAAATGCAAAGACTCTTTTTCCGCGCGCGCTTGTTTTTTCTGGTCACGTAAGATTTGTTAAATAAACGGGAACTCTTTAGCTACAATGTATCAATGTTATGTTATAAAACAAATGGTAAACACCACACCGTACACTATTGAGTTATGGATGCACTTGGGAGGTTTGCTAAGCACTCAAGAAGCTAGAGTCGCTCTCGGCTATCGCCTCGAGCGACTCTTACGCTTCTTTCGTGCTTAGCAACCTCCCGCGTGCATCCATAACTCAATAGTGTACGCTGTGGTGTTTACCATTTGTTAAATATGAATTGAACCAAAGAATGGGGCGAGTAACATGGTACCCCTTTTAACTTGTCCTGGGTTCACTGTAATTTGCGAAACGAAACGAAACGAAAATCTGTAATTTGCGAATCAGAAATATGTGTTTTGCAAAAAGGAAATCTGTTAATTGTGAAACAAGAATCTTCGCCGAAAACTCCACCGCCTGAAAGAATGATTCAGTCAGTTCACGACAAGTGTGGCTCACGGTGGCCGGATTGCACTCGCAGTCTATCAAATCACAATAACTAAGGCCGTAAGAAATAAAACATATGCGTGGTGTTCTCGGGGAAATCTCTACTACGTTCGCGAATAAATCAATGCGTCGTTTATGTGAAAGAATAGTTGCGTCATAAGGCCATACAGGGCAAATGTACTTTGAAATATTAGCTGGCGCTGTTGTTGCACTGTATAAAAGGTATAAGCAGCGTGCGTTGTTGAATGTTTGCAATGCGTGACAAGACACTTTCCAGAGCATGTTTCTAGATCACGTTTGCTAGGAAAATGGAACCGACTCAAGCTCTTTATTATTCTTGAAGTTCAGGTATGTTTACGATCTTTTTACGGATTTTCAGTATTTCACGAATTACAGATTTTATTTAGTTTCTTTTCGTTTCGCAAATTACTGTGAGGCTCGTCGTGGACAAAAGAATAATTGCTTACAGACATTATAAGATTATCATCCAAAGTTATATTGTGGCTGTGATTGGGGTTGGTGTAGAAAAGTGTTCATTTTTGGCGAAGCATCTCAGAAAGAGCTATCAGTCAACGGTTTCACGTGGGTTGCTTCGCATGTAAACCAGTGAGTCGGCCGTTGGGCATGAGGTGTCATCTCCGCCAATATTCTGTTTCAAATTCTGTTCTAAAAAACCTGTATGCTATTGCTTTTTATCAAATTCTTTTCTCAAAAAAGTACAACCGAAATTGGACCAACAGAATAGAATTTAGGAAGTTTGAACAGAAATTGAGTGAACAAAACGGAATTTAGAACACCCCAACAAAGCGAAACAGAAATTGGCGAAACAGAACGGAAATTGACGAGGTCTCTATTTCTATTCTGTTTTTCCGACGAACCGAGTGGAACCTGAGTAAGAGCCAGTTAAACATAATTTATTCTCCCGAGTCCCGCTCAAAGAAAATTTATTCTTGCCTGATGACCAGTCTGTTTACTGACCGTAAATTAACTATGTAAATAATATCGAGAATCCGCCGACAGTTGCAAAATTTTGTAATTCGTTTTATTCTTTCTAAAGGACCCTTTTAATGAACCTTTTTCGAAAATTATATCAAAAAGTTCTATGCGCTTTTTTTTCTCCGAAAAAGCGAAAAGTTCGAAATACGCCTAAGTGGCGTTGTCCTCCCCGTAAAGTAATGAAAAATGATACAACTTTGGCAACTTCGTTCGCTACAACGCGATGCAATCCCGTTTTTAAATTTTGTGTTCTAGCAGATGGTCCTTTTATCTCTTAAGAAATATTAATTTCTTGTTATTTTGTTACGTTCAAGTCTGAATAGTAACCCGTTGAAATAAAGTACGTTGAACGGCTGTCACGCAAGAGGTCAAAGCCAATCTTTCAACTTGGTCAGGAATGTACCAAATACACAACCTCTCAGGTTCCACTCGGTTCGTCGGAAAAACAGAATAGAAATAGAGACATCGTCAATTTCCGTTCTGTTTCGCCAATTTCTGTTCTGTTTTGCCTATTTCCGTTCTGTTTCGCTAATTTCTGTTCTGTTTTGCCAATTTCCGTTCTGTTTCGCCAATTTCTGTTCTGTTTTGCCAATGTCCGTTCTGTTTCGTCAATTTCTGGTCTGTTTTGCTAATTTCTGTTCTGTTTTGCCAATTTCTGTTTCGCTTTGTTGGGGTGTTCTAAATTCCGTTTTGTTCACTCAATTTCTGTTCTGACTTCCTAAATGCTATTCTGTTGGTCCAAATTATAACGAGAGAAGAGCTTTGTATCCGTAGCTTTACTATTAGCCTCTGAGTGCAGCTCCCAGAGAAAAACCGAACATTCTCGTCACCACACTTATTGAGCCCGTGATTCCTCCTCGCTGCAGTCAGTAACATCTCACTAAATGAATTTTTCTTCTTGTATCTGTAGTAAGTCAAGCAGCGACACCAGAAGTGAGATAGCGGGTAGTTTCCTCACAGAATTTCGACCGTCCAGTCCTGTTTCTAAATGACACGAAGGGCACTTTTGAGTAGTTTGTCCTTCAGTGGTCGGTTTCGAAGTAAACCATATGATCCTGCATATGGCTCTGTAGTATTCTGATGAAATCCCTCATTGGCAACCAATTTTCTATGGTCCTTCCCCCCTTAGACTGTTGGCGACGTGCGATCTCCCCTCCGTTCTCCCCTAAAAAGAGGGTCTCAATCATGTCAATGGGATGATCGATGGTAATTATGGCTAACGGTTAAAATTTTGGCCAACAAAGGCTAACGGTTGATAGTTTTTCATTGGGGTTGCCGACAAAATTTTTACGGTTAATTTTTTTTTTACGGTTAAAAATTTGTCAACTTTTACGCCTAACGGTTAATTTTTTTTGGCCGTTTTATGGCGAACGGTTAACCCGGTTGAAACCCTCTGAAAACCATGTGATCCCCCAAAATTCCTTTACCCCATTCCCCCCTCTCTTGGGCAATGACTGGTCCCTAATGCCTCTAGGACCGGAGACATTTATATCTTTACGAGTTAACATTAAAATGTTATTTGAAACAGATTTTCTGACTGATGTATAACGTCATATCAATTTTAAAGTTAAGGGGAGAGTCTGGTTACATTTTGCGCACAATTAAATTTGTATGAGTATTATTCAACCTATAAATAGCAGTAATATGCGACAGTCATTTAGGATTTTGATCACTGTTATTAGAATTAAAGTAAACTTCTTAAAATATTCGAAGTGATGCGAATAACTAGTTTCTTCGAAGCTTAAAAAGATAACGCAGATACATTTTGTACAAGTAAAATGGCCGATATGTTATGGCAAGGGCCTTGGAATAACCTACTTTTAGTAACCTTGACTTTTGATATATGCTTCTGAAAATACTGAGCGGCCTTGAAAAAGAAAACTGCGGCTGATATTACCAGAGATTAATGAGTGCAGTTAAATCTCTGAAACTCTGAGTTTACGAGCCGTTATCTGCACCGTCCCCTCTCCCCAGGGTTCCAACAACACCTACCCAATTCTTCACCGTTGAGTTTTCGGCCACCCGATAAATGTTGCTGTTGTTCTTGTTTTATTCAAAAAATTTCTTAGTTATTATTTTGATGTCTTAATTTTTCAGGCAAACGATCGACCTGAGTCCAAGAACCAAATTATAGTTAGTATTTGGGAACGAGTCATAATTTTTTGCCTGAGAGGGGTGGGTGGAGTTTATTTTGTGTCATAATAAAATTTACCTGATTTCCCAATTAGGTTCTGAAATACCCTTATGACCCCCTCCCCCCCTCCTCATCGGCAGTCAATTGGCAGCCAATTGTTATAGTCCCTGACACCCCTTAAAACCACGTGATCCCCTGCAAAATTCTCAGACTGGTTTTTATTCCTACCTATGCACACGGGGGAGTCATTATATCAGAAAACTAACGATTCCTAAAGGGAAAAATTCTGTAGCTTGCCGCTCTAGCAATTAGTTAAATGTTTCTGTTTTATTGATATTTTAAACACCGGCATTAATGTCAACAAGTCCCTTATTTTAACAAGATGACCCTATTTGACAGTTTGATGGAATGGCGAAATATTCTACAATGCAGAATGCCTTGTTGTATGATACAAAAGTCCAACATGAAAGGAAAATTACTATTATTAATACTATTGTAATCATTAAATAAAATAGATAAATATGTTTATTTGTTATCATTTCCAAATGATAACAAAAAAAAGTTATTGTTTGAGTGTCAATTTCTCACTATATTCTTGAATCATCTTTCTCTTGTGGAATAGGGTACTCATAAATATGTTGGATGCCAATCTTCCATGCATTTGGATATTTCTGATTTTGGAAACTGGTGGTCGATTTTGGATTTTGGACACTAGTGGCCAATTTCTGACTCTGGACACTACGGCCGATTTCTAATTTTGGACATTAGTGTTGGATTTTGGACTCAAGAGGTCGATTTCCAATTTGGGACACTTGTGGCCCATTTTTTATTATGATCACTAGTGGCCGATATGTGATTTTCGGACACTTGTAACCGATCTGTGATTTTGGACACTAGTGGCAGATCTGTGATTTTGAAGACTAGTGGCCGATCTGTGATTTTGGACACTTGTGATCAGTGAAAGACTCCGACAATTCTACTTTTCGATAAAAAAAAAAAGAACTCTGATTGCTTAAAACAGCTGAGAATCTGTGTTTCGTTTAGCAAACAGGCGCTTCCTTTCGATGACAGATATATTTAATTACAAGACTCGTGATTGACATTAATTCCATGCAGTGATTTCAAAGTGTTGGCTTATCATGTTTTAAACCAGTTTTCAGAAGAATCAATAAGAGAGAGAAGTCGTTTTTTATAGTTTGTTCGCTTACCTAAATCTACTAACCTGAATAGAGAAACCTGTTTTTACGACCCGCCACAGATTAAGTTTCCAGTCACGTTTTGTGAATGTTGATACGAGCATAAGACTTTATTTGCGTTTTTCTGATTTCGAATTACAAATGTAGTTCTTTTGGATCAATTGATTGGATTGATACAACCTCGTTCCCAGGGCCTTTCCCCTTAGTTGAGGGTGGAGTTGCCAACCCCCAAATAAAGGAAAAGGTCCTGGGAACGAGGTTGGGCGGATTCATATCATACGGTTTGAAGTGGTCGTCTGAGCTGTCGACCAGTTCCGAGTAAGGAAACAATCTGAATTACCGTGTTCCTGGATAGATGCTTTAGTGGACAGTAGCGAAATTGATACTTTTTTCTCGAATTGTTTTGACAAGGAGGAACTGTTGAAAATAGGCACCTTTTCTTCAAAGAAATGCTGTCCTTTTTCAGCTTTAAGGTGAAAAAATTTTTTGTCAAAAGCGCGAAAAGGGTACCTTTTTTACACTAAGAAATGATGTCATGAAAAGTGTGAAAAAAGGTACCTCTTTTGCAATATTGAAAAATAGCGTTTTTCACTTTATTGGAATTGACAACCCATTTAAAACCCTTCTGATGTCAGCTGTAGGCGCCATTTGATAAAAATATTTGCAACTCCTGACAGTAGCTTGTATTTCTCTCTTCGCTTCTCAGAAGTATTGAAACGCTTTTTGACTGACACCTGTCATCCATTGGAATTCACTTAGTACTCGTTCATCCGTCTTATCCCACATTTCGCTCAATGCAATCGCAGAATATCAAACATTCTTCCCGCATGCATTTGAAACAGAATGTTCCTAAAGAATTATCGTTACTTAACGAATTTCGGAAAAAAAGGGAAAAAGTCGTAAAACAAAATTTCATTTATTCTTGATAATTTTTTTTCCTAGAATTTGTTTGACGGACAAAATCGCCGCATCCCCACCCAGAGAGTTAGCGTCAACATCTCGTTCCAGTCTTTTCGCCGCTCTAATTCAACATGGCGGAATCGGCAGAAGAAGAGATCGATGTCGAAGATATTTCCGATTGTCAGCAAATATCAAATTTAAAAGACTTGGCTGACGACGATCATAAAGATAAGTGGTACGAAAACTTTTTTTATTATATTTTGTTTTACAGTGACTTTTTTTAGCATGTCTTCCATTGATTCGTGATATTATTGGTACCATATGTACAGTCGAAGCCAGCTAGAAGCTGTTTAATCTGTTTGTTTATACATAATGTGGGCTTTATATTTAAATATTGATTCATAACTTTATAGGTATGATAAGGACGCTAGCAATCAGAGTTTTCTTAACCCTTCTGGAAGCCCATTCTCTTCGGAATATTGCGATCCAAATTCGTGGCTTTTAGACACAAACTCGGTGAGGAGTTTACATTTTGTGTTTTTTATTTGATTTATGCAAGATTGTCAGTGTTTAAGCCATCGATCTTAATTTAATGAAATATTTGCAAATGGTGAACAAATGAAAGATTGATATTTCCGTAAAATCATTCGCTGAATTTTTGGGTCATGTTTGAGATTCAGTAATCTTAAATTGAATTGAATTGAAGAACCATCTTTTCCAAAATAGCCATTGTTATATTCTCGCGAGCCTCGAGTGTCTATTTCAAAACTCATATACGCAACAGAAAATGTACTCAGCAGGGCTTGACACTGACGGTAGCCAGTCATAGTCAACTAGCCACGGTACTAGTAGAGATTCAGTTTTGGCCAGTGGTTTTTTTATTTCTACTGGCTAGTTTGGCTTGTAAACAAACTGAAATTGTCGTAACATCTAAGATGTCAATAGCCACTTGGCTAGTAGGTTGAAAAGTTAGTGTCGAGCCCTGCGCAGCCATAAAAAATACAGTGTACAAATATATAAAGTGTTTAAGTTGAGTTCATTGGTTTGATTCTTTTGTTTATGACAAAATTTTGTTTACAGGGAATATTTTTTATTCAGAGTAAAATTGAACTCAGTGTAGTTGCATTTGTAACAGGTTTGGTCCTTGGATTCTTGTACTGATGACAAGAGTCGCTTGGCTATTGAGAAAATGATTCTGGAAGAACAGTATCCTTATTATAGGTGCTTAAAAATCTGAAGATAGTATCTGCTTATAGTTCAACGTACCAGATTTGTGGTACAGCCGAACCTTGATTATCTGCACCTCGATCATCTGCATTTCTCAATTATCTGGACTTTTCCTTTGGTCCCAATTTTGTCATGAATATTTATTGGTCATGATCATGTTCCATAGCCATACTCTTTTCAAAACTACAGCATTGAAAAGTGATTCGTAAAGGCACGTTTTTTTTGCTTTCAAAAAGAAAAGCCAGTGCTTGCATGTATTGTAACTAATGAAGAATGTTCAAATGAAGTCTGATTGGCTTAGAGTTGTATTGTTGCTAAGTGAGATTTCACACTCTGTTGGCTTGTTTGATGACCATTTTTTTTTAAATACAAATTTTTAAATGTTGTGTTTCACATTTAAGGCCCAGGTCAAACACCGCACTTCACATGAGCCGAACCTAATGACAGTTTGGGTCGACTCAAATAATTAAGAACGCCTGTTTGAGTCAAACGTCGAACTTAATTCAGTCGAACCGAACTGCTTGACCAAACAAATAACAAAAGCGGTCTTGTTGGTCAGTTGTTATTCAAGGTAAAGTCAAAATGGTGCCTTTTCCATGGCTTCTTTCCCTTCTCACCATTTACTCCAACAGCATGTGTTAAGCACTGTGTGCCTTGCTCGAGCAAACTTTCCAGCTTTCCAACCTGGAATATCATCATTTTCTTCTGGAAGTGAGCATTTGTTGCACAACGGCTCTCTGCAACGAAGGCAGCAATATTTTGTCGTGTTCAAACATGACATACAAGAATCTTCATCATCTTCAACACCAGTGTGATAGGCAGCCATGTTGGAAAAAAACTGTGAATGAGGTTCATTGATACATTTAAGGCTAATTCATCCATTAACATGACTTAACTTTGATTATCATTTAATTATGCGTTTGGTTCGACTCATGTGAAGATCGGCATTTGACCCAAAGTCGTTCTTCAGGCGTTCTTCATGGCTGGCCAGGCATGAAGAATGCCTCAGCCGCTCCAAATAAAGTTAGTCGAACTTAATTGGGTCAAACGCCGACCTACACATGAGCCTAATTCGTTGAATTAGATTCGGCTCATGTGAAGTACGACGTTTGACCCGGGCCTAAGTATCACTTTCTTAATTTAATCAGTTTTGTTCCTCATTATTATTCATATTCTGGATTATCCGGACCCTTGATTATCTGTACTATTTCATCAAGCCCCTACAAGTCCAGATAATCGAGCTTCAACTGTAGATAAGTTCTACTTAACCCTTTCATAACCAGAAGTGATTAACTTATAGTTTTTTCTAAACATGTCATTCTCCAACCGACAAGTAATGAGAAAAACCTAAACCATTTCAGTGAAAGGTTGTTTCCTGATTATCACACACAAACATCCCTCGACTAATAAAAAAAAAAAAAAAAATAAAAAAATAAAAAAAAAAAAACCACTTAGCTGGTGGGAGGAAGAGTGGATAAACTGGAAGAGTTAACCCATCATAACTCAACATCAGTATGCATATTTCTCCATACAGCGATTGCTGTAAATTTCCTAAGCTGCTCCAGGTCTCAACATTAATGGTAGCCTCCTAGCCACAGACTAGTACAAATTCAGTTTTGGCCAGAGGTTTTCGATTTCCACCAGCCAGTGTGGCTAGTTAATGAACTGAAATTGTTGTAACATCTAAGTTGTCACCAGCCACTTGGCTAGTTAGTTGAAAAGTTAGTTTTAAGCCCTGTGCTGACAAAAAGAGTTTGTTTAATTAATAATCAAGAGTTTCTTTAGTTGGTGATCATGCATTTCCTTTATTCCCTTGACCTTAACGGGGATTTCGTTAATTTCTGAAGTAGGTGTATATTGGAACATAAGTAGGCAGAAGACAGTTCAGTGGTAACAAAGGCAGATTTGTCGTCAGTCTTTCTCTTCTATCCATTCAACATGGCACACAGCAAACTGATTGTGTTGTTGATTGAATTGTTAGAACTCATTACAAAAATCACCCAACAACCAAAAGGGAGAAAAAATATCAACAACAAAAAAAACACCTTTATTGATGACTGCCTTTAGAATGTATTGAACGTTTTCCAAAAAACACGCAAAATCTGGGAGGTGAAATGGCTATAATGGTAGCTGGCTCCATTGTAAAGAGTAGCCGCTGGAGTTCACCTGGTTACCGGTTTCTTAAGCCTTGTCTACATGAGCAATTTTTATGTGGCAACTGTATGTGGCAATTTTCATTTGCCCATGTAGATGGCTCGACAAATACTTGTTGTTAATTTGCGTCAGTAATAATTTTGCACAGCGGTGATGCTCATGGAAAGGAAAAAGCAAGATGGTGAAAGTCAGAAGACAGGCCAGACGTGTTGCAGCTTTGGGTGCGTTTGTCACATTTTATGTGGCGTCTCGTCTACACGGACAATTTTTTTATGTGGCAATTTTTATTTGCCACATAAAACTAACACGCCAGCTTTTCAGCAAATGCAGTTGTCACATAAAGATTGGTCATTTTTCATCATCTACATTGGACAAATAAAAATTGCCACTTAAAAATTGCCATATAAAAGTTGCTCGTGTAGACGGGGCTTTATGAAATCCCTGCCTTAACCCGTTACACCCTAACATCAGTATGCATATTCTCCATACTGTTCTCCAGAGATTTCTTAAGGAGCTGACAAGGAGAATTTGTTTAACAATCAAGAGCTTCTTTGGTTGCTGATAATTTCCTATATTCTCATGACCTTAATGTTTAATTCAGGGGTAATATTGTAAGGAGAATTAAGAGGCCGGTCACTCTAATGGGTCTGAAGGTTAGGGGGGAGGGGAGGGGAGGGGAGGGGGGAGATGTACGGTTCTGAAGTAACTTGTTGTTTTGATAGAATGGACTTCAATTTTTTAGATATGAAGAAAAAAATGTTTAGCATGTAGAGTCTGTGGCTTGCATTGTAAATATTTTATTCAACCAGAAACAACCCAAATTACCTTCATTTTTCTTATTTTTTTTCCCTTTGTTCCAGGGAATGCAGACTTTTTAACATCCATGAGATGCTTCTTTTTGCTTATCCCCTATTGTTGTACAGTGTTACCCCTTAACTTGAATTATAGAATGTATGCTTACAGGTCAACACCAGTAAAACTGGAAGAAACACCACCAGGTAAGTCTTGTTATTAGTTTTGTTATTGACTTATAATCTGTTAATTTTAAGCAGGCACATAATTTCGAAGTAAGGGGTTTTGGTTGATGTTGGGGCAAGGACATTTATTTTAATTTTTTTTTTTTTCGGTTATTGTTAAAAGCCATTAATGTACAGCATTTAATCTTGTAGGGGAGAAGAAAAGGCAAACTTGTGTTGGAAGGTATCGAATTTATATATCTTATTAACCAAGCACAAGGGCCGTACTGGGAGAATATCGGCCCGAGGTCTTGACAGTATGGACCTTGCTGCACTCGGTCCGTACAAAAAAGACTGAGGGCCGATATTCTTCCAGTACAGTCCCGAGCAAGCTTGGTTAATAAGAGATTTATTATACAATTGAAGTTCAAAGGGACACAAGTGCGGTATCATTCGGGACCATTCAGGACAGTGCCCAGTTTAATTCTGAGAGAATATTGACCGGCATTAGAGCATTTTGATTGATTGATTTTAGTTATTGGCCCTCTAACTGCCTGATTTGTGTAATAAATTTGATTATTTACCATTATAAAACATGACAGATACTGCTAGATTGTGGTATAGATTTTTATTATCTTCTTTATTCATTCATCTCTGGCGTGTACAAAAAACTATATTTTCTATTTTTGCATAAATTAGCAAAGTACTGCTTTATCTATGCATTCTCATATCTAGATTTTTAAAAAGTTATAACAATATTCAACTTTTGATAACTTTTTGGAAGTTAATTACAAGATAAACCAATAGAGATTAACAATTATTGTAAATGTACATTTGTTTGCCTCTTTTTTTCTACAAGGAATTCAGATTCAAATGTAAAAAAAGGCATCACCAAGGTGAACCTCAAAAGGTACAAATTATAAAATTTTCGGACAATGTCAAGTATCAAAGTTATTCTAGGATATTCTGATTTAAATGTAACAAATAATAGTTGATGAAACTTTTCATCTTGGTGTTTTGAAGTTGTTGAATTTCATTACCACAAATATGTTGATCTTGTGCAAAAACTGGGCTCAGACAGAATCCGCTTTTCAGGCCTGTTTCAGGAATTTTTAGAAACAGTTACATTTTAAGGGAGCTGAACTTTGTGATCCTTGGAATCGTTAGGACATTGGGCCCTCCACATGAAGTAAAGTAAAGTCTGTTTACGAGCCTAGTGGCCCATTAGGCCGGCACTTAACTCCAGTTTCTGTAGCATGAGGTGACTAGGGGTATTTCTACTCCCCCCTGGATGGGATGCCAGTCCATCGCAGGGTTACCCCCAGCATTAAATTGCCGGTACCCATTTATACACCTGGGTGAAGAGAGGCACTGTGAGAGTAAAGTGTCTTGCCTAAGAACACAACACAATGTTCCCGGCCGGGGCTCGAACCCGGACCACTCGATCCAGAGTCGAGCGCACTAACCATAAGGCCACTGTACCTCCACACCCCTCCACATGAACAGGGCTTTATTTTTTTGAATTGTTGTATGTAGGGAGCAACCTTCAGCAACTCACAGAAAACCCTGGACAGTTGAGGAACAGGAACTTTTCGAACAAGGATTGGTAAATTTGATCTCAGTAATCCCCCCTTTTAGATACAGACAATACTATGAGAATTTGGTGCCTCATCAGCGTAGCACCTGTAGTTGATAATTGTGAGTGCTTAATCAAGTAATCTTTCATCCTTGTTTTTTCATGATACTTTGGTGTTTTTCTACACTCGCTTGCCGTGTGTCCAAATGTTTTATCTGGAGTATGATCTTTGCATTTGATGACTCACAAAATGATTTGATTCTGTAGGAATTGTATGGCCGAAGTTGGACAAAGATAGCAAGCATGATCGAAACTCGTACGGCTCTACAAGTGAAAAACTACGCCAAGCAGTATTTTAAACAAAAGGTACAATACCGCTCGCGTGCACCCGCTTGACGTGCGTGTAATTCCCACGCACTGCACGCGTGAAACACGCGCACTACGTGTCATTACACGCACCTGCCTGGAACAAAATATGCACACTTCAGTATAAATCAGTCCACTGAAACTACTTCAAACTGTATTTTTTCTGAGGTTATCTTTTTTTAAAAACATTTGTAAAACTACTAAAAAACTATTCTTCTAACAGACTTTCCGATCCATCTTCTATTAAGTTATCACCCAGAGCGCAAGCGGGAAGTTGTTTTTTTTTCTTTCGCTCCGCTGTTGACTTTGCGCTTCGCGCTTTGTAATCGTTCTACACTTCCTCGCTCAACCAAAAGAACACCGTTCCCTTTTATTTCTGCAGAATAAGACACTTGCGCAGTCAGTAGCAGCGAAAGAAGAGCAGTCCAATGAAACAATTTTCGTCTCTGAGGTACAAATACAGCAAGTCCTAGATGACAACATCATTTCAGAGGACGATCAAGTGATTCAATCGACAGCTGTCCTTCCTTCTGTTGTCGAGGAAAAAGCGCAGAATGAATCTGATGACGAAGACATCGAGGTGGACGTGGACGGATCTGATAGCGAACAGTCAGACATTCACTTAATTCCCGGTAATATTTGATATGAAATTTCCTGATGAAAGCAGTGTTTGTTTTTGGTAAAGGTAAAGATAAAGAATCCGATCCTACCGACGCGTCGGCCAACGCGTCGGTCGACTGTCAGCCGACGCTTTGGCCACCGTTTATCTTTATAACAGACAAGATGCGTCGGTGCTACTTCCCCATCTCCTGTCGTCTTAATCTGTTTTTGTCCCCACCTCCCCTCGTCCTAATCTATTTTTGTCCCCATCTCCTCTCGTCCTAAGCTATTTTTGTCCCCATCTCCTCTCGTCCTAATCTATTTTTGTCCCCCTCTCCTCTCGTCTCCATCTATTTTCTCCCCTCGATTTAATTTGCTCTCGTTCCCATTCCTTCCAATACAAATATTTTCTATTCGTAATGTCTCTCTGTCCTAATCTGGTCGCGTCCAGTCTCGTCCTAATTTTTTTACCCCAGTATTTCTCGTCTCAGTCTCCCCTCATGGTAATATCTTCTCGTTCCAGTCTCATCTCGTCCAAGTATTTCCTCGTCTCAATTTCCCCTTAACTCTTCGTTTAACGACATGTGTGAGACAGCGCTATTGAAACATTTACGAGCTTTTTTTAAGGTTACCGTGCACCTTCAGGGGTGTCTCGCGTGCAAGCGATGTAGCGCGTCCTGTTTAAACTGTAGATATCGAAACCCCTATATCAAATTAAAGCTTATAGGACTGGTTATCAGACTATACCAAAATTTTGAAAAAAAATGAATTGTCGAATTTTTCACGACTTCTAAATGCGAGCACCCGAATCACCTTTTAAGAGCTGCAAGTCAAGTTCGATTGCTCTCAAATTTTGACAGTAGCTAGTTTTACATATAAACAACAAATACGTGTCTCCGAATTTTTTATTTCTAAATACCTTTTTTTCAAAAGCGATTTTTGTACGATCACTCCAGGTTTTTTTTTAATCCTATCTCAAAAACGTTCTGTAACTTTTCACTGAAACTGAATATGGCAAATCGCAGACACGAATTTTAGCGCTTTAGCCCCGGAAACGGAGGAACACATTAAATAAACAAAAAACAATATTCGCTTTGACATATAACGTTCAAAAGGTGATTCGGATGCTCACATTTAGAAGTCGTGAAAACTTCGAAAATTAATTTTTTTTAAAAATTTTTGGTATAGTCTGATAGCGCGGAAGTCCTATAAGCTTTAATTTGATATAGGGGTTTAGATATCTACAGTTTAAACCGGACGCGCTACATCGCTTGCACACGAGACACCCCTGAAGGTGCATGGTAACCTTATGTTCAATAAATTCTCTTCGCTCGAAGGTCAAACAACATCATGTCCCGATGCTGTTTATTCAGCCCTTGTTCGCGCTGCGGAAGTGGAAAACCAACAGATTAGTTTGGAAGAGAATCCTGCCAATATTCCGCCAGAGAGTATCTCGCCGAACACTTCGAAAACAGAGGCCAGCATCTCTGCTATCGATGAGAGAAGTTCTCCGAATGTGGATAAAAAATCGCTCTCTGAAAATAGAGCATCTTCGTCTCTATCAAACTCATGCCTAGAAACGGCTTCTTTAAACAAAACTATACTAAAAGAAAGGATGACCCATGATGGTCGATGCTATGGTGTGGAATATGGAAACCATTTGCTAAATGAATGCGAAGAACAATCATTTTCTGAGAAGCAGTGTTTTCCAGACCGACTCGCTAAGAGCTTGAAAGTAATTGCGGAAAACGATAGTGTTCAAAATGAAAATACAGGCCCCTATTCTCGAGAGCCAGTCGCACGTGAAAAATCCAGCGATGTATCTGATAGCGGACTGAACACTGCATTACCTTCGATGGATGACATAGAATGGATAGCAGCGACAAGTAGCGAAGTGACCAGCTCTGAGTTGATAGACTCTTTAGAACGAGAGCAGCCTGGGGCTGACGCGACTTTAATTCAACCAATCACTATCGACAGAAGTGTTATACAAGACTTAGAGAAAGATCACAATATGGAATTTTTCATGGGGCGCGCTCTGAAAACACCAGAGCGTTATATGAAAATTCGTAATTACATTCTCGACATGTGGGAAAAAACTAAACCGAATTTCCTTTTCAAAACAGCCGTGCGAAGCGGGCTTCGAAATTGCGGCGATGTTAACTCTATTGGAAGGGTTCACGCATTTTTAGAAGATATTGGGGCCATAAACGAAGGTTGTTTCGATAGACCAGTCCCCCGCGTCCGACAGCAAGACGAGACCACAGATGCAAAGGTCAACGTTCATATGGAATCTTGGGTAAATTCACTCAGACCAAGAAGAAAGCGACAGAGGAATGAAGAGGGAGACTGGATCGACCCGAGTAAAGCTGAAGGGATGACGATACAGGTATAATGTAGTAGAACTCTACTGTCCGCTTCACGAATCTTTATTTAGTAGCGGTGGCTAATTAATTAGCACGAAAGGTCTGGGTTGGAGACCTGCTCGAGCCAATACGTTGTGTTTTTTGTGTTCTTTAGCTTCTAAGATGGCAGTTCGTTTGTTTAACTGAAAACCTTAATTTTCAGCACTTGTCTCCGGACGAAGAAGCTTCACCTAATGGGTCCCTAAACGAAAAGGGCTCCCCGTCGGTCCCCAGGAAAAGGCCCTCTCGAAGCAAACCCTCTTACGATCCATTCTTACTGGTTCCCTGCCGGAAGTTTCCTTCGCAAAGTGCGGTGCCTTTCGACGTTCACATCCAATCAGAGACCTTGGTGGTCATGGACACGCATGCGCACATGTCAACCACTGAGGTGATTGGTCTACTTGGAGGACATTACTCACATGACTCGAGGGTATTGAAGGTAAGTTGTCAGTTATGTTTCTTACTTCCGCTTACGTCGGGATTGAGGAACAAACTTGAAAACCGATCGATTATGTCTGTTGCGAAAATGGTCTCAACCGTTTATTCATTGTTTGCTTAAATAGGTTTCCAAGGCGATCCCTTGTCGTAGCTTAAGCACAGGACTTCAATGTGAGATGGACCCCGTATCTCAAACGCAGGCCTCTGAAGACTTGGCACTCAGAGGATTGGCTGTGGTGGGCTGGTACCACTCTCATCCAACGTTCGCTCCCATTCCTTCTGTGCGAGACATAGAAACTCAAGCAAAATTTCAGGTTACTTTTCCGGAGTATTCTTAATGTCATGAATTTGGTGGCGGTAGGTGGGTAGGTGGGTAGGTGGGTGGATGGGTGGGAGGGGAGAGGCAGGGAAGGGGTAACAACCCCTCCTAACTTTTTCCATCTTTTAAAGTAACAGTTAGCTCGAACTGATTTATAATCTTGAATAAAGGTAGTGTAACCTTTACGGCTCATTTAATGAAACAAACAAACGTACCTTAAGCACGTTAAAGAACTGTTTTACCCTGATTGGGAATACAACGACCCATACCAGGACTACAACATACGTTAACGAAGCGACTTCAAAATCCAAAAGCACGTGGTAATAAGTCACGTGATATTACGTAACGAAACAACCGGAAATAAAAATAACAAAACGGAATTAAAATGGTAGCCACAAGTAGTGGAACAGTAAAATGTTTGGGATGGAAGGGGGAGGGGGTAGGGAGAAGAGAAAGTTATGTCTTCTCTTCTTTTTGCTTCATTCTCTCGTCCTCGGTCCCCATGGGAGTCTACCTGCAGGGAGAGGCAGGTACTCCTTTTTGCTTCATTCTCTCGTCCTCGGTCCCCATGGGAGTCTACCTGCAGGGAGAGGCAGGTACTCCTTTTTGCTTCATTCTCTCGTCCTCGGTCCCCATGGGAGTCTACCTGCAGGGAGAGGCAGGTACTCCTTTTTGCTTCATTCTCTCGTCTTCGGTCCCCATGGGAGTCTACCTGCAGGGAGAGGCAGGTACTCCTTTCGAAGACCTGACATTGCTAAATGACATACATTTCGCAAACTCACTTAGATTAACGACTTCTCCTTCCAAAACCAGCAAAACGGGGTTGAAAAACGATGTTATGAAAGGGCATCAATCACCCCTCCCCTCCCCTGCCCTCCCCAACATAGACTCGATCCTTGACCGCCCAGCCAAACGTTTAGGGTCCAGTGGTGTAAAGGGCGAATAACGCTGTCCAACGGATAAATCCCTATCCAGTTGATAAGTGATAGCAAAACGTGCTGCGCTATTTACTGGATAGAGATTTGTCCAGTGGATCGCGTTATTCATCCTTTGAACAACCGGCGGGACCAGTGCATTGATTTAGTACACAACGTGATGTCTTTCTATCTCATTTCTTTTTTTTGTTTACAGGAATGGTTTGCTAAGGGCGGAGCACCTTTCATTGGAATAATTGTCAGCCCGTACAATTACAGCAATCTGTCCAACCAATCACAGATAAGATGCTTGACAATCAGTGACGAGTGGGAGTCGGCTGGCCAGTATAGATTGCCGTATCAGTTTGATTACGAGGTGTTCAGAAACGAGGCTGATGAAGATGAAACGGTGGAACAAGTGAGAAACATAGCAGACGACTACAGGAGATATCCATTGTGAGATATATTTTTGTTTTTTCTTTTTCAAACTGCATTTTCCGAGCTGAAACAACTTTACACTGTATGGAACTTTCTAGGATTACCAATTACAGATGATTTCATGAGAACAGGTCGTATGCAATACAGTTATTTGATAAAAATTTGTGTTGGGATTGTATTGGTGTAGCTATTTGATTGGTTTAGCTATTTGGTTGGTTTAGAAAACTCGCGCCACACTCTCAGCCAATCAGATGCGAACTGAAATCAATCTCAGCTTGGTCGCAGCATTTTCCCGCCCTTTAGCCTCTTCCTTCCTTTCACTTTGAGTTCTCATTGGCTCTTGAGAATACTTTCCTTTCTTCTGATTGGCTATCTGTTGCTTGCGCTGTTTTCTTTTGTTCTGATTGGCCGGTTGTGTCAACTTAGGTTTGCATTGCATTTACAAAATGCGCCCGAGTGAGATCTGTCATCACTTATCTCATTTTCAGCCGTGTTCAACTCAATAGACGATTTGGTGTATCTACAAACTTGGACCTTTTGGACAAGCTTTTAGACTCATTACACGCCCGTATAAGTGCTTCATCCGATGGCGCAAGAGACGCTTTCTTAACCAGGTTAAAGAACACGATCTCGGAGAATATCAAAGCTCATACGCCAATTTCAGACAACCAGCCGACAAGAAGCACTCCAGACGACTCGTAATGACCAATAAGAGAATTTTCAGATCGTTCCAGCGCGGCAAGTACTAAGAAAACGTTCGTGCATCTTGGCCAGTCCATTTTGCTTATTAATTTGAATATATCAACAAAGTTGAAATGGTAAATTGGCCACCGTTACGGTTATAAAAGCTGACGTTTGTTGATACATTCAAATTATTTCGTTACCCCCACCGACGCAGCGCTAAACAGTTTCTTTAGAAACTATCAGCCTTTATAGTTCACTACTAAATTTTCTCCGGTTCCTATTGGTTTAAATCGATCACGTGACGCGATAGTGTTCATCCGTGGAGAGACACTATCAGCCCATAGTGCCCGCTCGCGGAAAATACCCGGATGGATAGTGCCCGTCCGCGGAAAATATCTGGATTGATAGTACTCATCCGTGAAAAGTTTTGAATAGTTTGACGGCCGCGAAGTTAGGCAGATCGGAAAAACAGTGACTTTTCAATTCTGACAGGTATAACGTATTATTTAACCAATGTACGGTTGCAAATTATTGACATTTGTGAGAAGCTGTAGGCGCGGAAGAAAATTTAGTGGTTAACAATAAAATCAATAGAGTGTTTATGTCTCGGAACTATCGGTCTGATAGTTGCCCCTTGGAAATTTGATGTTGTTAAAACTAGCATATTTGTTTTAAGAACATCAAATTTCCATTGGGCAAATATCAGCCGATAGTTCCTCGACAGAAACACTCTATTGTTTAATTATTCATTCTGCCTATTGATTGGTTGAAAGTTGACAAGTGACAACGCTTTACTAATCAGATGCAAAATTGTAAACAATTCTTTTCTTGCGAGGCCGACCACTGGTCTTTGTGTTTAGTTCGTTTCGTTGATGATTATTATTTGGTATTACTAACACTATTATTATTACTTATCATTATTACTATTATTATTATTATTATTATTATTATTATTATTATAATCACTAAAAATGACAAAAATCATGTTAAAAGGCTTAAAATGTCTGATAAAAATCGAAGAAAAGCTATTGGATACACGCTTCGGTTAGTAACGATGATGACAACAACAATAATAATCATAATAATTCGGTTCTCTAAGATCAGACTCGTATCAGACCCAAACTAACTTTGATAACAAAAACGACCTAAATATAAAAATCGCGAAAGCAACTACTAGTTCGTATTGAAATAATTTCAGAAAACGTGCATCGAAATTATCCTTGTAAAAGTAAATTATTTTAAAAAAATATATGAGAAGGGAAATGACACTCCTACTCTAAAAACTGTAAAAACAAGTTTTACAAATGTCTAGCCTATATTTGCCATAGCATTGTCAATTATTATTATTATTATTATTATTATTACTACTACTTCTGCGGTTGATCATTTTAGTGTTTTGCTCTATTGTTCTTGATAAGAGTTTTTCCGTAGGTTTCATTGCTCTGTTCGTAATTAATCTAACAAAATTTTTACAAACCGTTAAGACACAGGTAAATTTTGTGACCACAACATTCACGGGTAACGGTCAAACTAACCTCTTTCGCCTGAACGCATTTGGAGACGATATTAAACGGTTCCCTATAACCAGTTTGAAGCAAATTCCTTCACATGTAATTTTTATCTTTGTTCACTGAAATATTCTCTTCTCTGCTAGGGTATATCCTTAATACTTCGGAGGATTTGTTGATCTTAACATTAGTTTGACTCATAAAGGAACGTGTTATGTAAAAAATGTTAAAAGAAATTTCATTGATGTAAATATTTGTGGTGTATAAATTCAATGCTTAAGAAATATCTTATTCGAAAATCTTAGATGAAAGGGGAAGTGTTCATCGCTTAGATTTTAAATATAATGATGGCTGTACATGATTGTAAATAGATATTTAAAGTCGAGAGAGCTATTTAAAGAAAGAATATCTGAATAAAAGATTGATCATAAATTGTACACCTACACACCATTCCAGTTGTAAGGGAAAAGGTTGATACTATGCTTTGTTAGACACAAGGATTGGAAAAGTTCCCTGTTTACGGGTGTAGCATCCCTATATTGTAGGAATTTTCTTCCCTCCCCACACATCCGAGCCGGCTTGTTTGTTTCAGTTTTTGGACTATGTTCGTTGTTTTCTCTCTTCTTTTTGTTTGTTTGTTTTTTGTGTTGTTTGTGTATTCGTTATTTGTCACAGAACGGTTTTTTGTGGTGCTATATCTTCGGATTTTCATTTTGTTCTGACTTTGTGTTAAATAAATGTATGAGAACGAAATTAAATATAGCGGACTTGTTCTAAGAGAATAATTTGTTCCCAAGCCTACAAAAAATGGAAAGAAAAAAAAAATGATTGACAAAAAAAGAGGCAGACCGGTTGTGTGTTGCTAATCTGATGCAACACTCTTTACCCGTTCTAAGTTTGTTAATTTGGAGTGACCCAGTTATTTCTCAGAACCTTAAATGGCAAAAACTGTTCGTTCCTCTGATCCCTTAAGAAGTTGAAGTCACTCTGTTGAATCTTTCCTTTCCTATTTCTTGTGCTTTTCGAGTCGACGTTGCTTGCTGATCTTGGACCCCATTCGACGTGAATTATCCCTTCCGCGACAAGTAGGAGGCCCGGAGGCAAAGAGACAGAGTGGTAGGTTGGCATTCTCTTCATTTGGGTGATTATTACGTTGCCCGTTTCTACTTCCGAAGTGTCGATGTGAGCAGAGCCCCTGGGTGTTGTTGACCGCGCTGGTACCCCAGACTCGGAGCCCAAATAAATACGTTTTCGCAGCCGAGTGAACATTCCAGCCCGCTTCTTCTTTTTCGTTTGATCGTCGGGAAAATGCTGTAACTCCTCCTGGCGATCATATGATTCGGCTTGTCCCCTGGGAACACTTCGTAGATTGTCGGAATTAAAGTGATAGGAATGTGAGAGCTGTTCACAACTGGGCGCTTTGTTCGTCGAAGGGGCGTTCTTCCCTTCGCTCATTGTAAAATTTTAATGAGAACCTCCTCCTAAACTGTCCCAAAATGTAATCCAAATGTTTCGTGACTCAATTTAAATTTTCCTTAATTGAAGAGTCCCCTCTAACTAATTCGATAGCCGCTAACTAATTAGTGGCCGGTAACTTTAAACTCAAAGGAATATTTTTTTTTTTAACTGAAAGAAAAAACGTTGACTTCATTTTCTTTGTAAAGTGGGGAGAGGTTATTCAAGTCATTTTTTCTTTGTTTGGTACTTGTAAAGTACTGTTAGTTTTCGCTGTAGCTTATATTTTCAAGTGGGTAGAGAGATCCAAGTCGCTGTTACAGGAATTGAGACTTCTTAAACAACTTACATGACGCTTTTCACAATCGTTGTAGCAATATGCTTTGATCGGTTCAGCAAAATGTACTTTCAAATTTGTCATATTTGAATAAATTGTTCCTAATTTAATTAGTGACCTTCGCGGTTAGAAGTCTAATAATATATTATCCTTGTAATGACGTTTGTAACCGTTTAAGCAATAATTGACTCTATTCATTACATCAATTAGCGGAAACATAAAGGATAATCAACGCCAAAAAAACAAGCTGTTAATTTTAAAGCAATTACTACTTCGGCTTGAGTTTCCTCCGAACAGAGAAGGCAAAACACAACGCTGTAGTTCGACGAACAATTTTGAAATAAACCACACCATCGAGATCAGTGTTATGTATAAAATTTCGGGGAAAATGTTCACTATTCGCTTGCACGTGCGTTAACAATGAGGTCCTGAAAAAATTAGTTTCAAAATTCTCCAAGGTTCGACACACCCTGGTTAAAATAAAAATGATTCACTAACATGTCAAGTCTAACGAAGGTTCGAGATGTCAACAACACACTGTATTTCAAACTGTTCAAATTTATTTGCGCGATGCGCTCATGCCTATAATCTGTTCCGGTTAAAACAGAAAATGTACTCTACCAACCATAATTGTTATTATTATCACCACTTTTAAGTGTGAATATGAGATTAACTCCTTACCGCGTTTTGAGATTTCAAACAGTGACTCAAATGATCGAAATTGTTTTCTAATGCGCTTAAATTAGACTATGGCGTCCAAATTTGGAACACAACTTGGTAAGTCACAGCGCTAGGTTCACAAACAGCTGCTCCTTTAGTTATTGAAAAAACTAATAATAATAATAGTAATAACAGATCATAATCGGCAGTTTTAGATGCCTCTCTGTGTAGCTTCTACCTATTCAAACAGATCAATGAAAATTGAAAACTTGATTACGTCAGAGGTAAGAGGTTACGTTGCTAAGCAAAGTGAAAAAAATGTTACCCTAGGTACTCGAATTTTGACCTTATTTGAAAACAACTCTCGAAAAGCGAGGTTACTCTTTGAAATCACAAAAAGCAGTAAGTTTCATAATTTCATAGATACTACAGGTTTACAAATAATCTGGTCTCTAGTGCATGCGTCCCCTTTAAACTACCATACAGTTTCCCTCACTAGAAGAGCTATCTTTTCGCTGGTACGTTCGTCGAAACTTCTCGTCCACATACACCAAATAATAAGTCCCTGGAAACAAATCTTCCTTTGAGCCTATCGGCGTGTAGCTATTTTTGTTATGAGTATGTTCGCGTGTTTTAAGAGTTTCAAGAAACTCGGCAGGCTCAACTTCTTTTCGGGACTCCAAGCGTGCGGGGATATCCTTCAATGACGTGATCAGTGTGTTCAGCGGAGAACTGGGCCCAAAATCGTCTGAGATTCGAAAGGAAAACATAGCTGACGCGAGTCCAGAGCCATAGGAGAACAACATCACTCGTTTGCCAGCCAATTCTTCAAGTGACTGGCTGAAAAAAAAAAAATAGCAGAATGGATAAGGTAGAGCGTGCAATCAGCCTCACAATGAAGATATGAACGAACAGAGACGCAGGAAAGTTTAAATAGCAAGTTAGTTGCTGGCTGCAATAATCATAGCCTGCTTTCAGGTGGTAGTTGGTGTGCGCGAGATTCAGGGCGACGAATATATGGGTCGCCATATTGAACGGATGGAAGATCTGGGACGAGTGAAAAGGCAAGGGGGAGGGGGGGAGGGAGAGCAAAAAAAAAGAAAACCCAATGTTTCTGGCAGTGACAAAGCAAGGGGGATGGGGAAGGGGGAGAAAAAAAAATGTTTCTAGAAGATCCTCCACCCGTCCAATGTGGCGACCGAATATATTCGCCACGCTGAATCTCGCGCATACCAACTACCACATGCAAGCAGGCTACAATAATCACTTACAGTCACAAGACAAATGGGCGAAGTAAAGCAAAAACAATACGATCCCAAATTTCTTTCAACTCCCTTGAAGTTACTGATATAACACCGGCCAATACCTGAACAAGAGAGACGCGAGACAACCATAAAGTGAAGGGGTGTACATATTTCCAACGTTACGAGAAATACACAACGAGGACGCCGTTTTCTTGTCGTAGGCATCTTTACTACACTTCATTGACGCTTTCTCAATTTCCTTGGCTTTGGCCTCGTCTTGAAACGTTTCTTCCAATTTGACATCTCTGTATACAAGGGAGATAAACAGGGAAGTAAGCTCTAGTTGATTGTTTCTGTTAACTACTGACTAGGCATGTCTGCTTGTCGTTGCACTGTACAATAAATGAAACAAAGTTTAAGAAATATACGATATTTTCTTAAAAACATATTTCGACACTTCTTCCGTCATCCTTAGCTCTAAATAGTCCTTTTCACAGTTGTGGGCTTGGTAGCCAAGCCTTTGAACAGGAGTGAGGCTAGGGGTGACCCTGTTGTGATAGAGACCTGTATCTAGTTAGCATGATAACAAAGAAATTTGCATTTGAAAAGCAGCAACATCTCTATCATAACAAGGTCACCCTTAGCCTCACTCCTGTTCAAAGGCTTGGCCACCAAGCCCACAAATGTAAAAAGGACTGTTATACAAAGTACAAAAGTTGAATTGCTTATGGTTAGAAAAAATGTTCATGGAATATTTTAAATTCAACTTTGTACCTTAGGACTGAAGATGACAGAAGAACTGTCGAAACACGGTTTTAAAAACTGTCGTTTGCCTTTTTAAATTCGCGACATATCTGCTGCTATCCATACCTTTTGGCAATAAAAAAAAAATTGAAATGAAACAGATAACGTAAAGAAAACAAATAAGAGAGAAGATCAATTTTGACGGCAGTCTTCAAATAATGAAAGATGTTATTCTCAAGAGGGCGCTTTGCGATGAAGAGTCGTAAAAACAAAATTAAATTAAGTACAACAGCCAATCAGAAGAAAGGAAAGTACCCTGAATAGCCAATGAGAACTCATAGTACAAACAAACAAACAAACAGCCTAAAGCGCGGGAAAACGCGGCGATCAAGTTTTACATCTGTCTTACATCTGATTTGTTGAGAGAGTGGCACGAGTTTTCTGGACCAATCACTGGGCGAAGTAAAGCAAAACCAATGCATTCCCGGATTCTTTTCGACACTTATTGAAACTTGCCCTATACTTCAGGTCCTAGTTGTTCGAAAGGTGGACAACGCTGTCCAACGGATGGATCGCTCTTCAGCGGATAAATGTTCACAAAACGAGCTGCGCCCTACACTGGATAGAGCGTCATCCAGCGAATAGTGTAATCCACTCTTCGAACAACTTGGGCCAGGTGTTCATGGTTTTATGAGTTTGACAGCGACATGTGCCAGTGACTCACCTAAATTTTGCCAAATCAGCAAATTTTTCTCCCAGTGATCTTTCACATCCGAAGTCAGAAACGAAATCCTGGAACATCAACCGTGCCAGTGATTTCTGTACGATACGACAGAATGGGGTGTGGAACACAGCATAATCAATATCATCCAAAGTGAATGATACCTTACGGCAAAACTGCTTTCCTTTCTCTTTGTACCTCTTGTAACACTGGTCCAGCGCATTAAAATAGCACTGTACTGAGAGTTTGCCATCAACAACAGGATATTCAGAGGACATATTTGGCTTGTAAAAGTCGTACACATGCTGCATGTGCACTGATCTCATTCCTGACGGGATGAGGGAAATGATAAAGCAGTCAGTTATAAAAACAATAATATAAATATATATCTATTGTGGGAACCCAGCTTGCCAGGAGGTTTTCACTGGGGCTTTCAAGCATTAATCGATTGCCTAGTTGGTTATGTAAAGATGAAATTAAAAAAATAGGTAAAGTAAAAAATTCTACAAAAATTGTTTAAAAATTAAAATTTAAAAAAATAATAAAAATAGAAATAAATAAAATTAAAGTAAAATATTTTAATTTTTGATTCTAGTATTATTAATTAAACAAAATTAAAATCAGCCCTTAATGTAATCACACTGTACAATGCAACTCTCCAAGGCAAATGACAAATTAAATAAATCCAATAAGAAATCAGCCATTAATCTCCTTAATTTCTAACTCTACATGGTACAAAAAAATGTTTGTAAAACCCCTTTATTTCTTTAATTTATGTTCAGTGTATTCAATTTCTATGACGAATTAACTGCTTCAATAAAAGCCTACAATATCGGACATTATATAACAAGCTGAATAATACAAACATTTCTATTGATGACAAACAAATAGATGATGTTGCTATTTAGTTTTTTTTATTTACATATTTAACAAATAGCTTCCATGTTTCTGCAAATTCTATGCAGTAATAGATCACATAAGATGCACTCTCACCAAGTTTCTTTTCCTTCCCTTTAGTGGATTTCTCTAGATCCAACTGTTTCTGGCAAATTAACAGCAACTTTCCCTGCATCTCCCTTCAATGGTATTCAATTATCTAGTCCTAAACCAAGACAGGGTTAAAAGTCACCTTACCTTGTTCCATAACAAGAGGAGCATTTGGTCCGACCAGCATGGCAATTGCTCCCGCTCCTCCAGTGCTGCGTGCATTGCCAGCTGCATATACAGCAATGTCAGCTGCAACAACAATGGCTAGGCGACCTGTTGATCAAACCAACAGTACATATGGAATGCCTTACCCCAACATGTGTGCAAATGAATTAATGAAATTTCAAAAGGACACTGTACATATTAAACAATAGCCACCATTCAGTGCAGAAATATGACAGGATATTTGTATGCAGGATTACCTGTTCTGAGCACAAACTCTCTATTTTAGTACCATGTGGAAGCCTTTTTCTAGTTACCATTTCTGCCAGTTTATTACATTCAAGAAAGAGTTGTAATATAACAATTACAAAACAAAAAACATAATAAATACTACCAGTATATACTAAGAGGGGGAGGGTTAGACAGGAAAATCTTTGGCTCAAAATCATTACATTGGATTAGATTTTAGGATTAGAACAAGAATCTCACAATTTATACAAAAAAAAGAAGCATTATTTTTTTCTCATTTCTGTTTTCCTTATGTTTTTGCAACAAAGTACTGTGAGTGCAAATTAGCCAGATGGCCTTTTTCCAGACCAGCTGACTTCAACTAATCTGGCACCACACATCAGTTTTTATTATGGTCTGCCAGAGAATTGCCTGTGCACAAGGCTAGACAGGTCATATGTTAAATTAAAATTAAGAAAAACACATAAAATTGGGAGATTAAGGAGGATCAATACTTGCTCTACTGAGTTGAATCATAATGATTTGTTCTAAGTTAAACTCCCAAGATCTGATGGTTAATTCTCTTCTCTTGCTAGTACACATATCCTTGTAAATGAGTTATGAGAATTTGGTGTTAGATCAGGATAACAACTTCTACTTGATAAGTTTGAGTATTCTCATTACCTGTCTGTTGGATAATGTAGGGATATTATAGGGAGAAGTTACAAGTTAATCACTTCTGGGAGTTGAAGAGTTAAATTGGGAGAAAATATGGCAATCAAGATACTTAACAATTATTTGCCAAAGGCAAGGTGAAAATCGTCGAATAATCCCCTCGACTTCGTCTCGGGGACAATATTCCCCGAACCTGAGGCAAATAATTGTTTTAGTACAATTTCAGAGCTGAACAACAGAGAGATATTTCTAAAATCATAACATTTTAGTACCATTTATTAACATTTTATTTTAACATTTTATATAAACCAAGTGGAGCGGTTTATATAGCATCATATAAGGAACCGCTCGACCAATCAGATTGCTGGAAACTCTTTGCTCGGCTCTGAAATTATACAAATAACTGCTATTGCTTTCATCACCCCTAAGCACGCATAAACAGCTTGCTGACAAAAAATTTATATTTTTAGTTTATGGAGTGCATACATTTCAGCAGAAATTGTGTACAAACAAGTTTGTTTCCTCTTCTGTAACAACAGCAAAATACCCTCCAATCTTGAATCAATGCAAAAGTAACACTTTCATCACATTGAATGAAATTACAAGGGAATATCACAGAGGGAATGTCCGCTGGTGTCCCTCTGTTTTAACTGGGATGCGTTCAGCCATGTGATGCATTTGAAAGCAATTGCATACCATCAAAAATATCAAATAGATCATAAGCACGCATATACACATAGATGCTGATGAACTGAAAAAAATACATTAATTTAATTTAATACTAAAATGAAACTGAAAATCCTGATTAGCAATCCTTAACTAATAGACCTTAAGCATGCCTATACACTTAGATGTTGATGAACTAAAAAAATACATTAATTCAATTTTATACTAGAATGAAACTTAGAATCTTGAATTACCATAATTTCCAGCCATTTACCCGCATGGCCAATCACCCACACAGGCCGATTATTGCATATGGTGAAAAAACAAGTCGACAGATTATTTGCACCAGTTGGTGGATAAAACCTGCACCCTAAAAGCAGAATTCACAACGTTTCATACTTGACAGAATGTGAATTCGTGGCCACATTTTGTGTGGGCAATCGTTCAAAGCCATGTTGACTTATTGACTTCTCAAAAAAAATCGATATCTCCGGTTCTACTAAGCCTAACAAGTCCCTTAAAAAATGGGAAAATTCTCTTCAGCTCAAGCTAGTGTTAACTGGAAATTTGTTACTGATGCGCCAGATATAACCGCCTCCCGGTTAGCTCAATGGATAGAGCACTGGACTGTTGTGCGGGAGGTCGAGGGTTCGAGCCCCGGCCAGACCAACACTCAGGGTCTTAAAATAATTGAGAAGAATATGCTACCTTTCTATAACATCAAGAAATGGTTAGATATTCTAGTCTTCTTGGATAGGGACGAATAAATGGAGGTCCCGTCTCCTGCAGGGTTAGGGGTGGAAGACGTTAATTTCCCACGCACGAGTTTACTGTGTGATGGATGTCCTCCCCTGGGGTGGGATGGGCGGGTTAGGATTGATTGTAAAGCGCTGTTGATCTGTCATTGTAAATAGCGCTCTATAAGTGATAAATTGTTGTTGTTGATATCCTTGGATCATTTTTGTCACCATCAAGGTTTTGCTTAGACGTGTGCAAATAAAAATTTGTTTGTCACACAACTAACCGTGCATGAAATAAACTCGAGTTGGCATCATGTTTTTGTGCTGCTTTGTGGAACTCTTAATACAATAAAATTCATTTGAGAGGTGGAAGAGCAGGCAGGTGAGAATTTTTTTTCAATTCAGCTACCAGTAGATTTCTAAATTGTCACAGATAGATAGATACCTTAGATAGATAGTTTCATTAAAAATCACATGGCAGCCAAATAAGGCTGAATTGCATGATTATTTACAATACAATACTGGCTAAAAATATAAATTATATTTAAAGAGCATATTGTTTTCAAGAATAATAAAAGGACAATACAGATACCTATTGTGAAATATGACGCAGTTCGCTATGTAGAAATGGAACTCTTTTTATTAAACTCTAAAATACGATCCTCAGTCTGACCTCTGCTGCCACACTGTGCATGCATGTCCATGTTACGTCACAACACTACACCTATTGTCTGCACGTGGCTGGTAATTACATCTGGGAGAAACACTTGGTGCGCATTATTGGGTTAACAAACTAAAGTTGATTTCTAAGATTATAAGTAATAAATTATGGTTCTTCAGTGGCAAAAAGTGATAAAGTTTGTGCTCGGTATTGGACACTACTGGTTCGAAAAGTTTATTACATTGCTTGATATGTCTATCCTTCAGTGAGTTTAGGTTAAACAATGATATAACAATGACATAAACCACACCTCACTATTACCTGCATTGGCACGTGCTTAATTAAGAAAAAATCAACAGATTACCTGTGGGTAAACTGCTGGAAATTACGGTAGCAATCCCGAATGGATTGCATAAACTTCCTAATACTGAATCTGAGAAGTCTAAAGAATAATTAAATTATCACACGCAAAGAATAATTAAATTATCACATGCAAAGAACAGTTCAATTATCACTTGCAATGTTTCAAGATTGGGGAATACTATTCAGGAAATATCAGCTGATGTTCCTGAATGTTTGCAGGGGCATATTTGGTCAAAAGAAGATGAAATAAAAATAATCAGCGATAGTCTTTGTTTGATCATCAATCACAATAACACACGCGCAAGTCCTTATAACTGTACTTATCTTCTATTAGGTAAGCTCAGTTGTTTCAACTTCGTCCCGGCAATAGCATAAACGTAACAGAGGCCTATTTAGGGTTTCCCGAGGCTTTTCTCATATTAAGTAATTTGCTCATTTATTTATTCTTAGCGGGACGGTCTCCTCGCTTTCTCTTGAAGCCATAATGCAACATCATAACAAAAGCTGTAATTTTTAAATTTGTGACCTTTGAATCTGTAAGGACTGCGAGTTGAAACCTGTCAACTAAGAATGAAATAATCGACCTTTGTACTTAATATAAGTCCGAAGCTCGAGCGAACAAATTTCTTTCTTTTAATTTCCAATGCTAAATAAATATAACACTCACCGTCCCACGAACTGCTTTCGATCCACGCAACTGAGTTAAACAGCGCTTGAGTACCACCATAACAAGCATTTGTTGTATCAATCCCTTCAATGTTTGTGTTCCCACTCTCTTCAAACAACTGCATTAAAACACTTTTCACAGATTTAGATTTGTCGATCAAGGTCTCTGTTCCAACTTCAAGCCGGCCGATATCGTTTGGATCGATAGAGTTTCTCTCCATCAGTTTGTGAACAACCGTGAGCGACATCGAGTTGATGTCTTCGTGGTCTCCACAGAAACCCATGTTTCGTTGCCCCAAACCAATCGTATATTTCCCCTTACTAACGCCATCAAACTCTTCCAATTTCTCCTGGTTTACACACGTAAAAGGAAAGTAAACCTCCATCGCAATAATGCCGACATTTTCTGGCCATTTTTGACCCGCTTCGGGGATGACACTTTCGACCGGCATTTGAGATAGAATTTGATGATTAATGGACATACACGTGTAGTCGCTTTTTAATATATACCGCTGACAAGCCTGAGATAAAAATAGATCTGTCGTCTTACTAGAGTCCAGAGCTCACCCATGGAACTTTCGACAACACTTTCGATTACCGCGTCTAAGAGATTATTATTTACTGTTAACAATCTCTTGCCGTGGCGTTATTTCAAGATTGAAAGAGGAAGATGCGAATTAAAAGAAATCGTAAGAAATAAACATTTCAAGTATTTTATCCGTGACAGTCTCCTCAGAAAAAAACGAAAGAGACTTACACCAAAAAGCAAAACTTCGTCAAAGAAGAAATTATCTCAGTTCTGTGTTTGTTTTCTGTTTACATACATGATAACTCAACTTACAGTTAAAATTTTGCATTTAATCACCTGCACCGTTGAATAACAGTTTATCTAGATCAAATTCTCTTTCATGGCCGGTTTCTGTGAAGAGTTATCTTAACTTATTGTCCACTGTGATGATATCGTGTCAGATGTAACCATCTTTACCGAGTAAATTAACTCTAAATGCTAGTTGGTACTTAAGTTTACCAATAGAGAAACACCTGGTTAAGACTCAAACCATTGTTTGGTAAAAAACATATATCTATGACAGTCTCGACAGCCACCTCGCCGCCTCGCTTTGCTCAAGGCCTGAAACCGTTTTTTGTGCCGTAGTGATAATAACCTTGTTTTTATCAAGGATCGTGCACATATACGTTTCATAACTGCAGTTCATATATATGTATTTCAGATGTTTGTTGTTTGATTTATCATCTACGGGTTTATGTCGAATTAATTTGATGGCCTGCTCCCAGTTGGCTTGTTAGCTCAATTGGTAGAGCGCTGCACTAGTATCGCAGAGGTCAGTGGTTCGAATCCCGTACAGGCCTGAATTTTTTTCAGGTCTGATTTTCACTATTGCTTAAATAGTGCTTTACTACGAAGGATCGTGCACATATACGTTTCATAACCGCAGTTCATATATATGTATTTCATATGTTTGTTGTTTAATAACCTTGTTTTGTTTGTCTGTTTGTTTCTTTTATTTACCTTCAATGATGATATTCAATTCACTTACTAAAAAACTATTTACACCTCGTCACTAACTGTTAAATAACAGTTTATACATATTATTAGAATAAATTAACTCTGTTTGAATAAAGATTGTTGTAAGAGTAATTCTTTCCCGACTTGGGTTTGATTAATGTAAGCCACACCTACGGCCTCCCAAAAAAGGTATTGTGACATGACAGCTCTGTTCCTCAGCTGCAAACACAGATTTTACAGAATGTGGAACACATAAGATAACGTAACGAAACTTGAAGAAGAAGAAGTCCGTTTATTTAGCTACAGAATGATTGTGATAACAAATTCAACAGAGGGTGGAACCCAAATGATGACTTTTCGAGAACTGTTATGCTCATCCACTCTGGTAGGTGGACTGGGGCAGATGTCAATTTATTTCTCAGCAACCAACATAATACTTTCCATTACAGCAATTCTTGGGAATTTTCTTATCCTTATTGCACTAAACAAGGAAAATTCTCTCTATCCGTCGTCTAAACACTTATATCGTTGTTTGGCTACAACTGATTTGTTGGTTGGTCTTGTTACCGAGCCTATTAATGCTATTTATTGGATGTCCTTAGCTTACCAACACTGGAGTATTTGTAGATACGCAAGGGACGCAGCTTACGTAACAGGCTACTCATTATGCGAAGCATCTTTACTGACGATGACGGCCATAAGTTTAGACAGACTTCTCGCCCTGTTGTTGGGGCTGAGATACAGACACTTTGTCACTTTGAAGCGCATGTATATCATTACAGCTATCGTTTGCGTAATATCTGTTGCCGTTGCATCTTTTTCTATTACACATACTCATATAACCCGGTGGTCTATCATGATAGTTACACTTTCATGCTCAGTGATCTCTATCGCTTCGTATACAAAGATTTTCCGCTCTCTAAGTCATCATCGGGTTCAGCAACAGCCGAGCCAACCAAATGCGCTGAACATGGCGCGTTATAGAGAAGCCTTGTACAGCGCATTGTGGGTGCAGTTAGCATTAGTTGTTTGTTATGCACCACAATTTATGGTTTTGCTTGTGATTACTCATAGTAAAACATATTCCTCATTTACATTCGTCATTTCTGGAATTGCGTCAGTTGTAGTGTATTTAAACTCCACCTTGAACCCGTTGCTTTACTCCTGGAAGATTAGAGGAGTGAGACAAGCAGTAAAGCAGACAATCAGACAAGCATTTTGCTGTCCATGGACCTAGATATCTTTCACTGGAGTCACACGTACATGTGTCGTGATGGTTACGAGCTTATAGTTTAACAAAATGACAGTCGAAAGTGCTGAAGAAAAGGAGATACTAACGGATAAGAGTAGAGTAACAAATATCTCTATTAATATAACTTGCTTTCCAATTCGCTTCATCCTCAAGAATTGAACTGGGGCAATTAAGCTCTGATGAAGCGAACATCTCGGCTTTAGAATAGACATAACCTTTTTCATAAGATGCAAGCCGCTCTTATAATAAAATGGGGCACTACTCAATTCTGTAACTTCCTTGTAATTTACTTCAAACATGGGAAGAGCTAGGACAAGTAAATATTTTTACATCGAATATTAACGGTAATTCTCAATGCCGCGAAAAAGTGACGAGATAACTGTATATAAATTCATGCAAATAAACAACGTTAGCCAAACGGAAGTTGAAATTTATAGTATTGTCTAAGTTTCCTCGCCATGTGAATTAGAAGAAAAGACCTATTAAAGGCTTCAGTATCAGCGAGGGAGGTTGTCGATTTTTATTATCGATCGCTTGTACGAAACAGACGAAATAGAAAGAGATAATTAAAAATGCTCTGAAAATTTAGAGAGGAACATTTTAATTACAACTGTTTATCACCTTTGAACTGAACGATATGGGAATTTTTGTTGAAGTTTCAGCATAAATTTCGATTTAAACTCAAGTAGGGGCAACACCTCATCAGATCGCTGAAAAAGAACATTTTGAATATCTTAATATTTTGATGTGAATGGCCACATCCATGATTTCATTTTATTAATCAAACTTTATCATCCATTTAAACAATTTTCCATCTATGGATCGATTTTCCATCTTCGTCTTCGATTAACTTCAATTTTCAAAATGGATTGTGAATTGGAAGACAGGAGAAGAATATATTTGGCGCTAACGATGTACAAACCGCATATATTGTCTAAAAAATGAACAAGTTAGAACGTTTTCTCATCGTGTTGTCAAATTAACATAAGAAAGCAATTAAATAACAGCTCCAGTAGACTTGTTTTGTTTTGTTTTTTTCAGGGGGGAACATGTTTCAGTTTCGGAAGAGAAAGGATAAATCAAGAATCGGAAAAATGTTAGAAGTTGAGAAAACGAATAAAGATGAAGATTGCGTGGACGTGTGTTGGTTTAGTTACGTAATATTTTGCACCTGATGTAGTTCTTTTGTTTTAAACATGTCCTGGTTGGACGCGAAAGGAAGAAAAAAAATGACTGTTAGATGTTTGCCAAGAACGAAATTTTTTTTTTTAAATTCTTTAAAATTATATTACATGGCATCTTAGTTTATAGATAAACTTTTCATAATTTTATACATCAGATTTAGAACGGCATTGAATTTTTTTCCTCAAAGATGTATCTTCCGTGTAATTTGAAAATTTGGTGGGAGTTTATATTTACGCGGATGTGAGATCTTTTGTGTTCTACGGTAACAAATATCTCTCCGATTCCAGATACCTGAAGTTTCTGACGGAGATGATGCGCTGGTGACCGATGTTCAAACAGTAGAACATAAACCTGAAGAAAAATTTCCAATATATATATTTATTTTCAATTTTGAAACTTCACCTTTAAAGAGAGCAGGGAAGCAGCTCGTAGACGTTTCGTAGGTGACGTGGATGTTTTGAATAAATCCGGAGAAAGAAAAGGGTCTTTAATTTTATTTGTGATAATACTAACAGAAACAGAAAATGAGCGGTTTTATTCCAAGGCTCTTGAAAAAAGTTAACTTTAATACACTAATGTAAACAATATTGGCCATTTTACTTTTACAATTTACACTTGCGCTACCTTTTTAAGCTTCGAAGAAACTAGTTCTTCAAAGTCATATCACGTTAAATTTCTTACAAGCGATAAGAATCCTAAATAACAGAATGCTAAATAACAGAATGCTAAATAACAGAATGCTAAATAACAGAATGCTAAATAACTTTCCTTTACTGATACCCATAATAGGCTGAGTGATATTACGATGAAAGGCAAATGACGAACTGCAGTGGTAAGAAAATTTATTTCAAATGAATAACTACTTCGAACTGATAAATATCGCCTGAAAGAGGGGGGACGAGGGGGGACGAGGGGGGACGAAGGGGGGACGAGGGGGTGTAGGGGAGGAGGAGGGAGAAGGAGGGGGAGGGGGGCAGAGAAATTTTGGGGCTCACACAGTTTTAAGGGAAAATGAAGGGGGAATCATTCTTGTCCCACAGAGTAAAATCGGGCGACTATACCGAATTGACTGCAAATGAGATGGGAGGGGAGAATCGATAGAATACTACCTAGGGTGAAAGAGTAATATTTTTTTCTTTTTTTTTTTTAATTGCGGCACGACCAAAATCTTCAATCCTCCTTCCCTCCACCCCCCTTCCACCACAGGCGATATATAATGACTGGCTCTCAATTCAGATTCAATTCCTCAATTGAGATTGGCGAATTGGTTGGTCTTTCAAAACAAAAACAATCTCAAACAATGATTAATGATCACTTGAGTCAGCAACCACCGCCACCGTCGCCACCTCCTGAGCCTCCTCCACCATCTCCGGAGCCCCCACCCCCACCCCACCCTGAGCCCCCACCCCTCGTAGAGGTGGTCCATGTCCAACCTGTAAGTAAGTAAGTAAGTAAGTAAGTAAGTAAAGGCTTTATTTAATGAGGGTAGCACTAAAATAGTAAAGAATACTAATAAACCAGTGGCCCTCCTAGCACTAAAAATATAATAAAAATATCAGAGATATTATAAACTATGGCTTAACTACATAAAAATGAGCTATGAAAATTACTGTTACAGAATAAAATGATTTAGAACCTGTTGGTCATTTAAAATGTTCTTCCTGAGTGATTTTTTAAAACTACTTAAGGTGGCCAGTTTTCGAGTTGATAGTGGCAAGGTGTTCCACGTTTTACATGCTGTCGTTGCAAAAGTTCTTCCTCCTTCCTTTTGACATTTGACGATCGGACAAGCTACATTAAAATTTGCATATCTGGTTTCTCGTGAGTGAGTTTCACTAGAAAGTTTCAGCAAAGTTTTTAAGAAAGCAGGTACATTTCCTTGTAACCGTTTATATACAATGGAGCTGTGAAATGATGGAAACAACTACTTTAATAAATGACACTTTAACTCTCTAAATCATATCCTGGTATATATAAATGGAAATGGTTGGGTTTCAGGTGACGTCACAAGCTTTGCTGAAGTTAGTGTCCGCCATGTTGGTGTCCCTCGGGTGTCAAATTTATGAATAATTAGTCGATTTCTATAGTGAAGCCCTCTCTCTTATCGCCGTATTATTTCGCCAACTACATGAATATCCAGAAAAAGAAAGCGATAAAAGTATCTGGCATTCATCTTAAGGTATCCCAGTGCTCTCTGAGTATGCCGAAAGCTTAGAGAGTTGGAAGGAAAGATGTTTGCAAAAGATATCGGTCATTGGGGTTGACCCTGCAAGCATACCAGCCGAGAAGTTCAGTCCAAAATGCTTGCCTCCTGTGGAAGCGTCGGACTTGCTGAGTTACCTCGTTCTTGAGACCAGCTTCTACACCAAGAAGCAGTTCAAGGCGTTCAAGAGTCTAGAGGCGTTTAATCAAATGGTGTCGGGATTTGTAACCTCAGTTGTAGGCAAAGTAATCGCCGGCAAGTATGCCGTGAGAGCACGAGTTTGGCATTCACAGCATATGAATGATCCTTTAGTGAACATTTGGGTCATTTCCGAAAACGATGGGACTATTTTGTCAGCCAATTGCTTGGAATGCAAAGCTGGACTGGCTGAGTCATGCTCACATATTGCGAGTGTTTTATTTATGTTAGAGGCAACTACTAGAACCCATGGCAAGCTCGCTGAGTGTCACGAAAACTCAGACACCGAAAACTCAGGTCCCTCGAAGTGTTCTCCAAGCTTCCGAAGTGCTCCATAATTCGATAGTGCATAGCATAAAGCATGAACCAATTTTTTTTATAATATAACCGGTGGAATAATGCAACAAATCCGACGCGAAAGACGGACAACAATATCAAGAGTGATTCTTCAGTGAAGCGAATCGTGATGGCGCTGATGCCGAGTCTTCTTTCGCGTTGTTTTTCTCTTTCTGCCTCATTTAAGAACTCTAGGCCAGGGGTCGCAAAATTGTCTTCGTTTTGGGACTGGTGGGCCGAGTCTCTGTTTGTATCCATTATTATCGCGAAATATTTAAGAATTTTAACAGAGCGACAACAAGGATCTGTGCGACGAAGTACAAAAAGGTAAACAAACGTCCCTTTCGCCTCGTCAAAATCACGCCACATTTTAATACTTTGGTGTTGGAGCGAGCGCATTTGATCCCGTTAACTGTGAATAAAAAGTTCAAAATTAACGGGAAAAATGGAGAAAATCTAAGCTAAATGAAGTCTTGTGTCACTCTAAAATGTTTTAATACTCAACCATCGGACGATTTTGCGAAACGTGCAACTTGCGGCCTTGCTTTTGCTGCTTCAGTTGGATCAAGACCCAAAAAGTCAAAATACACGCGGGATTACCAGGAGTGATCATGAGTCGAGTTTATCTCTTGAATTTTCGAGGAGTCTGAGTTTTCGGGGTCTGAGATGTGAGGTCTGAGTTTTCGGGGTGTGAGTTTTCGTGACACCCCAAGCTTACTTGCACTCAGGTAAAATGCTCATGGATTTTACCGACATAGGTCAATGAAGTGCCGTATGCGAGGGCTAAAGACATCGATTTCTCATCGGCTAAGAAGCTCAAAGAAAAGCTCGACCAAAAAATCGAGGATCTACAACAGCCGCAAGCCTCGAACCATACAACAACTTCTAGTTCCTCCTGTTCTTCCCCTTGATTTGTGATGATCTTAGTATAGCGCATTAGATCATATATATAATGAATTTTGCGCTATAGAAATGATAAAATTATTAAATTATTATACGAAAAAATCCTTAGTCTTTATGCTTTCCACTTTCGCTCGAACAGCCAACAATAATGCATAAAACCATCCCTTCTTTCTCACATGAACTCTTCGTTAGATACGGTTTGTTTACGCTCGAGGGTAAAGGTAACGAATCTGATCCAACCGACGCGTCGGTCGACACGTTGGCCGGACCTTATAGAAAGACTCTGCCTCGCTGGTACTTTCGCTTGGCTCCAAACTGCGACTCGTCGATCTCCACTGTTTTTCCTACACCTCCGATCTTCATGTCAGCGTTCATAATTTTCGTCGAACATACCGTTCGTAAGTCGCTCAGCGCACGGATCACTGTAGGCTTTGAAAGGCTAGTCAGTCTGGCGATGTTACTTCCAGAAGCCTTGATAGCCCACAGGAACATTAGATGAAGCCACGTACTCAGCGGGATGTTGGAACCTTCGAAAAACCAGGTTCGAAAAGCCAGGTTCGACAGCGGCTGTTTGTACAGCATCGGTGGTGTGTCGGTAGTGTGTTGGCCGACGCGTCGGTTGGATCAGATTCGTTACCTTTACCACGCTCGAGGGACACCAAGATGGCGGATAGTAACCGTTGCTAAGGTTTTGGTCACGTGGGTGAAACCCAAGGATAGGAATAAATTTAAACAACTTTTCAGAAAGTTTCGGGTTTTCCCTTTTCCTATTTTTTTTGCCTTTGCAAAAATTCGATGAACATTTCAATATTTCTTCGCATATTTTTCGTGATAGCGGTTGTTTCTTACGCGTTCTCTGGTAATTTTGCGCAGGAAAATGGCAGTTAATCCCCTCATGATCAAGCATGCCTGATCGCTTTGTTTGCTCTCTTAGACCTCTCGCGCCGTCGCATTGTTCGCCAGCTCAAATCTCGTGAGCTTGTGAGGTTTATGAGTGTCTGGTTGCAAGTTTCTCTAGATCTGTGGTTAGTTGAAATTACTAGATTACCAGATAACTGAAAGTACGTTAACAACGGAAATGGATGGTTAGAAGCCACCTCTATTTGCGAGCAACTCTTTTAAAGTTAAGTTTATTGTTGTGAAGAACGAAAAATACAACTTTCAATAAACGTTTATACCGACGAAATTTAGGGTGCAACTTTTGAAATCTAAGTAGCAACGTTTTTTATTTTTGCCAGTCTTTTAGCAACTTTTTGGCGATTCAGTGAGCAACTTTCCATTATTATGTTTACAAGCACAATCGGGACAGGCCTGTACCACCACTGCCCTTAGATGAAATGCTGGTCCGTTATCATAATGTATTTTTGCACAGCAGTACAAAAGCATCCATATCGAATTTGGTTTCGAAGACCACGAAGCATTAAAACAATAAAAACGAAATTACCATTTGATATTGGTCGCCGTCTGTCAGAGGAGGAAGAAAATCCTGACGATGGTGATATATTGTTTTCAGGTCGATTGTCTTCAATATACGAATACACCACCACGATGAAGTAAATCTGAAGGGGAAAAAAAGGAGATAATGAGGCAAGACCCAGGCCTTTATCGGTTTAAGAGTGGGTAGTTAATCGAGTAGGAGAATAAATAAAGCGCTGTTTAATAGAGAGTCGTAGTCCAAAACCAAAATAAAGGAAAATACCTTTTGCGAACTGATGAAAATTCAAAGAAAAAGTAACCAACTGCGTGGCGGAAAAGAGCGGGAAAATGGCGGGGAAACGCGATCAAGTGAAGGCTTTCTTTTGGCATCTGATTGGTTAAGAGAGTTGCGCGAGTTTTCTGGACCATTCACAGTGCGAGGGTGAGAAAAAAAAAAACAAAAAAAAAGACTCAAAAATTTCGGATTACTATCGATACTCAAATAAAAATTACTCTAAGACTGAAACAAACATACCGACAGCAACCATCCAATGCCATAAGGAATGAAGAAGACGGCAAACTGAAGCATAGAAGAAAATAACAACAATGTTCAGTTGGTTTGTGGAGAAACTTTCTACTGGTACTTAATAAACATTTTTGTTTCAGTTTACCCCATTCCAGACGACAATAAAAAATACGATCACTCCAAAATCGAAAAAGAGCTCGAACATGCTCCAGCCAAGCCAAGGATATGCCAGACGCTTTTCACCCTGAGACAGAAAAGAACAACGATCAGTGACGTTAACTTACAAATGAATAAATGCGTACATGAACCAATGAGGCTGAAGGTGACCTAGTTGGGATAGAGACCAGTATCTAATTTGCATGAAAACAAAGTGATTTACATTTGAAAAGCAGCAACGTTTGTATCATAACAAGTTGTTAGCCTCACTGTAAGGCTTTTGTACATTATGCTAGCATTTTTTCGAGCCTTTTAGTGAAGCAAAAGCATTGAGCATTATTCAAGCATTTTAGTGGCATTTTCCCGAAAATTAATTTTTTTCGAGAAAATAAAATAGAAATTAACTTTTTCCAGTCCCGCTTTTAATTCACGAAACAACCTAATACAGCTGAGTGGAGCTGGAGACTGAGGACAAGTCAGCGGTTTGACCTTTCGAGACTCAAAAGGCGCCATTTTTGTTTTCTTCGTGACCCGTGTAAGTTACACGAGTAACGAAGAAAACATAAACCTGTATACGTTGTCGTTACTTGCAACACTTGTACGTATGTGTAAACTTTCAAATTAATTTAAAAAAACCTTTGTATAATGAGCATTATCCGAGCATTTTAGTTACTTTTTTGGGGGAGTCTGAGCATTTTAATGGGAAAAATGGAGCATTAAGGTGGAGCATTTTAGTGGGGAAACAAAAGCATAATGTACAAAAGCCTACTAACAGTTCAAAAGGCTTGGCAACCAAGCATGTAACTGTAAAATGGACTATAATGACGATGGTCACACCGTAACAGGAATACGATTGGACCAGACTGGAATATTGATAAATGATATATAACAATGTAGGAACGAAAAAAACAACAACAACAAAAAAGAAACAAAAAAACACTAAGAGAAAAAGTGCAGTGAAACAAAGCTAATCTTCGTGCAATTCTGTCTTACAAAAGCCGGCTCACTTCAGTTGCATAATCTAACATCTAGTTCTACAATTTCTAAAAAAAGGAATTATTGTGAACCTCTAAGACAAATTTTACCATAGCCTTGAATCTTCTCTAATTATTTTAAGTAACATGCAAACTTTGTGTTCTTTTAAAAGAGAATTATAGTGTTGGACTTACCGAGCAAGTGGACCCCAGAAGCAACAGGTTCACCAACAGTGAGATCACTTTAAACGCGAGGTTGACATAAGCCAGTCTGGTGATCACTTTAGAGATGACCATTAAAAATAGTCAGTCAATAAAAGATAAAGGATATATAAGGGCTGCTAGGGGGATTCAAATTGATCTACCCTGTTTATCTGTGAAAGATACCACTTTGTCATTCGTATCCCTAGGTCAAATCAAATGTTTTATTTCCAGTATCATTGTCAAAGAAATGTTTAAACAAAAAACATCACTTAACGGCTGACTTTCGCTCAAAGTCATTGTCTTTTTAGAAAACTTTGTTCATTTCTGTCGAATCCAACTAGGATAAAGTTGGCAACATGAAAAGGCCTTTCATATAAGCAAAGAACCTACCAACTTCACATCATTTCTTAGCCGGGCATAGGTTCAAATTTAATCAGAGGAGTGTCAAGCTGAAACTATCCTTAGACTTGTCAAACCTGTTCCCCTGGCTGAAGTGAGGTTTCTGGCAGATATAATGTGACATAAGCTTCCCTGGGAAGGTACCTCTGGCAGAAAGTATGCTAGACATTTCCTTAGAATACTGTCGATTGAACGTCACTTCTACCGCGAAAGATCGCGGCAAGATAGTGATATGTTATTAAAGAACCACACATTTCGTTGGGCAATCTTTCAACTGCAGATATTTTTGTCCTAAGCAGTGTGTGCTTTCTAAAAAATAATAGAACAAGACAGAAGTAAGTTGTAATACCGAGAAAATGCTTTTTGCTGAAAGGCAAATCTTGGCTGAGTTCAACGGCGTTCTCCTCTAGTTGCTTATAAAATTTAATAGATTGACTTTCTCGGTTAATTGAGTATGCTGATATGATCTGAAATATAAAAAGAAAAGCAACAACAGATCAGATTTGAAGTATGACACCAAATCCATATTACGCAGATTGTCAATATCAGTCATCATAGTAAGTAAGTAAAATTTTTCTGTAACGCCGAATGTCAATGTTTGGTTTCCGTATCACTGTACTTGTCACGTTCGACTTAAAAACGTGAAACTAGTATTTAACAAGTACAGGATTGAATCTTATGAAAGCCTTAAATTTTTTTCAAGCGTAATTTCTTCGACTTCTTTTTTGCTCGCTCACCTTCCAGGATCATCATCTTTGCTGCGATAAATGAGTTGCAAATGCAACATCAGATTTTACGTTAGATCAATTTTAAAATCATACTGAACACAGTCTAGGCAAACAAATCAACATGAATGATCGTATTTGAGCAAGTAAAAGTTATGAAGTTTTCAGTTAATTTCTGCGTCCTGAAATGTTAGAAACGCGAATACCTTTGTGTTGACAGTATCATTTGTACCGCAAGTTATTTGTATGGTTGACAACAACATAATCGTTTTTGATCAGATAAAAACATTTTGGAAACCACGCTTTAAATCTTAATAAATATTTCAAGCGATGGAACGAACTTTACCGCGGTTAACCAGTCCGCTGTTGTTCGTGATTTTCTGTGGAACATAATGTTCCCAGTTTTTACGAAATCGCGAAAATCGTGAAATCAGGTAGACGGCTAATATATAAAAAGGAGAGGGATGTTTCAAAATTTGATATGATTAATCATAGTTCAAACTCACCAGGCCGAAGATACAAAGAATATTTACACCTGTTCGTAGACTGCAGCCGCAGCAACAAGTTTCCACCAAGACTGCCATTGTAGACAATAAGTCGAAATTACTCTTCTGAACGTCAGACTCAACGGAGGTGAGAGGTAGCTGCCGGATGCTTTTAAATCTTTCACTTTTAAGCGGATCCGTTCAAAAAAATTGCTCTATGTACTTTTCCGTGCATCTTGGTGATTTACTACCTACGTTGACAAATTTCCGGTGTCAAAACAAATTGAACGGTTGGATAATCACAAGCTTCCAGTGATTTCCGTATAAACCAAGGTCAGTAAAAATACAGCCAGGATTACGTCCCCATCGCTATATTTATGCCGCTATACAAGGTTTTCTGGAGAAGATTTCAACAAACTCAACTTTACAAGCGATTAAACTGGATTTCAGTTATTAGAAAAGTTACTTAGTATAAATTGTGTTACCGAAACTAACAAGTTTTAGTTCATCGCACTACGGGGACCTGCAAATAAACTTGAATAGAAAGAGGAAAATTATTCAGTCTCCGTCCAGAGCTGATTTTCGTGATTTAAGCGAGTGAATGTGGTACAATCAAAATATTTTCCCTGTTTTTATTGTATAAGAAAACCTTTAAGCAGGCCTGGTTGCATTCTTCTAAGTACTAAATTTAACACGATCATGGCGGTGAAAACCGTCATCATAACAAGCCCATGACGTAATGGTAGTGTTTGAAACGCAACAAAGGTTTTATATTGCTTTGTTTTGTTTTTTCCCTGTTTAATGCTACAGTTGCGTTCATTCAGCAATTATGTTATTTAACTTTACGCAGTAAGATAGGTAAAAGTCCTTTTCATCGATATGGTAGTCAAAGTGCGTTATCATGATTAATTGACCGTAGAGGAAGAAGAAAAATATCTTCGATCACTTTAATTTCAATTCAGACTTTCTAATAAATATATATTCTCAATTTTTTTTACTTCTCTTTCAAGAGGGCAGGGAATCAGCTGGTAGACGTTTCGTAGGTGACGTAGATATTTTAAATGAGTCCGAAAAAAGAAAATGGGCACTAATTCTATACCTGATTCGCTTCAGAGATCTAACTGCGCTTACTCTATGTTATTACTAACCGAAACATAAAAAATTGCCAGTAGCAAGTTTTCCAAAGAGTAGTTTATTTCATGGCTCTTGAAAGAAGTTAACCCTAACACCATAATAAGTCAACGATATCGTCCTTTTACTTTTACAATTTTTATCTGCGTCATTATTTTAAGCTTCAAAAAAAACTAGTTCTTCGAATCACTTCGAAGTTATCGCAGATTAACTTCAATTCTATTATAAGCTATCAGAATCCTAATTAACAGAATCCTAAATAACTTTCCTATTTTATTACTAATAATAGGCGGGAAAATGCCACGATAACTTTAAAATACATACACACGACGAACCATAGTAGAAAGTATTTCAAAAGACATTTTAATATTACCACGTATATAATTGCCCATCATTATTTATCGATTGGAGAGGGGTGGGGTGGGGGACAAAGGTATTGGGAAGTCCCATGGTTTTCAGGGGGAACGGAAGGGGAATCATTCGTGGCGACTGCACCGAACGGCTGCCAATGCGAGGGGGGGGGGAGGCGGGGAATCGATAGAATACTACCAAGGGTTGAGTCAGGTAAATCTTATTATGACCTGACCAAAGCCCTCCAATCTCCTTCTCCCTTCCCCCTCCTCCTCCCCTCCCCCCCACCCCCCCTCCCCCCCTTTAATTCGTCTCTCTATCATCCTCTATTAGGCCTATCCCGATTGTGTTCGGCTACTTTAATTTTGAGCAACTTTTTTGCATTTACAGCAACATCCGAAAAAACTCTTCTCCTCGATTCGAATTACTTGGTCTTTCAAAACAAAACAAACTCAGATGATGATCAGTGATCATTTTGGTCATTCACCTCCTCCACCACAACCTCCAGAGCCTCCTGCACCCCCACAACTTCCTGCTGAGCCCCCACCCGATGCAAATGTCGAGCCTGTGAATCGATGGAAAAAACGACTTCAATAAATCAAATACTTCAACTCCCTTAATCATATTCTGGTGTATATAAATGGAAATAGGAATAAATCTTAATTACAATTGGTAATTTTGCGCGGGAAATTGGCAATTAATCGCATATCTCTTCGAGCATGCCTGATCGCCTTGCTGCCCTCTTAGATCTCTCACGCATTCGCATCGTTCGCCAGCTCTATTAGAGCGGCCGCTATCAGGCCTATCCCGATTGTGTTCGGCTACTTTAATTTTTGAGCAACTTTTTGCATTTACAGCAACCTCGAGCAATTTTGCCTTTCTGAGCAATTTTCGAGCAACTTTTAGGCTTGAGAGCACATATCAAGCACGATAAAGTCAACGATTTCATATAAAACTTTCGATTTATGCAAATTTCTTGAATGTTTCTCAGGCCTATTATCTATTAGTATAATTTGAGAGCTGAGCAAAGAGTTTCCAGCAATCTGATTGGCCCAGCGGTTCCTTATTTGACGCTATATAAACCGTTCCACGCGATTTATATAAAATGTTAATAAAATGTTATGATTTTAGAAATTTCTCTGTTGTTCACTCTGAAATTATACTAAAACAATTATTCGCCTCAGGTTCGGTGAATATTGTCGAATAATCCCCTCGACTTCGTCTCGGGGATTATTCGACGATATTCACCGAACCTGAGGCGAATAATTGTTAAATATTAGAATGAATGATCAGCTAAAACGACGCACAGCTAAAACGACGCACGCTGTCTTAATTAACAATTATTCCACGAGAGCGTTGGATATGAGATGATAGATAGCCAACGATACGCGTAGCGCCGAGTTGGCTATAATCATGTCATATCCAACAAGCGCGAGTGGAATAATTGTTTTATTAAAAATGTTAAATTAAATTATTAAATTTTATTAAATTTTTAGCTCCCTTTTAATTTTAAACTGACACGTACGCTTACCATATTTGTAGATTATGGTATATTGGCTGATATGCCATAATGGCTAAGCCAATAAAAAGTCTTGAATTGCATTATCCAATGATCTAGTTTTTAATAAGTTAATTTACTTTCCATGAACGGTAATTGATGGTTAGAAGTCATCTTTATTTGCAAGCAACTCTTTAATTAAGGCTAAGTTTATCACTGTGAAGAACGAAAAATATAGCTTTCAATTAACGTTTATAAAAAAAAATCAACAAAATTAGGTGAAAATTTTGAAATTTAGCAACTTTTTGGAATTTTTGGCAGTTTGTCAGTAGAATGATTGTTGTCAATAGAATGTGTCAACATTCTACTGACAACAATCATTCACTTGACTCTGATGATGACTTCCGCACAGGTTGTCGAAACGTCAGTCACTACCATCGACAACAGTCCTTCTCAGGACTACACTCACCCGGACGATCACACTACACCTTCACTTTTGGCAGTTTCTTAGCAACTTCTTGGCATTCTAATCAGCTACTTTCCGGAATTTTGCCAGCACTATTGGGACAGGCCTAAACCACCATTGCCCTTGGTGAAATGCTGAGCGGTCCGCCTGACAGATGCTATCATAGTGTTTTATTTGCAAAGTAACACAAAAACATTCATATCGAGTTTGGTTTCGAAGGCCACGGAGTATTAAAACAATGGAAACGTGATTACCATTTGACTTTGGTCGCTGGTTGTCAGAAGAGCGAGGGAAACCTGATGATGATGACTGGAATTCAATGGTGGACTCTCCACCAGGTGGCTCTGGTCCATCGTTTTCTGTTTGTTCATTAAGTTCTTCAATATACCAACGCACCACCGCGATGAAGTAAATCTTAAACAAAAAAATAAAGCAATAAGGTAAGACCTAGGCCATCATTAATTTAAGAGTCGATATTTAATCGAGGAATAAGAGAATAGAGCGATCTTTAATAGATTGTCTTAAAACCAAAACCAGAGTAAAGGAAAATACCTTAAAGAGCTAGCGAGAATTTAAAGTAAAAACAACCAAACTGCATAATGAGCAGGAAAATGCGATTAAGTGCATGGAGGTTATTATTTTTATTTTTTGCATCTGATCAGTTGAGAGAGTTGCGCAAGTTTTCCAGACCAATTACAAAGCGAACTGAGGAAAAAACTTAGAAATTTTGGATTATTATCGTTACTCAAATAAAAATTTCTAAGACTGCAACAAACATACCGACAGGAACCATCCAATGCCGTAAAGAAGTAAGAAGACGGCAAACTGTAACACAGAAGAAAACAAAACTCATGTTCAGTATGTTTGTAGAGAAAATTTCTTCTGACACTTAATACATATTTTTGTTTCAGTTTACCCCTTTCAAGGCGCCAATGAAAAATATGATCACTCCAAAATCGAAAAAGAGCTGGAATATGCTCCACGCAACCCAAGGATATGCCAAACGCTTGTCACCCTGCGACGGATAAGAAAGACAATCAGTCATGTAAACTGACAAATGAATAAATGCCTACATGAATAAATGAAGACATTAAATATAAAATCATATGGATGATTACTGATAATTATAGTTATTACGATGATAGCACCGTAACAGAAATACGATAATCCATTTTACAGTTGCATGCTTGGTATCCTAGCCTTTGAACAAGTGTGAAACTAAGGGCGGCCTTGTTATGAACAACATTGCTACTTTTCAAATGTAAATTACTTTGTAATCATGCTAACTAGATACTAGTCTCTATCACAACAAGGTCACCTTTAGCCTCACTCCAAATCAAAGGCTTGGAAACAAAGTCACAGCTATAAAATCAGTGGCTTATTGAACCAGACTGAACTATTGATAAACGGACAAGGTAAGAACAAAAAGCAAAACAGAAAACGTTCAGTGAAACAAAGCCAATCTTCATGCAATACTGTCTTACAAAAGCCGGCTTCCTTGCAAAATCTGCCAACTAGTTTTAAACTTTATAGAAGAAGAATTATTATGAACTTCTTAGAAAAATTTTTAATCTTCTCCAATCATTTTGAGTAACATGCTAGATTTGCGTTCTTTTTAAAGAGCGGAACATAATGTTGGACTTACTGAGCCAGTGGATCCAAGAAGCAATAGGTTAACCAGCAGAGAGATGACTTTAAATACGAGGTTGACATAACCCAGTCTGATCATCGCTTTAGAGATGACAATTAAAAAAAAAATCAATCAGTCAATAAAAGATAAAAGACTAAGGGTATTCCATGGCTGCTAGAGGGATGCAAATTCATCTCCAATGTTAATTTGTGAAAGAAACCAGTTGGTCATTCGTATCGCAAGGTCAAATCAAATGTTTTCTATCCCGTATCATTGTCAAAAATGTTTAACGGCTCGCTTTCATAAAACCGAATAGCGTCGCTCAAAGTCATTGTCTTTTTTAGAAAACTTTATAATTTTTGTCGAATCCAACTTACGTAAAGTTGGTGACATGAGATGGCCGCTTCATATAAGGAAAGAACCTATTAAATATACATCATTTCTTAGCCTGGCATACCCACGAATTTAATTAGAGGAGTGCCAGGCTGAGCCATCCCCAGACTTGTCAAACCCGTTCCCCTGCTGGCTGAGGTGAAGTTTCTGGCAGATTTAATGTGACAAAGGCTAGGCTGGGAAGGTGCTTCTCGCAAAAAATATGCTTTTCGTTTCCTTGGAATACTGGTTGAACGTCACTGATTTCCACGACGCTAGATTCCCAGAAGATCGTGGCAACAAATCACACAATTCCTTGGATAGTTTTTCAACTGCAGATTTTTCTGTCCTACACATGTGTTCTTTCTAACAAATTTAACGGAACAAGACAATCTTTCACTACTGCAGATATTTTTGTCTTAAGCATATGTAATTTTTATAAAAAATTTAATAGAAAAAGACAGAAGTAAGCAGTAATACCAAGAAAGTGCTTTTTGTCGAAAGGCAAATTTTGGCTGAGTTCGTCGGTGTTCTCCTCTAGTTGCTTATAAACTTTAATAGCATAACTTTCTCGGTAAATTGAGAATGCTGACATGACCTGAAATATAAAAGAAAATCAACAACAGATCAGGTTCAATATGTCGAATCAAAATTGCGCTCCGACAAATCTTTAAGACTCTCAGAGGTAATTATCAATTCATTACAACACAGCTCTTCCCCTTCTTCCCTAAAGAAAAAGAGATCTGTAATTTTCATCTATATTTGGAAATATGCTGCAAATGCATCGTCATATTACTTCAAGGTGATAACAACGGGTTACCGCCTCCATAAGAAAGAAAAATCCACGCAGGAAAATCAATGCGGAAATATGTGTTCAGCGTTTATCATACAGCATCATTAACGTGACTGTTAGGCAAGTAAAATTTGTCTATATCGCCGAATATCAGTGTTTGATTTCCGTGTCACTGTAGTTGTCGCATTTTACTTAAAAACTTGGAACTCGTATCTAAGAGGTACAGGTTTGAATTTTATCGAAACCTGAATTTTGTAGGCTTCTTTTCTGCAATTTCCCTTTTTCTCGCTCATTCCACGATCATTTCTTTACATTTAACAAATGGTAAACACCACAGCGTACACTATTGAGTTATGGATGCACGCGGGAGGTTGCTAAGCACGAAAGAAGCGTAAGAGTCGCTCGAGGCGAAAGCCGAGAGCGACTCTAGCTTCTTGAGTGCTTAGCAAACCTCCCAAGTGCATCCATAACTCAATAGTGTACGCTGTGGTGTTTACCATTTGTTTTATAACATTACATTGATACATTGTAGCTAAAGAGTTCCCTTTTATTTAACAAATCTTACGCGACCAGAAAAAACAAGCGCGCGCGGAAAAATAGTCTTTGCATTTGCTCACGTCAGCAGCGTAGACCCATGGGCAAATGGGGGACGCTAAATTGACCAATCAGAGCGCGCGCTTTACTTTGGTTATGTTGTAATAATATATGAGTTGTAAATGTAGCATCTAATTTTACGTTAAATCAATTTCAAAACCACACTGAACGCAATCTAGACAAACCAATCAGCTTGAATGATCGTATTTGACCTTGTAAAAGTTATGAAGTTTAGAGTAACTTTCTCAGTCTTGAAACATGATTCAGAAAACACGAATACATGCGTGTTGACAAATATCATTTGTACCGCTAGTTATTTGTATGACTGGTAACACCATTAATGTTTTTGATCAGGTAAAAGCGTTTTGGAAATGATACTCAAAACTTTAAGTGATGGAATGAACTTTCGAGCGGCTAATTAGCCGCCGCTCAGTGTCTTTAGTTTAATTTCTGCGGAACTGAAAGTTCGCGGTTTTTACGAAATCGCGCCGAAAATCGTGAAATCAGGCAGTCAGCCAAGTTATAAAAGCAGAGGGATGTTTCAAAATATCAAAATAAATAAACATTCTCAAACTCACCAGGCCGAAGACACCAATAATCTGAACACCTACTTGTAGACTCCAGCCACAGCAGCAAGTTTTCACCATGATCGGAGTTGATAAGTCGAAATTACTATTCTGAACGTCAAACTCAACTGAGGTAAGACGTAGCTGTTGGATGTTTTTAAAACTTTCACTTTAGAGCGGATCCGTTTCAACAAATTCCTCTTTGTACTTTTCCGTACTGATATTGATAAATATCCCACGTTAGGGGCCGACCATTTAACTTTTGAGAGGGGGGGAGTGGGTAATTTTGAAAAAAAATTTCCTGCAAGCGCTTGTTGGAAGAAAAAAATTGCATGTAGCCCAAATTTAACAGAAAAAAAGAGCATTTAGAACGGAAAAAAATATCCTGTACAGCAGATTGCTAGAAAAATTTCTTCATGACCAGAAATCACCTACCCCCACCTCAAAAGTTAAATGGTCGGCTCCTTAAAACATGCAGATCATTGCTCGGTTGAACAATCAGTGGCTTGCAGTAATTTCCGTAAATTAAGGTTAGTAAAAATGCAGCCAAGATTGTGTCACCATCGCCTTATTTAGGCTTTACAAGGTTTTCTGGAGAAGCTTTCCTTGTAACTTTAACAAACTCAAGTTCGCAAGTGATTCTACATAACCTAGGTTGTTAGAAAAGTTGAATATCTAACCAGTATAAATTGTGTTACCGAAACTAGCAAGTTTTAGTTATCACACACCACGGCCACTTGTAAATAAATTTGAATAGAAGGAGGAAAAATATTCAGTCTTCGCCGAGAGCTGATTTTTGTAATTAAGCGAATGAATGTGGTACAATATTTTTTTGCCGTGTTTTTATTGTATACGAAAGTCAGTCTAAACAGGCACGGTAGCATTACATCTTCCAAATACTAAATTTCATGGCGATCACGGCGGTGAAAACCATCGTCATGACAAGTTTCCGATTCATTGCCCATGACGTAATGATAGTGTTTGAAACGCAACAAAAGTTTTGTTTTGTTTTACGTTTTTCTTCCCTGTTTAATGCTACAGTTCCTTTCACTCAGTAATAAAGTTATTTTACTTTACGCACGTAAGAACAGTAAAAGGCCTTTTTTTTTTGATACGGTAGTCACAGGGCATTGTATAGAATAACGTCGAGCAGGAGAAGAAAAAAATCTGCGATCACTTCTTATTCGTTCCTAGATACAAACCATTTTATAACATATCGCGGTCGCAATTCCGGGCTATTTCCGAAGGAGCTACTATGGTGAAAATTGTACATATGCATCCATAACCATACGTTTATGGATCGATTTTTCATTTTCGTCTTCGAGTAACTTCAATTATCATAACAGAAAGGGAAGATCAGACAAAAGAACAATTGCACCAGTGCACGAGTTGTATACATTGTTTCGCCGTATACATCGCAGCTTCTGTAATACGAAAATTTTGTAGAAGCTGATCATGAGTTTGATTTATGCAGATGGGAGTTCATTTGTGTTTTACGGGAACAAGTATCACTCCGATTCCAGCACAGGCGGCCCAAGCTCTCTTTGAGAACCGCACAAGGAACAAAATTTGCATATCGATTTATAAGGATTTGTCTGGGATTTTCTACAAGATAGCCATAGAGATAGTTAAAAGCGAAAATATTAAATAAAAATGGCTTACCTTATTCCATACGTGTGTTGCTTGCTCCTGGTGTCGTTATTTTATCGATTTCACTTGATTTAAGCGGTTTTTTTTAATCCTGGTTTTCTCTTAAATCAAGTGAAATCGGTAAAATAACGACACCAGGAGCAAGCAACACACGTATGGAATAAGGTAAGCCATTTTTATTTAATATTTTCGCTTTTAACTATCTCTATGGCTATCTTGTAGAAAATCCCAGACAAATCTTTATAAATCGTTATGCAAATTGTGTTACTTGTGTGGTTCTCAAAGAGAGCTTGGGCTGCCTGTGATTCCAGATGCCTGAAATTTCTGACGGAGACTGGCCGCTAACTTTTGCAGTGTTCTGTCCAAAAAGTAGAACGTAAGCCTGAAGAATGAATTCCAATATATATTTATTGTCATTCTTACTACATATGATTCGCTTCACAGATCAAACTGTACTGTTGATAAACGATAGAGGACCACCTAGTATAATAATGAATCGGTAAAAATATTTCCTCAATTCAAATAAGTTGGTCTTTCAAAACAAAAACAAATTGAAATAATGGTCAATGATCCCGTGAGTCAGTCACCACCTCCACAGCCACCACCCCCACAGTCACCACCTCCGGAGCCTCCTGCAGAATGCCCTCCACAACCTCCTACTGGGCCCCCACCCCATGTAGAGGTGGTCCATTTCCAACCTGTGAAATGATGGAAAATAAATCATAACAGTTCAACTCCCTTAGTCATATTCTGGTATAAATAAATGGAAAATGAATAATTAAGAAATAGGAATAAATCTTGATTGAAATTTTGATATAGTTAGCCATACGTGGCTTCGAGCCGACGTAACGCGCACTGTGACGTCTGGAAGAGCGAATTTAAGCCTCTAACACAATGGTCAAACGTCTGTACATGTGCTAACGTTGTGACGAGTCAGCGGCGTGCTTTTAAGCTGCCAGAACCAAGTTGCCTAACTCCAGTTACAAACAACCACATAAGCCAGTGACTCACTTTTTAAAGCGTAAAACTTCGATAAAGCTCAAAACAGAATGGTATATCAATAGGATATACCTGTACCTAAACAACTCTTGTGTTAGGAAAATCTCGAGTTTTCTTTTACACTCTTTTTATTGCCTTTCGCAAAAGTCGATGAACATTTCAATATTTCTTCGCATATTTTGCGTGAGAGCGGTTGTTTCTTATGTTTTGTTTGTTATTTTGCACGGAAAATTAACAATTAATCCCTTCAAGCATGCCTGACAGCTTTGTTTGCCCTCTTAGACCTCTCACGCATTCGCATCGTAGTGCCAGATTAAATCTCGCGAGTTCAAGTTGTGCCCGAGCGTTAGTGTATTCTTGCAAGTTTCTTTAGATATGTGGTCAGTTGAGATTACCAGATTGCAATAAAGTCAATTACCAAATAGAAAAAATGTAACATTAGTTTTTAAAAAGATCTCAACCGTTAGGAAGCAAAATGAACGAGTTAGTCATGAAATTGACAAAGCGCAGCACATTATTAAATCTAAGTTGGGACTACCGAGAAGCAAATCTAATGGACTGCAAGGCAGAGTAGTAATTTGAACCTGTGAACTCTAGAGATCAAAACTGCTCCATTTTGAAGGAAATACTTCAATTCGCCAGGCATTAAAAGAGTTCTTAAATGGAACTATCTATCTGCATGACTACGACTGGATAGAAAAGCCGTCTTTTAAAAGACCTGCTTATGCACGGAGCTTAAAGAGGCTTTTCAATTTAAAGCTAAGTTTGTTATTGTGAAGAACGAAGACTATGGCTTTAAATAAACGTTTAGAAAAAACATATCAACGGATTTAGGATGCAGCTTTTGAAATTTAGGTCGCAAATTTTTGTGTTTTGGTAATTTTTTTGCCTCTTGCTCGCATTCCAGCGAGCAAGTTTCCAGCATTTACCAGGACAATCGGGACAGGTCTAACCAATTTTGCCCTGAGATAAAATGCTAATCCGCCTGACAGATGCTATCTTAATGTATATTTGCACAGTAACACAAAAACATTCATAGCGAATCTGGCTTAGAAGGCCACGGAGCGCTAAAACACTGGAAACGTAATTACCATTTGACGAGGACGAAAATCCTGCACTTGTTCTTGAAGGACAATGGGAATTTGATTTGAATTTAGCGATGGAAATTCCACAACGTGGCTCTTGCTGCCCACTGTTTCCAGGTCGAATTGGATGTGCACGAAGGTCTTCAATGTACGAATACACCACTACGATGAGGTAAATCTGAGGGGAAAAAAGAGGCAGTTAATTGAAAAGGACAATGGAGCGCTTTTTTTAATAGTGCCTTAAGACTAAAACCAAAATAAAAGAAAATACTTTAAAGAGCTAGTAAGAATTTGAAGTAAAAACAGCCAAAGGGCGGAAATCAAGTGGGGATTATAACTTTTATCAGTTTTATTTAATTTTTTTTTTTTTTTTACATCTTATCGGTTAAGAGATTTGTGGGAGTTTCTGGAGTAATCACAGAGCGATGTGAGGAGAAAACTTAGAAATTTCGGATTACTATCAATACTAAAAATAATGATTAGAAACGACCGAAACAAACATACCGACAGCAACCAGACAATGCCTTTAATAAGTAAGAAGACGGCAAACTGTAGCATAGAAGAAAACAAACATCATCTTCAGTAAGTTTGTACAAAAAACTTTCTCCAGCTATTCAATACAAATTCTTTTTCAATTTACCCCATTCCAGACGAGAACGAAAAATAAGATCACTCCAGAATTGAAAAAGAACTCGAACGTGCTCCACACAAGCCAAGGATATGCCAAACGTTTGCAATTGTCACACTGAAACAGAAAAGAAAGGCAATCAGTGTTGTAAACTGACAAATTAATAAATGCGTACATGATTAAATGAATAAGTTAAATATAAAATCATATGGACGAATATTGATAATGATAGTTATGGCGTAACAGTAATAATAATAGTAATAATAATAATAATAATAATAATAATAATAATAATGGTAATACTAATAACCCCTTTATTTAAACACGATAATGTTTCAGAGCTGAACATATGAGCTTGTGCGGTCGTGTGTAAATCAAGTAAACTTCTGAATTAAATATTAAATTCAAATTATGGTTTTTTAGGAGAGAGGAAAACCGGAATACCCGGAGTAAAACCTATCGGAGCAGAGTAGAGAACCAACAAACTCAATCCACTTATGATGCGGGGTCCGGGAATCGAACCCGGGACACAGTAGTGGAAGGCGAGCGCTCTCACCACTACTCCAAGAAATACAATAGTCCATTTCACAGTTGCGTGCTTGGTTGCCTAGCCTTTGAACAAGAGTGAGTCTAAAAGTAGCCTGGTTATGAACAACATTGCTGCTTTTCAAATGTAAATTATTTGTAATCACGCTAACTATATAATGGTCTCTTTGACAACAAAGTGACCTTCAGTCTTGCTCCAATTCAAAGGCTTGGTAACTAAGTACGCAACTATAAAATGGCCTATTACACCAGACTGAAATATTGATAAATGACGTATGACTATGTAAGAACAAAAAGCAAAAACTAACAGAAAACGTTCGGTTAAACAAAGCCAATCTTCATCTATTTCTGTCTTACAAAAGCCGGCGTACTTGCATAATCTACCAGCTAGTTTTAAAATTTCTAAAGAAGAATTATTATGAACCTCTTAGAAAATTTTTAATCTTCTCTAATTATTCTAAGTAACATGCTAAAAATTCGTTCTTTTAAAAGAGTGGAATTACAGAGTTGGACTTACTGAGGCAACGGATCCCAGAAGCATCAGGTTAACCAGCAGAGAGATGACTTTAAATGCGATGTTGACATAACCCAGTATGATGATCGCTTTAGAGATGACCATTTAAAAAAAAAAAAAAAAAAAAAATCGGCAATCAGTCAATGATAAATTGAGGGTATTCAATGGCTGCTAGAGGGATGCAAATTCATGTACACTGTTAATCCGTGAAAGCTACCTGTTGGTCATTCGTATCCCTGGGTCAAATCAAACGTTTCGTTTCCCTAGTTATTGTCAATAAAATGTTTAACGGCTTGCTTTTATAAAACCGAATGGCTTCGCTCAAAGTCATTATCTTTTTTAAGAAACTTTACTAATTTCTGTCGAATCCAATTTAGGTAAAGTTGGCAAAATGAATAGGCCATTCATTTAAGCAACGAACCTATCAACTCCACATCATTTCTTAGACGGGCATAGGCGCGAATTAGATGAGTGCCAAACTGAGACTGTCCTCAGACTTGATAAACTTGTTCCCCTGTTGGCTGAGGTGAGTTTTCGGGCAGATTTGTTGTGACAAAAGCTAGGCTGGGAAGGTACTTCTCGCAGAAAATATGTTAAACGTTTCCTTAGAATACTGGCCGGTTCAACGTTACTTCTACGACGCTAATTTCACGAAAGATCGGGGCAAAAAAACTACACATTTCGTTGGACAATCTTTCAACTGCAGATATTTTTGTCTTAAGCATGTGTTCTTTTTAACAAATATAATAGAACAAGACAGAAGTAAGTTGTAATACCGAGAAAATGCTTTTTGCCGAAAGGCAAATCTTGGCTGAGTTCATCGGCGTTCTCTTCTAGTTGCTTATAGACTTTAATAGAATGACTTTCTTGGTAAAATGAGTATATCGATATGCCCTGAAAAGTAAAAAGAAAAGCAACAACAGATCAGATTTTATGTATCACACCAAATCGAAATTGCACAGATTGTTAACATCACTCATCGTATTTCAAGGTGATGACACCGGGATACCCCAGCCTAAAGAAAGAAAGAAAAACCCATACAGAAAAATGTCTTCGGCGCTTACCATACAGCATTGGGAAAGTAAAAATTTTTCTGTAACGCCGAATGTCAATGCTTGGTTTCCGTATCACTGTACTTGTCGCGTTCGACTTAAAAACGTGAAACTAGTATTTAACGGGCACAGGTTTGAATCTTATGGAAGCCAGTATTTTTTCAGGCGTCATTTCTTCGCTCACCTTTCAGTATCATTTCTTTATTTCAATAAATGCGTTGCAAATACGGCATCAGATTTTACGTTAAATCAATTTTAAAATCACACTGAGCGCAGTGTAGGCAAACCAATCTACTTGAATGTTCATATTTGAGCAGGTAAAGTTATGAAGTTTACAGTTAATTTCTCCGTCCTTAAATGTCAGAAAACACGAATACCTTCGTGTTGACAATATAATTTGTACCGCAAATTATTTCTATGGCTAGTAACAACATAATCAAAAACGTTTTGGAAACCATGCTCTAAATCTTAATAAATATATATTTCAAGCGATGGAACGAACTTTAGCGCGGTTAACCTCCGCTGTTGTTCAGACGGCTAAGGTATAAAAAGCAGAGGGCTGTTTCAAAATTTCAAATAATTGGTCATTCTCAAACTCACCACGCCGAATATACCAATAATCTTTACAGCTGTTCGTAGGCTGATGCAGCAGCAAAAAGTTTTCACCAAAACTGCCATTAATTGGAGGTGGTAAGTCGAAATTACTCTTCTGAATGTCAAACTCAACTGAGATGAGACTGAGCTGCTAGATGCTTTTAAATCTTTCACTCTTGAGCAAGTCCGTTCAAAAATTTCCTCTTTGTACTTTTCGTGCTTCTTAGTGGTTGACTACCGACGTTGACAAATTTCCGTCGTCAAAACAGATGGATTGGTTGGACAATCATAGGCTCCCAGTAATTTCCGTAAATAGAGTCAGTAAAAATACAGCCAGGATTACTCCATCATCGCTATATTTATGCTTTACAAGGTTTGCTAGAGAAGTTTTCAACAAACTCAATTTTGCAAGCGATTAATTAAATTTGATTTCAGTGTTTGGAAAAGTTAAGTATTTAGTGTAAATTGTGTCATCGAAACTGACAGGTTTTAGTTCATCACACACTACGGAAACTTGCAATATAACTTCAACTGAAAGAGGAAAAATATTCTTTTCAGTCTCGGCCGAGATCTGATTTTCGTAATTAAGCGAATGAATGTGATACAATCCATCCGCGTTTTTATCTTATACGAAAGCCCCTAGGTGGGCATAGTTGCACTACTTCTTCCAGGTACTAAATTTCATGGCGGACATGGCGGTGAAAACCAAGACGTAAGGGTAGAGTTTAAAACACAACAAAGGTATTGTTTTAATTTTTTTTCCCGGCTACAGCTGCTTTCATTCAGTAATAAAGCTATTTTATTTTACGCACGTGGAAAAGTAAAAGTCCTCTTCAATGATATGGTAGTCATGGTGTGTTGTATAAAATAACGTCTGGCAGAAGGAGAAAAAAATCTGCGATCACTTCTAATTTGTTACTAAATACAAACCATTTTGTGACATATCGCGGCACAGGCAGCCCAAGCTCACTAGGAGAAAAGCGGACGTGACTCTTACAGTGTTGAAAAAATGAGTGGGAGAAAAAATGTCTTGTTTTAAAATAAATTGAACTTACCTTATTGCCTTGTTGTTTTCTTTGTTTATTACCGGCGTCTCAGGCCCGATAAAAGTTTGTGTTTGGGAACAAATTGAAAGTGATCGAAGATTTTGAACACCAAGATATCGGTAACTCGTCGAAAACGCTTCAAAATGGACTGAGACGCTGGTAATCAACAAAGGAAACAAGGCAATAAGGTAAGTTCAATTTGTTTCAAAACAAGACATTTTTTGTCTCTTTTATGGCAAACCGATAACATCTCATACAATTCTTTATAAATATAAAACGTTGAGCAACACTGTAAGCATGAGTCACGTCCGCTTTTCTAGTGAGAGTCACGTCCGTGAACATTATACGCATACATCCATAACAATACGTTTATGGATCGATTTTTCATTTAACGATTTTTCATTTTCGTATTCGAGTAACTTCAATTATCAAAACAGAAAGGGAAGACAGGGGAACAATTGCACCAGCTGTATATATTGCTCGCGCCGTATACATTTCAGCTCGTGTAATACGAAAATTCTGTAGGAGTTTAATCTATGCGGGCGTGAGATAATTTGTGTTTTACGGGAACAAATATCACTCCAATTCCAGACGCCTGAAATTTCTGACGGAGACTGGCCGCCAACTTTTGCGGTGTTCTGTTCAAAAAATAGAACATAAGCCCGAAGAATGAATTCCAATATATATTTATTTTCAATTTTTCTATGTGATTCGCTTGACAGATCAACCTGTGAACCGTCATCATAACAAGCCCATGACGTAATGGATGTGTTTAACGCAACAAAGGTTTTGTTTTGTTTTGTTTTGTTTTTTTGACCCGTTTGAAAAATAGCTTTCATTCAGTAATTATGTTATTTTACTCTACGCAGTAAGATAAGTAAAAGTCCTTTTCATCGATATGGCAGTCAAAGTGCTTTATATCAAATGACCGTAGAGGAAGATGAAAAAAAATCTTAAATCACTTTCAATTTGTTCCCAAACACAACCTTCTATCTGCAGTTATTTGGCATCTTGGTCGATGGATTGAGGTTTAATAATTTTTTGCGTTCGGAGATCAGATTTTTTCTTAAAGTCATTTCTGGAGCGTGATATGAAAATTTTGTGGGAGTTTAATTTATGCCGGGATGGAAGATCATTTGCATTTTACGCGAACAAATATCTCTCAGATTCTAGATGCCTGAAGTTTCTGACGGAGACGAAGTGCTGATGACGACGTTTAAACAGCACCTGAAAAGACTTTCCAATACATATTTATTTTCAATTTTTTTACTTCTCTTCAAAGAGGGCAGGGAATCAGCTGGTAGACGTTTCGTAGGTGACGTGGATATTTTAAATGAGTCTGAAAAAAGAAAATGGGCATTAATTCTACACCTGATTCGCTTTAGAGATGTACCTGCGCTTACTCTATGTTATTACTAACAGAACATAAAACAGCAAGTTTTTCAAAGAGTAGTTAATTCCAAGGCTCTTAAAAAGGTTAACCCTAACACCATAATCAGTAAACGATAACTTTTACAACGAGTTCTTTGAATCGCTTGAAAGTTATATTTATCATACATGACGAGCTTTGCTCAAGAAAAAAATTCTCAGCAGGCATCGTAAACTGATGCCGAGGTTTGGGGAAGAAGGCGTTGGGTGGATGTCATCACATTAATTACACCACAATGTAATTATACAGATTAGCGCCCACGAATCCACGAGAGATACGCGATTGCGTGCGAGTTAAAGCGGGGTAATCTGTTGGCGATGCAAATGAAAATCATGAAATGAAATGAAGTTTGTTGTGCGGGTAATGGTCATAAAATACTGCGTTTTCTCTGTTTCTGCCTGTTTCCTTATAACGACATTTTTAATCGCGTAGTCTTTCAAAGATCCTTCCTTTTCACAGAAGAGGCAATACCAGCGAGGCGCCGTATTCGAAAAGCCTCTCTTTCGATTATTTAGGTATGATTCCTGCGCTTGGTTTGCCATAAAACAGTAACAAAAGATATCGCAATTTTCGTGTGCCGTACGACCTGAATAACAACCGTATCGAATTTCCAGTATTGCGTCACTTGGTGGATCGATCAGTGTTCACGCTTTGCGATCGTAGTACACGATGTTATTGTTTTGGTACAAAACCTGTGGCGGTCGCACGACTTGGCCTCGTATCCTGGTTAAATTCTTACCAATATTATAATATTAAACCTCGACGAGATATTTGATGTCGAAATGTCGAAAAGCATCATGTTTTCGATTTCGAAACCATTCGAAATGAAGTCATAGAGGCAGTCGGATTTTCGACGTGCGGCTTTCCACCGGCTAACTTAACCACGCAGAGTCTTTGCAGGATTACAAGTGCCACACTTGACCCTTGCAAGCATTGGTATCTACTTTTGAAAGAGGTATGTGACGTTCCTTTGCGTAAATATTTCATATGCGATGTATTTAAGATATTTCCCGACGAAATCCAAAGTGTGGCGACACGGGAACTTCAGCCGGCCAAGTCATCGTTCGGAGTAGTGGGGTTAGCCAGGATTCCCGACCTCGTTCACGTTGTGTTCACGTTCTGTCTAATAGCTGGTCTATCTTCTTCGTAATAAACAATCCCCGACGAACTTATTAAATCTGCGGGATTTATGACTGTCGTAAATCTGGTGAACTCCGCCACGCTAGACTTTGAGCCCGAAGGCGCGAAAAATTTATCTTTTGGCGCCAAACTCAGTCACGACTGCGAAGAGCTCGCTTCGTAACTTACCGAAAGATCAGCTAGAGTAAATTCCCTTGGAGTGGAACTGAAGAAGCTTCGAACACAGATTTCTCATCTCGAATCAGCATGGAGTCAATTTTACAGACCCTTTTTTCCACCTCAATGTTCGTACCTTGTCGCGGTGAGGTGGCTTGAGTGCCTCAATGACCAATTGCAATACAATGCCTTTTAAGAATTCAGCTTCAGTTGGTGGGCTGTATTTTCTGCAAGGTAGAGGCCAGACTAACACGGACTTTGTCATTGTAGTTATTGTTATGATTATTATAATTATCATTATCATTAATGATTTTGTTATTGTTATCATTATCTTTATGATTGTGATGGAATCATTTTCAAAATGAAATAGGCTGCTCAATGAGGATGGCATGCTAAGGCAAGTAGATTTTCATTTATTTACCCCCCCTCCCCCCAAGTAGAAATTCAAGTGTTTCTGATAGTTTTTCTCTTCAATAGATTGTTAGAATGCAGAAGATTTTCTAAGACACATTGTACAGAGGGCTTGTCTTAAGTAGTTGTTTTCTGATTCAAAACCACCTGCCTAGTTCTGTTTCTCTTGGGTAGTTAGTCCATGGACTGTTGTTATCTGATGGCAGAACTAACAGGTGGATCTGTTTCTCTTGGGTAGTCAGTCCATTATGGGCTGTTGTTATCTGATGGCAGAACCACCAATCTGTTCTGTTTCTCTTGGGTAGTCAGTCTATGGACTGTTGTTATCTGATGGCAGAACCAGTCCCTATTTTTTTCAGCTCTATGCTGTCAGTCTTTTATGGACAGTTATTTTTATCTGATGGCAGTTTTAGCTTGCTCTTTTTGTTTTGAAAAATGTGTTGCTTATGCTGTTTGTCACGTATCATCTGTTATTAGTCGGAGGCACTTTGGTCAATCAATGCTATCATTGTCTTCATTATTATTATAATTGTTAATTCAGCTGCTACTCTTCTCTCTTTGCCACAGGGCCCACTACAGACAGCACTAGCTTAATGAAGTCCCAAAACCTTTCACAATGAGCCAACTCAAGAATTGCAGTCCTGAACAGTTTTTGAGGTTTTCCTGGCTTTTCTTGAGATTATATTGTCTCAGTTTCAATTACTTGGATACTCATTCAGCTAGACTAACAATAACACTATTTTGTTCATAGATAAACATTGAAGTAATCATAATAGTAATATAAATGATAATAATAATGATTTGTTATTGTTATCATTATCATTATCTTTATGATTGTGATCATCATTTTCAAATTGAAATAGGCTGCTCAGTGAGGATGGCATGCTTAGGCAAGTAGATTTTCATTTAATTCCTCCCCCCTCCCCCCAAATAGAAATTCAAGTGTTTCTGATAGTTTGTCTCTTCAATAGATTGTTAGAATGCAGAAGATTTTCTAAGACACATTTTACAGAGGTCTTAAATAGTTGTTTTCTGATTCAAAACCACCTGCCTAGTTCTGTTTCTCTTGGGTAGTTAGTCCATGGACTGTTGTTATCTGATGGCAGAACTAACAGGTGGATCTGTTTCTCTTGGGTAGTCAGTCCATTATGGGCTGTTGTTATCTGATGGCAGAACCACCGATCTGTTCTGTTTCTCTTGGGTGGTCAGTCTATGGACTGTTGTTATCTGATGGCAGAACCAGTCGCTATTTTTTTTTCAGCTCTATGCTGTCAGTCTTTTATGGACAGTTATTTTTATCTGATGGTAGTTTTAGCTTGCTCTTTTTGTTTTGAAAAGTGTGTTGCTTATGCTGTTTGTCACGTATCATCTGTTATTAGTCATAGGGTGACTTTGGTCAATCAGTGCTATCATTGTCCTTAGTATTATTATTATTATTAATTCAGCTGCTACTCTTCTCTCTTTGACACAGGGCCCACTACAGACAGCACTAGCTTAATGAAGTCCCAAAACCTTTCACAATGAGCCAACTCAAGAATTGCAGTCTTGAACAGTTTTTGGGGTTTTTCTGTCTTTTCTTAATTTGTTTTTGCCCCAGTTTCAATCACTTGGATACTCATTCAGCTAGACTAACAATAACACTATTTTGTTCATAGATAAACATTGAAATAATCATAATAGTAATATGAATGATAATAATAATGATTAGATTAATGGAAATAATCATAGGAATTATAACCATCAGGATAATGAACATTATTTCTCTAACTATTGTAAATATTTTTATCATTATTATTATTATTATTATTATCATTATTATTGTTATCATTGTTATTATTATTATTATCATTATTAACATTATTATTGTTATCAATGTTATTTTTATTTCCATCATGAATTATTAGAGATGCTTGGAAAAAAATTATCTATAGTTCCCTCCAACTCATTATTCTTTCAGTTAAGTGAATTAAGACTTTGTGAACAGTTACTGCTTTATTCTGTCATTCCTGATGACCATAGAAATGGTGAAAGTCCACAGATATTATCCCTCTAAGAGTTTCTCCAGGGGTTTTTTTTTCCTCTGAATTTGGTTACAACAGAATGAAGGGCATCAGAGTATAGTACGCCCAGCTAGACATGAATTGCATTAATATTACAGGGTCATTTTGCTGTATTCAGGGTTTAATCTTAGCCTTCTACAGACAAGTTTGTTCCTCTAAATGCAAAACACATTTTATCGTTTTTTAAAACAAACTTACAAAAACTGCCAAGAAACAGCTACTAAATTTATGGAAACATGACGAACAAGTCAACTAGACTGTGTACTACACATCATTGAAATCACAGTATCACTTTAGGAACATAAAATCGCAAGGTCAGTTTCCCATTTTTAGTGCCTGAGAAAAGATCAGGCCACCAGATTACTTCAAATTCTCTGGTTGCTCGTCCATCTCAATTTCCAACAACCATTTTAGTTTACTGGGTGAGAATCGTCCTTGATTTCTTGCCCCATGCTCTTTAATTGACCGCCTGTAAAGCTTGTTGAGAGTTTAACAGCTACTACTTGCAGCAACCTCCATATTCCCCCGATAGCTTTTCTTAACTCTAATGCTACAGAACTTTGATGACTCAGACCAGAAATAACGTCATTCACTCAACCATCCCTGTAATAAAAAACTTTGGATTTTTCTCTCCATACAGGGGGCCGCAAATGTATTTTTACCCTCGCACGTTTATAACAGCATTCGGCATGCCTGCTAACAAAGCTTGGATGTATGTTTCAGGAACTTGGTATCTTTCAACTCGACACCATTTGCCTGAAACCAAAATAATAATTACGAAAGTTAAGAGATTATTTACTTCTGGAGTGAAATGTACTAAATGATTTGCCCTTTCTAACATAAACCTGAGTTATCAGGTTTTGTCAATCACAAAATTACACGCTGGGTTATTAGTATTCCTTGGGGACCTTCCTATATTATCATAAATATCTAAGACAAGCAGGTCATTTAGCTAGGTAATCTATGTTAAAAACCGCGCTGTACAGCACTTAGAATTATTTTCTTCACTCATTTTTCTGACACTGCAACTTCGCGTACTACGCAATTATTACTACGCAGTCATATCTGGTGTCCAATTGTGAGAAGAGCTTATTATTTTTGTTTTAGAGGTGAATTGCGATTTCTTGTATGTCCCCTATTTCGTCGAAGAAAAGCTCGAACAAATACTGAAAGTAATGAGTAAGTCACTATGAACAACTAGTGCAAAAGTGACAGCACTATCGAGCCAAACTGAGAACTGTTCTTTAATGATTTTTAACATGAACCACCAATTCTTACTATTTTTAATTTCTGCGTTTTAATAGACTTTGACATGTTCTTGAGAAGATATTAAATCGGTTAGCGCTGTTGTTCCCTTCTAAATTATTTTGGTGGAAGCGCCTCAGAAGACACTGGTTTAACTAAAACCATGTTAGGCGACGTTACATTTTGACTGCACAACCCGCAATTAAATTTAATTTTAACAGCTATTCGAGTGTGTGAAGAACGGAAAAGAGCAAAATTACATACCATCGGCCTTTCGATGCACGGACGAATTAAAACTTTTTTACAATTCCACTTATCCATTGCTTGTAACTGATAGACCTTGTCCTTATTCTTGCGGGAGGCCGTACGATCTGTCGTCCATTGTAGAACTTGGCAAACTTAGCGCACTCTGCCTCGAGCGCAACAATGTGATCTTTCGATTCGCTATCTCACTAGCGCAGTTGTTGTGTTGAACATGGACGAATAATACATCGCAGCGTGTCTTGTAAATAGCTAGAGATGCCATGCATGTTTAGGATAAGCGCTGAATATGGACGAGCGTTAAAGCCGCCACTGAAAAAGCACAATCGACCGTTTTTCATTGTAAGGATCAGGTCTTTCACACAGCTGTCAGAATTAAAGAGAGGAAGAACGTCGATCTCGCTCACCTCAGTAGCGAAGTACACCACGAGCGGCGACGATGATCAAACACCTGGAAGATCACCGTGGTGTCCCTCTACTCTTTGGTATCATAACCAAGAGCGAGCCCTTTCGACTTGTCACTAAGTTTTACGGTTTATAAAACAAAGGCCCCGCTCTACACAAAGCCTTAAAGAATGAAACACTAGAAAAGCTTGCTTAGCTTGAAATTATAAAAATTTCCTTTCTTAAAAATCGAAGATTTTCATGGTTTCCGTAACTTCGTATTTTTCCAAATTTCCTCTTTTACATGTTATGCTGTTTTGCATTTTCTTCAACGTATAATTTAGTTCAGCGTCGATCATTTATCATCCTTAGAAGAAAATATTCTGATCTTTACGTTTAACTATAAAATTGCTTCGGCTTACATTGTGCGCATAAAAGGAGCGTTAAATTAAACATGAGTTGATTCCACGCGAGGGTTTTACCTGGAAAAATGCCTGAACACGACAGACACCTACATTACCGCGTGTCCCTTTCTGGAAAACATTCGTGTTATGACAAGAAAGGTCAGCTTAAGGGTTTTGGGTTACCCAAACTATGCAATTTTGACGCCGAAAAGTGCCAAAAAGTAATTACAGAAACTTCATCCGCAACACCTTGAACGTGCTGTGGGCGCGAACTGAGATCTTCTCTTACAGTTAATAATTGCCAGGCGGAACTCAGATCCGGCTTAGCCTAATTTGCATAAATTTTTTTGGTGGGCAAAGCTCGTCATGTCAACTTTAATTATATTACAAGTGATCAGAAACCTAGACAACAGAATCCTTAATTAACTTAATTAACTTTCCTATTTTAATACCAATAACAGGCGGGAAAATACTACGATAACTTAAAAATGCACATGCACATGACGAACTGTAGTAGTAAGTATTTCAAAAGACATTTTAATTTAACTACTACAAATATGAATGCCCATCATTATTTATCGACTGGAGGGGGGTAGGGTGGGGGACGAAGGTATGGGGAGGGTTGCATGGTTTTCAGGGGGAACGGAGAGGGAATCATTCGTGACCAACAGAGTAAAATCGGGTGACTATACCGAATTGAATGCCAATGAAGGAGGGGGGCTGGAATCGATAGAATATTACCTACGGGGGGGAGGGGGAAGGATCATATAACTTTTATTGTGACATGACCAAAATGCTCCGATCCTCCCATCCAGAAGCACAGACGATAAGTAATGGCCGGCCCTCTGATTCCTCTCTATCATCCGAAAAAAAATCTTTTCCTCAATTACAATTAGTTTGTCTTTGAAGTAATGATCAATGATCACGTGTATCAGTCACCATCTCCACAGCCACCACCCCCACCGTCATCACCCCCTAAGCCTCCACAGTCACCAACTACTGAGCATGAACCTCCTGAATACCCCCAACAATCTCCTGAGTCTCCACCCCATTCTGAGCCCCCAGTCCATCTAGAGGTGGTCAGTTTTGAACCTGTGAAGGAAAAAAACGATTCAATAAATCAAACACTTCAACTCCCTTAATCATATAATCTTGATTGAAATTTTGATACATTTAGTGGCCCCTTCGCGGTTAGCAGCCGAGCAGGGAAAGCCAGCGCGTTTCTGGATCCGACTTAGCGCACACAGTGAGATCGGCGAGAGCAAAGTAAAGCCTCTCAACACAGTGGTCAAACATCTGTGCATGAACTAACGATCTAATGACTAGGCAGCGTACCTTGAGGCAACCTCGTTCCCAGGGTCCCTCATCTCCTCGCCCGCTCCAGGGGGCGGGAAGATGAGAGACCCTGGGAACGAGGTTAACTTTGAGGTTTTCAGAACCAAGTTGCCTCTCAACAGTTACAAACAGCCACATGTGCTAGCAAGTCTGAAACTTGTACCCGAGCAAGCTTTGTGTTCGAAAAGTCTCGAGTTCTCCTTTTCCCTATTTTTTTGGTTACCTTTTGCAAATTTCTGTGAACGTTTCAATATTTCTTCGCATATTTTGCTAGGCAGCAGTTGTTTTTTATGTTTTTTTTGGTAATTTTGCGCGAAAAAATTTAGTTTTTTTTATGCTACAAAGACAGAGTGCTGAAGTCGTATTAATAAGTCAGAAAAATGTTTGTTGCACATCGCGGGGGAAACGTAAGGTCACAGCGTTGTAGCTAAAGAAGATCGACATATATTGCCCTTAAATGAAATGCTGGTCCGTCGGCAGATGTTATCAGAGCGTATTTCTGCACAGTAACACAAAACAAATTTATAGAGAATTTGACGGAGCATTTAAATAATTGACGAAAACGTATTTACCACTTCCCTTTGGTTGCCGCCTGTCAGATGAGGAAGAAAATCCTGAACTTGTTCCCGGAGGATAATGAGTATTTGATGGGAATATATCAGTGGACATTTCACGATGCGCTTCTTGCTGTCCAATGTTTCCAGGTGGAAGTGGTTTTTGACGAAGGTGTTCGATAAACGAATAAACCACTACGATGGAGTAGATCTTAAGAGAGAGAGAGAGAGAGAGAAAAAAAAAGAGGCAATGAGGTAAGACCCAGGCAGCCAGTAGGAAGTTAATAAACCATTTCCGAATTACCTTTGGCCTCTTTTTCAAAACGAGGCTGGTGCTCAACTATTCGTATAAAAGTGAGTTCATTTGCATACGAATGAAAACTTTTTGTCATATGAAAGGATCAGTACTAGGACTCGCTTTGAAAAAGAGTTTAAAGGTATTTCGGAAACGGAATCTTGAACAGGAGAATAGAACGCTTTTCTATTGAAAACATTTAAAATCAAAGTAAGTTCGATGGCTAATAAGAAGAAAGGTAAATACCCTTAAGAGCCAATGAGAATCTTAAGTAAAAAAAAAAACAACAACCAATTGTAAAGCGCGGGAAAACGCGGGCAGCCAAATGGTGGTTGGTTTTAGCTTTGAATTTGATTGGTTGAGAGTGGCCCGAGATTTCTGGAATAATCACAGAGCGAAGAAAAACCTATGCAGTCTCGAATTACTATCGACACTCACTTGAAAATTAATTACTTCTAGACTGAAACAACTTACCGACAGCAACCATGCAATGCCGTAAAAAATTAAGAAGACGTCAAACTGTAACATAGAAAAAAGAATTAAAAAAACAGAAATAATGTTCAGTAAGTTTGTGGAAAAACTTTCTCCTGGTACTCAATATAAATTGTTATTTCCATTTACCCGACTCCAGACGGCAATAAGAAATATGATCAATCCAAGATCGAAAAAGAGCTCGAACATGCTCCAGCCAAGCCAAGGATATGCCAAGTACGCTTTACCCTGCAACGGAAAAGAACAATTATCAGTACTGTACTACATGAATATTTTCGCACGTGCTGATTGGTTAGTTCGAAAATAAATAGCAAGTACTATGTATTGACTTGGAGCAGCCGATGAGAGACGTTCGCCTGTCACGCGTTTAATTTCCGACCAATTTTCGTTATATTGAAAGAAATAAGCTATTTGTTTTTGGTATCTATGTGGTATATACCGCTTAACAGTTATTCACCGAAGTGGAGGTGGATAGTGAGGAATATTTACCGAGCCCCCGAACGCTAACACCCTGACAGGTATACAGGTAGAAAAGATTGAAATATTGATGAATAATACACAACAAAATAAGAAAAAAAACGAAACAAAAAGATACAGTTAAATGAAACAAAAACTTTTATGTTATAAACTATCAACTAGTTTATGTATTATTTAAAAAACGAGCAGCAGTGTTTTATCGGGTTTAAAAACACGAGGCGTAGCCAAGTGTTTTTAGACCCGGTAAAACACGTGCTGTGAGTTTTTTAAATAGCTTCAAAGACCCGTGCCTCTCTAGAGATTTTTCCAAACATTATATGAATGCATTAAATAGTTTCAAAAACCCGTGCCTCTCTAGGGAGTTTTCTAAAGGTAATTGGAATGCATTAAAAGTTAATTACATTCAGAGGGGAAAAGTGCTCCTTGTTTGACTGCTGTTAAAGTTCAGAAAGCTTTCCCTTGAGATGCCGCCCAAACGCGTGTTTCGAGAACCAAAAAATGCGAATTGTGTCTTCCAAAACTGCACAATTAATTTTGTGAACAATGGGAAATTGTAAAAGAACGAATTTCTGTTCTAACAAGAATTGATAAGGAAAATAAACTTTGTTGTTTACTGCGGTTAATGTTTTTGTAAGCTGGCTTTTCGGGAATAATTTGGTATTATAATTAACGTGATCTTTATATAAAGATCACAGTAATCATGTTTTCATTAATAACTCAGCGATGATTTCGTTGTTTATGAATTGTACCCCGATTTCCCCCGAGACCGAAATCAAAACCCTCTCCGGGCTTTTCAGAATGATCATTCTATACCGGCTATAAAGGTTCATACACGTGATCGATTTGCCTCGTGTGATGGGCTCACGGGTTTTTGAAGCTATTCAATGCATTCATATAACGTTTGGAAAAATCCCTAGAGAGGCTCGGGTCTTTGAAGCTATTTAAAAAAACTCGCAGCACGTGTTTTATCGGGTCTAAAAACACTCGGGTACGCCCCGTGTTTTTAAATCCGTTAAAACACTGCTGCTCGTTTTTTAAATAGTACCTAAACGAAGAATCCTTATGACGCACTAAGACAATTTTTATCATAATCTCTTGACCTTTAATTATTTACAGTTACATGCTAATTTGCGTTCATTATAGAGGTTCATTATAGTGTTGGACTTACTGAGCTACAGGATGCCAGAAGCCACAGGTTCCCCAAAAGTGAGATCACTTTGAATGCGAGGTTTACATAACTCAGTCTTTTGATCGCTATAGAGATGAGCATTAAAAAAAAAACAAAAAACAAAAACAAAAAAAAACCAAAAAACAAGTAATCAATGGAGGATAAAAGATTGAGGAAATTTAAGGACGCAAAGGGGATGAAAATTCATGCACTCTGTTAATTCGTGAAAGATACTGGCGTCACTCAAAGTTATTATCTTTTTCCATAAAACTTTAATTTCTGTCGAATTCAGCTTGGGTAAAAATGCCTTTAATGGTAAAAAAAGATCTTTTGAACCCCTAATTTGTTTATTAGCCGCACTTGGACCCGAATTTTCGAGAATGCCAAAGTATCGTCAAACTTGTCAAACTTTTTCCCCTTCAAGCTGAACTGAGCTTTTAGCTGGCAGATTTGAGAATTTTGAGTTGCAAATATTTTCATTGAAAACATGCGTTCTTCCTAACACATTCGACGGAACAAGACAAAAGTAAGCTGTACGATATACCGAGAAAATGCATTTTGCTGAAAGGCAAATCTTGGCTTGGGTCATCGGCGTTCTCTTCCAGATGTTTATAAAGTTTAATAGATTGCCAACTTTCATGAGAAATGAAATATACTGATGCAAACTGAAATATAAATAGAAAAAGGAAAAAAAGATCAGATATGATATAAATTGAGCTACTTGGAGTCGACCAACAAATTAAAGAAGCTTTATGAATTTTAAAACTAGGGTCAGTCATTTGTGATGAGGAATTAATGAAAGAGGGACTGCATGCTTCAAACATAATACATACTTGACCAATGTTAGCGTTTATACTATCATACAGCATCGCCAACGTGACTTTAGGGAAACAAAAACTGTATATATTGGCCTATGTCAGTGTTTGACTTTGAGTTCGATGTACTTGTCACGGTTTGACTTAAAAACGTACAGCTAGTATCCAAGAGGTACTGGTTCGAATCTCATCAAAGCGTGATTATTTTTTGTCAGGCTTCTTTTTTTCAATTTATTGTTCACTTACGAAGATTGCTTTTTTACTTCAATTTATGAATTGCAAATGTAGCATATAAATTTATTGTGAACAAGTTTAAGAAAACCACAGAGCACAGTCTACGCAAGCCAAACTGCTTGAATGATCTTTTTTCGGCCCAGTAAAAGTTATCAAGTTTACAGTTACTCGTCCTAAAATATCAGAGAGCGCAAATACCTTAGCGCTGCAAATATTATTTGTACGCAAATTATTTGTATGGCTAGCAACTACATGACTGTGTTTGAACAGAATACAACGTTTTGGAAACTATGCACCAGAACTCCTATAAATGCTTCAAGCTTTGGAACGAACTTCTGCATGGCTAATCCCGGTTCCGCTGTCGTTATTTTCTGCGAAATGGAAAGTTCGCGGTTTTAACGAGTCCCGCCGAAAATCATGAAATCAGGTAGTCGACTAAGGTATAAAGGCAGAAGGATATCTCAGAGTTTTATATGATTAATCATTGTTCAGACTCACCATGTCCAAGATTGCGAGAATCGTAACACCTGTACGAAGACTGCAGCCGAAACAACAGGTTTTCACCAAAACTGCCATTGTAGATGATAAATTGATGCTGTTGAAGTCCTAAATGTAATGACTTTCCTAAATGTAATAAAGTCCTAAGCGTAATAACATTGATCCTAAATGTAACAAAGTCTTAAATGTAATAACATTTGGTCCTGAATGTAATAAGGTCCTAAATCTGGGGTAGATCCAGGGGTGATTCGGTTGGTTCGGTCGAACCCCCTAAATTATCCTTCAAAAATCATGTTTCCAAAGACCTAGTTTTCAAAATCTCCCGGGGTAGCATGCCCTGGGGCAATTCTCCGAAACCCCCTTGACTAAGTCCTGGATCTGCCCAAGTAAATGCAATAACATTTGGTCCAAGATGTAATAAGCCCCCAATGCAATAGATTAACTGCGCTTTTGCATCCACATTGAGATGTTAAAGTGACAACTGTTGCATCAGAGAATCCTCTGATTAAAATTCATAGCGTATTGTGGGCTCGCTCGCTGATTTTAACTAGCGTCTTTTTTTCGCTGGAGACGTAGGCCGAGAAGCATTGGCTACAAACCTTCATACTGATGTGCTTTTGGCATCAAATTGACAGATCTCAAAACAATAGAACGCTGACCAATCCGGCCATCTTGACCGAACAGGCTTGGTCAAGAGATTTTATATTTTCGACAAGTAATTTTTCACGGAGAAAAATGCGTTTTCTCTTCAGTTATCACGGATAATTGAAAATAACCCCTTTATTTCACGTATCACGACTGGCATATCGTTCACGAGTCCTAGCCCGGATCACGTTTTTTATCACGATAAAAACAACCGATCACGTTGCGTAGACCCCGTTGGACATCATGTTGGAAGACTGTCGAAAGTGATGACGCAGGAATATTGGCAGCTGAAGGCTTTTGAAAATTCCCGCAGAATGTATACCTTCCTTGACATTAAAACTCAGTAAATGGTCTTCAATGCAACCCTTTGCCTCTATTTTAAGTTAGACTTTGAGAGATATTTCTTTTACCGCGCGAAAAGGTTGGAAAACGTTTTTGTTTTCCGCGATGAGCGATTGTCTCGGTATTTGGTTAAGATATTTGCTTTCTCTTTTCTGGTGTGACTGTTTTAAAAAGCGCATAAGATATCTCAGGTCCGTCTCACTAACAAGGGACATCGATCAGAAATCGACACCATGTAGCGATCTTTCTTGTCCTGTCAAGAAAGATGCAGTTTGCCTCGCGAACATTTATCACAGACATTAATAAACATCTAAATAGTGGTTAGTCTTGTTATATACCCACCTTGAAATTCAAGACTCTTGACGGCACACAGTGAGGCTGATTAGCGTAATAATTTATACAACGGAAATGCGCAGTTATATCACGAAATTCATCCTGAAACTTGCTCTGAGTGTTAGGAAGGCGACTAAATTAAATTGAATTTACGCTACGACCGAGTCTTTCTATTGTTTTTGAGAAAGAGAAAATGTGGCATGATGTGCCTTAGAAAGGGAAATTTCTATTCCTTAAACTGAAATTTCTTTATTGAATAATTTCTTAATTTATACCGTCTTACTCTGGGATATTTCGACTAAAAAAAACCTTAAGCAAGGAGAGAACTTAATTGGTACATTTTATCACATATTTCGTGATTATTCGATCAAAAACTTACACATCCCCCCGAATCGACATTGCTCATACCTCCTTATGAAACGGCTGTAACAATGCGCTGAATTATTTTCAGAATCGTCTTCCTGTTCGTCAAAACAACTTTCCCCTATACATTTCTTTGAGGCAACTTGCAATGTTCGCCCGGTGGCGATCTCAGAACCTTTTGCGCGTAACAGAAGGATCTAGTTATTGGCAACTCATCATGTTCATTCCCACCGAATACGCTGAAACATGACCTTGAGAAAAAACTGACAGAAATTGAAAGAAAAAATTGTGTCAAAACTTTTCAATCTTAGCATAGGTTTAAAAATGAGCTATTTATAAAGCAAAATTTATTTAAAAACTAAAAACAAAACGTTTTCGACACTAGGTCACCGTCAGGGTAAATACGCACCGTCTGCTAAATTACAAATTTTACATCCTTAGGTAATTCCCGAGGGGAAGAGTTGAAACTAGGCTTCCAGTGATTAAGCAGTATCACTAATATACAGATTTAGCCAAGCCTAAAAGTAGAGTTCCAGATAGTTTCTTTTCCAGCCTTCGTTTTATTAAAAATCCTTGGCGCAACCTGTCGAAGAGGTTATTCAAGGAAATTTAGGGGTCTGTTTGCGTGGGGGAGGGGCAAGGAGGAGATTGGCGGGGTCAGGAGCGAGGGAGGACCACAACTTGCAAAACGATCAACATGCATGTTAGTCAGCGGTACTTTCAAGCTAAAAGACGTCGTCGATGTTCCTGAGATTTTGAACGGACTTTTTGGAGGATAGGGTGTGTAATCTTCTTCAGATGTAGTGTATGAAGTCAGTATCCGTTGAAATTATATTCTATTGAGTGTGAATGATAATTTCAGTGTAAGAAGATTAGCCAAAATTGAAAGAAGCGACGGTAAACAACTTCGAGTTAAGATAGATTTTACTTTCGGCTTAGTCAATGAAGGATTTATAATAAAGCAGAAAGGTTTCGCTTTAATAAGAATCAAGAATGACTTGTTTATTTTGAGAGTCGAGAAAGAGAGCCAGCTGTGTTTGTAGCACAATAAACCCAAGAGAGTCGTTTAATTTTTTCTTTGTTTGGATTATATTGTCTTCTGCCGCTTTTGTGACTCTGTCGCAGACATTGTCCAAAAGTTACAAACAACCGCACAGGCGAGTAAGTCGTTGTATTTTAGAAGCACGGGAGCGTATTCCAAAACTGAACTTAAGAGTCTGAACCCGTGATTGATGCAGGTACTGGTCAGCGTTCTCTTCCTTTTTGCCAGCTGTCATTTAATTCCGTCAGTATAACGGTCTGCAGCCAATGCTACTCGACTTGCATATAGCAACAGGACTTCAACAGACGTTACTCTTGCCGGAACGTCAAACTTCACTGAACTGATTCGAGTATAGCTGGTGTATGCTTTTAAACCTTTGACTTTTGAGTGGATGCGTTTAAAACATCCTTATCTAAATTCCCTTAAATTCCCTATTCCTTTCCACCAATGAGTTACGTTTGCCCGTTGAGGCGAAAGAAAAGCTTGCAATCAGCGATTTAAAATGTGGATCACTCGTTGAAGCTAACCGTTTCAACTAAATAATTTGAATATAACAACAAAGTTGAAATGGTAAATTGGCCACCGTAACAATTACAAAAGCTGACGTTTCGAGCGTTAGCCTTTCGTCAGAGCGAATAGAGGAACTGTGGGCTGTGTGTGTTTTTAAAGGCAGAAAACGGAGCTACCTTATTGGTGGGAACATGGCAACGGGAAAAACATGAATAAATTAGTGGAATGAAAAGCGTTCGTTGATCCCTGTGAGATTTAGACTGCCGGTTGAAAGATGAGCTTTTGTTCAAGATTTTTAAGGCTTTCCGTGCTACTGTGACGAATCCGCGCCACAAAGGTGGGTGCCCCCTAACACAAACAAAACACAGAACATAAACGAGTCCGAGAACACACGCCACAATACAACTAAACGTAGGCCTAGAGATATTTATTATGCTAATAAAACAATAAAGCGACTAACAATAACGATAATACAATGATCTAATTAATTTACAGGAATACGCTAACTTAAACTACAGTACACTAAAACTATTTACAAGATTATTACTATTAAGATAAAAAAAAGGTTTTTTTTTTTAGTTCAGTTCGGTTGGGTTTCACCTTACGCCCGCGTCCGTGTTCTTCTCTTGTCCACAAATCACCACGCTCCACCAACAAACAGTGCCCTGCCAAACCAAACTCCCGTTTCTCCAACCAGGTTCCTGTCTCACCAGTTCTCAACTTTGCTCGTTTCCTTCGTTTCAACTTTGCTTCGTCTTCTGACAACTTTGCAGTTTTCAACTTTTTACTTCTCGTAACTTGACTCGCTCAGACTTGTTATTGAATTAGTTACTATCTCTTCTTCCTTTAGCTCACAGTCTGGTAGATTCTTTGCACACCCGTTCCCCCGCAAATGGTTTTCTACCGTGAAATGGAACGATTGTTCTGAATGAATTTCTCAGAAATGATACTGTGCCGAGTCTCCGTTGACTCAAATTTTTCCACGCTCTTCGCTCGTAACTCACAAACCTTCACCTCACTTCTTCAAAAAAAAAAACCACACCGTACCAAACCACCCAAATCCTTAAATACACATGGACGCAAGGTGCCCGAAAAGAATGAAGAAAACTATTTGATATACACAATAAAGGTTAATTACACAACAGTTTACACAAGTGAAGAATAAAAATTACGTAACAGATACAAATAATCACGAACTACACTGATCCTAAGAGAATAAAAAAAATAATTTACATTTAATAAATAAATTCCTAACACTTCCATGACACCTCCCCCCTTAAATAGCTATTTTTTGGGGACAAAAACCCAAAAATAGTGCTTAATTAAAGATTACATTAATATACTGTAGAGCAATATGAGGTATTTACGCCCTACTAAGGGCATCTACGTTACAATTTTGCTTACCACTCTTATGTTCTATTTTTATGTCGTACTCCTGTAAGGTAATGCTCCACCTTAATAGTTTCCTACTCTTGTCGCGAACCTGATTTAACCACACAAGGGGATTGTGATCCGTTTGCAGCTTAAAAGTGCGGCCATATAAATAATAGCGAAATAGCTCTACAGCCCAAACAATTCCTAAACATTCTTTTTCTGTGGTAGACAACTTTTCCTCTCTAGGCTGTAACTTTCTACTAGCATATGCTATGGGGTGTTCCTCCCCGTCCTGATCTTTCTGACTTAAGATGGCCCCAAGACCTCTATTTGACGCATCTACTTGCAAAATGAACTCGTCATTCCAGTGTGGTGGCCTCAAAACAGGGGGAGTCTGCATTGCAACTTTCAAATCCTGAAAAGCTGATTCATGATTAGTACTCCATTGAACCTTAGAGGGATTTTTACCCTTAGTGAGGTCGGTAAGGACAGCAGCCCGTTCCGAAAAATTTGGGATAAATTTCCTATAATACCCGATTAAGCCAAGAAAAGATCTTACCTGCTTCTTAGTTTCTGGTCTGGGATATTCTTTAATGGCTTGAACCAAAGCTGTGCGGGGCTGAATTCTATCACCTCCAACTCTGTGACCAACAAAATCGACCGTTGACATCGCGATCTTACATTTGGACGGCCTAGCATTCAGTTTGCACTCTCGTAAGCGTTGTAAAACCTGTTGGAGCTCAAAAAGGTGTTGGGGAAAAGATGTTGACGTGTCAACCTCGACATCATCAATGTAGGCATCTGCAAAATCTAACCCCTGCAAGACTTTCTCAGACATCATCCTCTGAAAGGATGCTGGAGCTGTTTTCATACCAAATGGCATAACTAAGAACTCATACAAGCCTTTGGTAGTAATAAATGCGGACTTTTCGATGGTAGAGGTCTCCAAGGGAATCTGCCAGTAACCTTTTGTGAGATCAATTGTACTAATGTACTTAGCAGAGGCAATCTTCTCAATCATACGTTCCATGGAGGGAATAGGATAAGCATCCATCTTTGTGACAGAATTCATTTTTCTGTAATCAACACACAGTCGTATTGTACCATCTGGTTTGGGAACAATGACAACAGGGGCCGCCCATGGACTAGTAGAATGGCGTATTATGCCCATTTCCAGCATATTTTCAATCTCTTTGTTAACCTCCTCCTCAAGTTTTTGAGGGACCTTATAAGGGGTGCACCTAATGGGTGGGGAATCACCCGTGTCGATTTTATGCACCGCTACATTGGTTAAATTTGGTTTTCCTGAAAATACATCAGAATACTCATGTAGCAAGTTTTTTACCTGTCGTCTTTGATCTTCCGTCAAATTATCAGAGATCACTACATCTTTACAAGTCTCATCGTGACCAAATGGGAAAACGTTGCTTTCGTGCGGCAGTGGCATCTCTGGGGACTCCGCCATTACTAAAGCAGCCATTTCATCACGGCTCTGCCATTTGCTAAGCAAATTAATGTGATAAGTGCGATGCTGTTTGTACATCTTGCCTGTATCAAGCTCATAATTCAATCCGTCCTCTAGTGCTCTAGTGACTTTGAAGGGTCCTTGCCATCTCATTTCTAATTTACTCCCAGGGGTGGGAGGCAAAACTAAGGCTTTGTCTCCAACTTCTAAGTGTCGTTTTGAACTATGAATATCATACAACCGTTTCTGCTTACCTTGGGCTTGCTTCAAATTTTCTTGAACAACTTGTTGCATCGTTGCAAGTCTTCTTCGGATCTCAAGGACATGAGTTATCAGATTGTCTTCTAAAGATGATCCTTCCGACCAAGTCTCCTTGATAACGGCGAGGGGTCCTCTCACCGTATGTCCATAAAGTAATTCAAAGGGCGAGTAACCAGTGGACTCACAAGGAATCTCTCTTGTTCCATTATGTTCTTCGGGAAGATATTTACGGTGCATCAGGAGGTCGTTAGTGAAGAAGTACCCATCCGATTCTTGTGGTGCCATTTTGGATGATTCCTTGCGTACTTTCTCGAGAGTCACGTCTGACTTCTGATCCGCTATCAGCTGGTTTCTGTCTCTATCTAGGATGTTTACTGGAGGTTTAACTTTACTAGGTTCTACTATCAAAGTATCACTCTCAGGATTCTTCTTACTTGTCTCTTCCTGTACCATGCCCTCAAATAACCTTTGCAAATCTCCTTCCTCTGGAGCTTCAGGCTTTATTTCTTTCTTCGCTAAACTCTTGACGGCGAGTGAATTTTCCCTGTCAATTAGCTCGTCTGCTTTCAATTGGGCTTCTTGTAATGCTTTCTGTCTCCTAGTCAACACGAAGGCCTCATCTCCACCAATGTCATCAGCTAGAACATTTCTCTCCCATTGGTCCAAAACATTTTGTCTCGACAGTGTTCTTCCAAAAGACGACCTGCCAAGTAAGCAATCTACGGGTAGCCTCTCCAACACTCCTACTAATTCTACGTGTTTACCTTCTTTGCTGTCAAATTCAACGTTTGCAAGTGGGACTGTAAGACGTTCTCCCGCAGCTGTTAATACTGTGATATTCTCCCCTGTGAAGGCTGTATTGTTTACATATCTTTTCTGGACTAGAGTCCTAGTACAACCAGAATCAATGACCATTTCTGCAATTTTCCCGTTTATTTTACCTCTAACATTGCAAGGAGGGAACTGAGATTGTTCTGACGTTAGGGGTGTCATACACAGGAGGTATCCTTGTGAAGGCTTCCCACGGCCCTTTCCACAGTTGAACGACATGTGACCTGGTTTACCACATTTGTAACATTTAATTTCAGGCCTCGTGGTTCTACGGGCTGGAGGGGAGGATGGTTTGGAGGGTCTTACATGGTATTGATCTTGTTTCTGTTCAGACAATAAGTTATCCGCCTTAACATCTGGCCTCTTCTTTTTCCCAAATTTCTCATAACTAGCGGTTGACATATACTTACCATCAACAAGTGGCCCTTTCCTAGATTGAACATGTAAATTAGCAAGGTTGCCAAGTTCTTCAGCAGTTTTGGGCTTTTGCTCCTTTAACCAAGCTCTAAGCTCAGGACTTACCGCATCAAGAAGTCGCTCCATCAATACCTGTTCAATTATCTTATCCGCATCACCAGTAGCCTCGGCAACAGCTATCCAGCGGCTGAGATACCTTCGGGTTCTGTTTCCCCACTGGACGAAGTCCTCGTCGGGCTTTTTCTCTGAGGTTCGAAACCTATATCTATAGTGATCTGCGGTTAACTGGTAGGCTTTAATAATGCTTGCCTTACTCTCGTGGTAATCCTGGCATGCAGGGTCTGGGATTTCTAAATAAATAGACTTAGCCTTTTCAGTGAGCTTGGGTACTAAATTACCAACCCATTCCCCCTCGGGTAAGGATTGCGCCCTTGCAGTCATTTCAAAAATCCGGAAAAAATCATCTATATCTTCACTCTCCCTCATTTCCCTGATTTTGATAAACTTGGGCCTTTTAACCTCATTGTCACTTACCTGTTTCCTTTCAAACTCCCTTACAGCAAATTCTTCCTTTTCAGCTCTAAGGTTTCTGAGTCTCTCCTCCTCTCGTACCAAACGCCTTTCTTCTTCTTGGGCTTTTTGAGTTTCAAACTCCCTTCTCTCCCTCTCTAATTCCCTTTCAGCCTGACGCCTTTCTCTCTCCACCTCCCTTTCTAACTCCCTCATTTCTCTGTGTTCCTGACTAATTCTCTTCCGCAGTTCTAACATCTGCAGCTCACGCTCTTGTAACTGTAATCTCTGCTCAAAACTAAGACCAGTCTCCAAAGTTTCCTCCGCAAGGTTTTCTTCTGGTGCATCGAAACTCTGACCTATGCGATCTGAAGTTCTGGGTTTGCTCGCTAAAGTCTTAACACCATCCTTAGGAGAAAAATGAATACCTCGTTTGATAGCCTCAGCTCTAAGATCTTTAAGGACCCAGGAATCATAGCCGATCGCTGCAGTAGCCATATTAAATAATCGTATACTATTACCTTGCGTGTCTCCTGTTGAGCTGTTTATGTAAACTGTTAAGGAGCAATCCCACTTCTGACACCAAAATATGTGACGAATCCGCGCCACAAAGGTGGGTGCCCCCTAACACAAACAAAACACAGAACATAAACGAGTCCGAGAACACACGCCACAATACAACTAAACGTAGGCCTAGAGATATTTATTATGCTAATAAAACAATAAAGCGACTAACAATAACGATAATACAATGATCTAATTAATTTACAGGAATACGCTAACTTAAACTACAGTACACTAAAACTATTTACAAGATTATTACTATTAAGATAAAAAAAAGGTTTTTTTTTTTAGTTCAGTTCGGTTGGGTTTCACCTTACGCCCGCGTCCGTGTTCTTCTCTTGTCCACAAATCACCACGCTCCACCAACAAACAGTGCCCTGCCAAACCAAACTCCCGTTTCTCCAACCAGGTTCCTGTCTCACCAGTTCTCAACTTTGCTCGTTTCCTTCGTTTCAACTTTGCTTCGTCTTCTGACAACTTTGCAGTTTTCAACTTTTTACTTCTCGTAACTTGACTCGCTCAGACTTGTTATTGAATTAGTTACTATCTCTTCTTCCTTTAGCTCACAGTCTGGTAGATTCTTTGCACACCCGTTCCCCCGCAAATGGTTTTCTACCGTGAAATGGAACGATTGTTCTGAATGAATTTCTCAGAAATGATACTGTGCCGAGTCTCCGTTGACTCAAATTTTTCCACGCTCTTCGCTCGTAACTCACAAACCTTCACCTCACTTCTTCAAAAAAAAACCACACCGTACCAAACCACCCAAATCCTTAAATACACATGGACGCAAGGTGCCCGAAAAGAATGAAGAAAACTATTTGATATACACAATAAAGGTTAATTACACAACAGTTTACACAAGTGAAGAATAAAAATTACGTAACAGATACAAATAATCACGAACTACACTGATCCTAAGAGAATAAAAAAATAATTTACATTTAATAAATAAATTCCTAACACTTCCATGACAGCTACCTAAGTGCAAGGAATTCGAAAGACCGCAGATTGCCATATGTTGCTTAGAATGATTAGGTAAATTAAAATGTCTAGTGACTGGTTTCGATGTGTCCTTGTCATTCCTTTCCACGTCTCGAAGGTGTTCTCGGAATCGGTCACCTAATCTCCTGCCTGTTTCGCCGATGTATATCGTTTTGCAATAAGTGCAAGTTATGCAATAGATTACATTGGCGGAGGTGCACGTGAAGTGATCGGTGATCTTAATGGATCGTTTAGGTCCCGATATTTTATCAGTGTTGTGAATGAAAGGACACGTTTTGCATCGTGCACGAGGACATTTAAAAGTGCCTAGTGGGTCATTAGTCTGAAAAGAACTTCTGACCAAAAAATTGCCTATGTTTTTGTCGCGTTTGAATGAAATGAGCGGAGGCTGCGAAAAGATAGTGCTTGTCTCTGGATCGTTTTGAAGTAATTTAAAGTTTTTAAGAATGATGAATTTAACTGAGTGGTTGTGAGGGTGAAACGTGAGAGTGAATGGAATGCGGTCGGAATCTTCCTTATGCGACGCTTGTAGTGCTGAATGTCGATCAATAACTTGAGCGCGGTGTTAACCCGCTTGAACGACAGAAACAGGGTAAACACGTTTATCGAAGAACTGGCACATTGACTCTGATTTGTGGTGGAAATCAGAGTCATTACTACATAAACGACGAAGTCTTAGAAACTGAGAAAAAGGAATGGAATGCTTAACGTGAGATGGATGCGAAGACGAATTTAACAAGTAATTATGCGAGTCTGTAGGTTTGTAATACACACTAGTGCATAAACCGTTACCTTCAATTGCAAACTTTGATGTCTAAAAAGGATAAACAATTCAGAGCCGGGTGAAAAGAATTGACTTCGGTTATGAATTGAGTGAGCTCCTCTCTGGCAGAGGAGGTAGCGCCGATACAGTCGTCGATGTAGCGACCGTAGAGTTCAGGTTTGGACCCGTTGTATTGGCTGAAAAATTGATGTTCGACAAAACCTACAAAAAGATTGGCATAGCTAGGTCCTATTTTGGTGCCCATGGCTACACCATTGGTTTGTTTGAAGAAGTTGTTTCCGAATGAAAAACAATTGAGTGTGAGTACTAGTTCGGCTAAGCGTAGTAGTGTTTCATATTTAGGTTCCTTAACAGTACGTTGATCCATAGTTAGTAGAGGGGAACTAACTATGGTTGATCAAAAAAATGTTTAAGGGCCAGAAGGCCTTCGCCATTAGGAATGACAGTGTAAAGAGACGTAATATCCATGGAGAAAAGAAGTTTGTTTAAGAACACACATAACCCACAGTTCCTCTATTCGCTCCGACGAAGGGCTAACGCTCGAAACGTCAGCTTTTGTAATCGTTACGGTGGCCAATTTACCATTTCAACTTTGTTGATATATTCAAATTACTTCGTTACTCCCACCAAAGCAGCCCCAAACAGTTTCTTTCGAAACTATCAGCCCTTTTAACAAAATGTGGATTACTCGTTGAAGCTAACCATTCAACCGGAAAACTCAAATGACTGTTTGGGCTTTCAGACAAATCGTAACATTAGTATCAGCTCCCCAAAGCTCTGACGCCAGCACCGACTTTCACATTGAAAATTCTAGTAATAATTAATTGAATAAGTGGAGTGTGAATTGGTCGGAAATAATATGCATGGTTTTAAATTTGAACCAGCGCACGGCGAAAGTTTCATTTGAAATTACAACCAATGTCATTCAGTCAGGCGAAAGTTTACTCTTCATTACAAACCATTTTGAAATAGCACAATTTCCAAGGTTTTATACAATAAAAGTATTTCATTTTTCCTGCGGCCGTTTTAAAATATCGAGAAATTAGAATTCAACCTTACTGTTGACTGTTTATTTAGGAAAAGAGAGTTTTCTTCATCGATAAAACGTAAATGTAAACCGTATACCACTAGTATACGGTTTATATTAAACAATTGGGGGGAAAAAGACAAAATGTATTGTCGCAGAAATTGTAGTTTCATGGTGGCATTTGAACTTCCTAAGGCCTCAATATTACGGACTTGGTAGATTTTTATCCCGCAAGAATAGCTAGTCTTCTGATGCCAATTAACTGCCAATGGGGAGAGGGAGAGGGGGTTCATAAAAAAGTTTTAGAGCCCAATGGAGAAATCCGGTAAATTTTATCATGACACAACCAAACCCCTCCCACCCCTCCCAGGCAAAATATTAGGACTCCTTCCTAAATACCAGATATTTAATTGGTTCTTTGAGTTAAAGCCCTGGGGAGAGGGGACAGAACGGATTTTCTCCGTTCTACGACTCGTAAATTCAGAGTTTCAGAGATCTACCTGTACTTAATCTATGGTAATATCAACAGCAGTTTTTTTTAGCCTCTATTTTCAAAAACATATGAAAATTAATAGTTAAGAGTACTGAAAGAAAATTATTCCAGGGTTATTTCCAATAATACCATAGTAATGCAAAACATATAGGCCACCTTACTTGTACAAAATGCATCTGACATGAATGAGACCCTCTTTTTAAGGGAGAACGGATCGGGGGGGATCACTCGTCACCAACAGAGTCCAAGGGGGAGGACCATAGAAAATTGACAGCCAATGAGAGGATTTCATCAGAATATAACAGAGCCTTATGGGGGATCACATGAATTTCAGCGGATCTCAATAGGGTTAACCCTAATCAGGTAGCTTTCATTATGACACACTCCTCCCCCCTCCCCCTCCCTCCTCCCCCTGGGAGATGGAAAGTGACTGGTACCTTAACCCTTTATCTTCCAGGAGCTGATTGTTAATTCTCCCACAATTCCTTGTAAATTAATAACGACAATTTAATGTCACATCAAGGGACATCAACTTCCACCTGATACGTTTTAGTATTCTCATTACTTGTTTGCTGTTTACATGTGTATCACTTTTGGGATTGATCATGAATGGGTTAACTCTACTTTCTATCGATCAGAAAAAATGTTCACTGCATTTGTACAGAGTTGAGCTCAGTTCGCGTTAGATGGCCTTTTAAATAGTTACAGATTGAAACGATGATCAATGATCACATACGTCGGTCACATTTTCTTTTTCTAGCAGAGTTTACACCGTGCCCATCTGGGATACTGCGTATGGAGGGGGTTCCATTGCAGCCTGTGAAATGACAAAAAAAAAACACTTTAATAAATATCGTAACTTGGCTCGCTCAATAATATTCTAATATGAAACGAAAATGAAAAATTAAGGAATAAGAATGACTCTTAATTGAAAATTTGATATATTTGTCTTCTCTGTGGTCAACTTGCGAGCAGGCTCTCATCGGAAGTGCGACACGAGAGGTGAGGACCGCACGTTTAGAGCCTGCGCACGCGAACGATGAAAGCGCGAGAGAGGTTCCCAAGCAGTATTCTAACAGACCTCTTGCGTGCCCAATTGGCCCGCCGGCCTCAACTCTTTTGTCAATTTTGTTCAGTAACACAAAAACGATTCTCAATGAGGAGATGGTCATGCAGTATTACGACAATGAAAATGTAATTACCATCTGAGTTTGATTGCCTCCTCGCAGAGGGCGAGAAAATCCTGCACTCGTTCCCGATGGATCTTCACGAAGGGCTTCGATGAACGAATAAACCACCACAATGAAGTAGATCTTAGGAAAAGAAAGGAGGACATGAAGTAAGCTCTAGGCCACCGTCAATTTACGAGTTAGAAGCTAGTTGAACAAGAGAATTGAGTGCTTTTTGATCGAGTGTGATGAAATAAAGTCCAAAGTAATTACAACTGCCAATCAGAAGAAAGAAATTTCTTTTAGGAGCCAACGAGAATTTAGAGTAAAAAAAGGGCGGGAAAAGCCAGACGACTAAGTCGTGCTTGGTTTTGATTTTGCATCTGATTGGTTAGTGGCGCGAGATTTCTAAACTAATCACAGAGCGAAGTAAGACAAAACCAATGCCATGTAGAATTTCTTTTGACTCTCAAATAGAAATTGCTAGAAGACTGAAACAGAACATACCGAAAGCAACCATTCAATGCTGTAAATAACTAGAAAGACGGCAAACTGTAACACAGAAGGAAATAGAAATCATGTTAAGTTTGTTGAAAAACTATCTACTAGTATTTCATCGAAAAAAGAAGTTTGTTTCAATTTACCCCATTCCAGATGGAAATATAAAATATCACCACTCCAAGAGTGAAAAAGAGCTCGAAGATGCTCCACCCAAGCCATGGAAGTGCCAAACGCATGTCACCCTAGGACGGAAAAGAACGAGGATCATCATTCGCGTAAACTTATGAATAAATAAATATCAACGTCAGCACTCCAATCTGCGACTGTTTAGGTCGCCATGGCAAGAGAAAAGGAAAAATCGGCGACTGAATTTCAAGCGAAAGGCGTCAATATTACGATTTGTTCGGCAGCCTTATAGCCAGCTCTGATAAACATTTTTGTTATTGTGTGTCTAAGATGTTCTGTTAATTTGAGATAATCGTTCGGGTACAATACTTTCAATGCCTTTCTGGTGCACGATTGGTCTAGAAAACAAAAGAAAACATCCCACGCAGTAAATAGTAAACTGTTCCTTCACATTTTCTCGTGCGTTGCAAGTTGCAAAAATATTTGAAGAATGATTAACACAACAGGCTGCATTTGACACGAAAATATGCTCGTATATTTAGCTTGGACAATATCCGAACAGATGATATCCATGGACAAATATCCATGCATATCATCACGCCAACTGCAGACCATTGTTTATAAAATATATAAAAATGTGAGAAAAAAAACGAACAATTGCAACTGAAACATGCAAAAACAATTCAGCGAAACATAGCCAATCTTAATTATGCATTTCTGCTCTAGAAACGTCGTTTTCGTTGGATAATCTGCATCCTCGGAGACCCAGGGGCTGTGGGTCGACTTTAAGTTAGGGCATGAAGAGCCCCTGGGGACATTGTCTTACAAGACTAGTTCCAAACGGTCACAGTCATTCTTCCATCTGATTGGTGCCAGAAAATCTTTGTGTTTTGCTGCCCAATCAGAGTAAAGTGTGCTTTGGAGTCCTTTCGTGTGTTGTAACATGTTTGTTTGGGCCGTGCGACGGAGATTTACTCGAGGTGAAAAGTTTTAGTCTCAGCACACAATGTAAGAGAAATCGATCAGATTGTCCGAGAAAATCTTACCGGAAATTATACTGAATGCTTTCGCAGGTATCACTAGAGAACGTGTTTTAAAGTTTGCGAGGTTTGTATACAACACGATGGTTGCAGTCATTGATATGTTGCTTTAAACGTTAAACGAGATTTAAGCTTAAATCGTTCTAGATTTTTTGCATAATTTGCTGTGACTGAAACTTTTCCAATCCCGTGAAGTTATTTCGTCGCACAGGCCACGCAGGTATGTCGAGCAACTGGTACTGGCGCAACTTTCTGTGCGTGCCAAAATCTAATCTGATCTTTGCTTGAAAATAAAGAAAAGCTAAGCGTGGAAACTTTTGCTTATTAGGTGTGGTTAGATGACCTTGTACTATTAAGCTCACCTTTGCATTAAAGCTCACCCGCCCTTTCCATCCAATATTTCTTGGTCTTTGGTTTTGTTTTTCCCATTGAAAGCAGCATCGGATTGATTCCCAATGATCAAAGGTAATTAACTTGGTCTTCAACAATCGACAGAAGAGGTGGAATGACAATGACCAAGGGACTAGAAGAGAATCCGTGGCCTTCCTAGCTCAAGAATTTCAACACTCTAGGCAGCAGTTGAAAGATTAAACTCTTTCCAAACCCCTTCGGTAACTGCCCGAAAAAATCTCTCCTTTCCACGATGTTCTCGTTAATAAGTTTTTGTTCAGATTTTAATAAGCTAACCGAAAACACAGCTAAGCTTTATCTAAGCTCTTGCTGGAGGTCGTCCACGAACTTAAGCCGTATTGTGAACGAATTTACTACAAAGCGAAGATTAGATATTGGCGCGCACAGAAAGCAGAAAGCTACATAGGCGAAAGCGCCAGTTGCTCGACATACCCGCGTGGCCCGTGCGACGAAATAACTTCACGGGATTGGCAAAGTTTCAGTCGCAGCAAATTATGCAAAAAATCTAAAACGATTTAAGCTTAAATCTCGTTTAACGTTTAAAGCAACATATCAATGACTGCAACCATCGTGTTGTATACAAACCTCGCAAACTTTAAAACACGTTCTCTAGTGATACCTGCGAAAGTATTCCGTATAATTTCCGGTAAGATTTTCTCGGACAATCTGATCGATTTCTCTTACATTGTGTGCTGAGACCGCGGTGACTTTTCAACTCGAGCAAATCTCCGTCACACGGCCCAAACAAATTAAACATAGCGAGAAACTGAGCTATTAGTCTATTTCCGTGTTAAAACACACGAAAGGACTCTAAAGTGCACTTCACTCTGATTGGGCAGAAAAACACAAAGATTTTCTGGCACCAATCAGATGGCAGAACGACTGCGACCGTTTAGAACTAGTCTTTGAAGACAATGTCCCCAGCGGCTCTTCATGCCCTAACTTGAAATCGATCCACAGCCCCTGGGTCTCCAAGGATGCATAATCTGCTGACTGGTTTTAAAGAATCATTATGAACCTCCGAGACAAATTTCATCAACTTATTTTCAATTACATGCTAAGATCACGTTCTTAGAATTAGAGACTTGGACGTACTGAGTTATAGGATCCCATAAGCATCAGGATGACCAGCAGTGAGATGACTCTGAATGCGAGGCTAGCATAATTCAGTCTGACGATTGCTTGATTTAGAGTTGATCATTAAAAAGATAAATCAATTAATCAGTCAAAACATAACCAGAAAACGAGAAAAAAGCTTATACTGCATGGGAGGGCACTCTTAGCGGAAAGAGGTTTTGACATTTTTTTATACTGACATTAGTTGAACATTCATTTAAGTTCATACAAGATCACGAGCAATTAATTCCATTGAATAGTATTTATTTAAGAGGCTAAAAAAGCCTACAAATCTCAACCGATTAATCTCTCAAATCAAAATAGTTTCGTTCCAAACGCGTGTCCTCTCTATCACATTTTAACGGCACAAGACAAAACTAAGTTGTAATACCTAGTAAATGCTTTCTGCTGTAAGGCAAATTTTGGCTGAGTTCGTCGGTGTTCTCCTCTAGTTCCTTGTAAACTTTAATAGAACGAACTCCTTGATAAATTAAATATACTGATCCAATCTGAAATATAAGCAAAAGCGCAACCACAGACCAGATTTAATGTACCACATCAAATGTAAATTAAATGAAGGATTGATTTTCAAACTAAGCTCAGTTATTTGTGACGAGGAATTAATGAAAGAGAGATCAGTAGCGTGTTTCAAACATCGAAACATACTGGATTGAACTCACCAGGCCTAACATTATGATAATCGCAACACCTGTGCGAAGACTGCAGCCGCAACAACAAGTTTTCACCAGAACTGCCATTGTGGAAGATACGTTGATGCTACTCTTACGAACGTCAAACTTAACTGAACTGATTCGAGTGTAGCTGGTGTATGCTTTTAAACCGTTGGCTTTTGAGCGGATGCGTTTAAAAATTCCTTATGTAAAATACCTTAAATTCCCTATTCCTTCCTGTATATCGAGACAGAATATATTAGCTCGTCGATCAATTTCTACTTTCTCATTTCCCATCTTGTTGACAATGTATTGTCTTAGTGAGAGGAATTTGCCTATTGTTTACTTCTAGTGGCTGGTCAAAAGGTTAAGTTGATGGAGATGTCAGAGAAATAAAACGTGCTACTGCTCTACCGTTGACTGTTGATACTTATAAATTTCCGGAGTCAAAACGTGCAGAAATTACCATCGTGCGGTAATTTCCGTAGATCAAGGTCAGTAAAAAAAAAGCTAAGATGATGTCACTATAGCTTTATTTTTGCTATGCAAGATTTCTGGAGAAGCTTTACCTACGATTTACATCATATTCAATCTTATAAGCGATTAAATTTGATTTTAGTTGTAATAAAAATATTTAGTATAAAGTACGTAACCGAAATGAGTAATCTCTAATTTATTACATCACGAGCACCTGTAAACAGATTTCAATCAAAACAGGAAAAAAAAATATTCCGTCTCCGCTCACAGGCAGCCCAAGCTCACTGCTAGAAAAGCGGACGTGACTCTTTAACGTGTTGCGCAACGTTTTATATTTATAAGAGTTGAACACCAAAATAGCGCTAACTCGCCGAAAACGCTTAAAAATAGCCTGAGACGCTCGGAATCAACAAAGAAAACAATAAAGCAATAAGGTAAGCCCATTTTATTTCAAAACAAGACATTTTTTTTCTCTCTTTTAAGGCAAACCGATAATATCCCTGCCTGTGCTCCGCTGAGAACTGATTTACTTAATTGAATGAACGTGTTTGCGGTTGGTAGTTTCAGTGCGTTGTATCAAATGACGTCTGGTGAGAGAAATAAATATTTCGCGATCACTTCCAGTCTGTTCCTCAATGTAAGATATTGTTTTGAATGACGCAAAAAGAAAGAGAAAGGTTGACCTTGACTCCTTGTTTTTTTTCTCTTTCGTGGAAATAACCGGTTTTTACTCACCAGTTAAGCCTGGCCATAATTAATGAGAGCAAAAATCTTGCTAACGATAACTGAAATTCTTGAAGACTCCTTTTAATTAGTTATCAACTATAGCGAGAAAAAAAGAAATTCGTGGTCAAATCACACCGCTCGGAGATTATAAGATTGCAAAGATCACTGGTGATTAAAAAGAGTTTCATGAATTATAATAACTGATGGAATAAGTAGAGTGTAAATTGGTCGGAAATAATATGCGTGATTTTAAATTTGAACCAGCGGGAAGCTAGAGTTTCATTTGAGATCACAAGCAATGTCATTTTTAGGCGAAAGTTTCCACTTCGTTACAACCGTGTTGAAATAGCACAATTTCCAAGGCTTTTATACGATAACAATAAGTCATTTTTCCTGCGGTCGGTTTGAAAAATTGAAACTGAAGGAGGATGCGATTTGAAGCCCCAAAAGAAAAAAATATTCACACCGTGAATAAATCGCACTGCGAAGAGCGAATCTAGCCTCTATTTTCAAAAACATATAAAAGTAAAGTCAAGTTTACTAAAAGTAATTTGAATATATCAACAAAGTTCAAATGGTAAATTGGCCACCGTTACGATTATAAAGCTGACGTTTCGAGCTTTAGCCCTTCGTCGGAGCGAAAGACGAAGGGCTCGAAACGTCAGCTTTTGTAATCGTAACGGTGGCCAATTTACCATTTCAAGTTTGTTGATATATTCAAATTATTTCGTTACCCCCACCGACACAGCCCCAAACAGTTTCTTTAGAAACTATCAGCCTTTATTCATTTACGAAAAGTATTTTATTCCAAGGCTATCGCCAATAATACCATAGTAATACAATGCATATAGGCCATTTTACTTGTACAAAATGTATCTGCGCTATCTTTCATTTTGAAGCTTCGAGGAAACTACTACTTCACATCGAGTTTAGACGTTAGTTTTAATTCTAATAACGGGGATCAAAATCCCAAATAATGTTGCATATTGCAACCAATTATAGGCTGAATAATACTACTTTAATTTTAAAGTTGATATAACGTTATCATATGATACACGATCCTCGCAGTAGATAGCGCTATTTAAGCAATAGCGAAAATCAGACCTGAAAAAAATCAGGCCTGTACGGGACTCGAACCACTGACCTCTGCGATACTAGTGCAGCGCTCTACCAATTGAGCTAACAAGCCAACTGGGAGCAGGCCGTTGAGTTGATTCGTAATAAACCCGTGAAAGTGATAAATCAGATACAATGAAATATATGAAGTTCATATATGTATGCGGTATGTATCTAATACCGCAGTTCTAAATATATGAACTTCATATATTTCATTGTATCTGAGTTATCACTTTCACGGGTTTATTACGAATCAACTCAACGGCCTGCTCCCAGTTGGCTTGTTAGCTCAATTGGTAGAGCGCTGCACTAGTATCGCAGAGGTCAGTGGTTCGAGTCCCGTACAGGCCTGATTTTTTTCAGGTCTGATTTTCGCTATTGCTTAAATAGCGCTATCTACTGCGAGGATCGTGTATCATATGTATCTAATACCGCAGTTCTAAATATATGAACTTCATATATTTCATTGTATCTGATAACGTTATTAGTTAGAAAACTTCCTTAAAATAACATTTTAAGTTAACTCCTAAAGATATAAATGTCCCCCAAAAGCATTCAGTAAGGGCCAACATTAGGGACCGATCGATCACATGATTTTCAGAGGGTTTTAATGGGGTTCTGACCGCTAGCTGTAAAACGGCCAAAAAATTAACCGTTCGGCGTAAAAATTGACAAATTGTCAAATTTTAACCACCAGTCGTAAAAAAGTAAAAGCAAAAAAAATTACTGTAAAAATTTAGTGTGGTTACTACAATGGGAAATTATCAACCGTTGGCCTTAAATTGGCCAAAATTTTAACCGTTCGCCGTAAATACCAATGATCTCCCCATTGACATGTCTGAGACCCTCTTTTTAAGGGAGAACGGAGGGGGGATCGCTCGTCGCCAACAATCTAAGCCGGGGGGGGGGAGGGCGGCATAGAAAATGGACTGCCAAAGTGTGCCTGCTTTGTTCAGTAACCGGCAAAAACATTTCTCAATGAGGAGATAGTTCTGCAGCATAAAAACAATGGAAATATAATTACCATCTGAGTTTGATTGCCTATACATACATATATACCTACATACATTTTATTGAAGCTCCCTTGACAGGGCTTTTCAGCCACAATATGCTAACTAAGACTAAATAATTAACAAGAAGAGTAGAACTAAGCGAGCTTGCTTCATCGTGATTAAAGGGATACTCTCCACCAAATTTTACCATTTACTTAAAATGTAGATCGTTTGCTAAAACAACTACTGGAAGAAGAAAAATAAGTTCCCTAAAACCTTTCATTCGCTTAAAATCCTTGGTGTAAAAGCGCAAAATTCACTCAATTCAAAGACCGGAAGTTGAGAGTAATATCCCCTTAGCATCAAAAAACCCTTGTAAAAAATGTATGCGTTTAGGCATATCTAGTACCTTGATGGAAACAGACTTAGAAACAGCGCAACAACAATGTACCATACACGAAGAAAGCCATAGTTTCTTTAAACAGATGCTGAGAATATGCATCAACACAAATCTTAAAACAAAAACAAGGTCAATGAAGCTGAACTAAAGCTTGGGTGAAAATTGAACGCATGATCATAATCGGTCGCACCCAAAAACAAAAAGATTACTTCACAGAGTGTGAAAATGCAATTACAAATTCAGTTATTATTAACTATTCGTGACAAGAGAATGAAAAATACACACGTGAAATGTTATATGTATTTACCAGCACGGTAAAGAATTAGATCCATTTCATCGTTGATTTCATCACGGTTTATACCAAGTCCTAAGGCTTGCACTTGCCTTGAAATATCCCCAGGACATTCACTGAGTTTTCATTGTTTCCACTGCACTCAAAAACTTCCCCTTTGGGGTTTAAAAAAGAAGAACTTTCCATTGTTCTGACCAGGATCTTTTCCTTCGCACGACGATATACAAATTTCCCTTACCGGGTTTTTGGTCGACGGCACAATTTTACTTCCGGTCACCCCTCCCTCCTGCCAAAAAAAACCGCAACAAACCAGCGAACAACAACAACAAACACATAAATCAATAAATAAACAAACAGAAAGAATGCCAAAATTTGGACAGGCATTAAGTAATGAATGTGAAATTTTATCGGCCTAAAGAAGACTTATTATATTTCTGGAGGAGAGGTGAATCAAAAATTACAACTTCGTAACTTCTAATGTGTACGCTAATGCCCCAGATCAGCGACGTATCTTACATGCAGGCCATCACTAATATCCAATAAACAATGAATAAAAAACAAACAAAGAAAGAAATCCAGGAAACATGAGTGGCTTCTGTGGACAAATATTAGGTTGCGTAAAACATTCAATGAAGCGCTTTTCGTTTGTCCTCTTTCAGTTCACCACTTTAAAACTGTCATAAAAGCGGATCAAAAGTCGTCCTTTTATTCCTCTATCCGTGATATATTGTATCAAAAATATCTAAAGAAGAGACAATGCCATTGCGACAATGTCGCTTTATTTGAAGCTACAAAAACAAACAAACAAAAAGCGCGAAAATCGCATTTGAAATCTACATCCAGTCAGCAGTTTTGCTCATCGCATATCCGGTCTACATACGTGTGGTCGTTAACAACATAGTTAGTAGTTAAAAATCGTTGTTAACAACGATTTTTTTGGCTTCTCAGCCATGCACCACGGAATTTACGGCTCGATTTATTCAAAGACTTAATTCAGAATCGTTGCAGACATGCAGTTGCTTAGCTGTGATCTTGATGCATCTAATAAACTTCCCGGATGGATTGTATCGATGAATTGTTTCGATACTCGACACACGACAGTGTTTGACCTGTTCGACTGTTTTTTATTCGGGTTAATGCATCGTTTTCTCTGGTATAAAAGGAGATGTTCGGTAAGGCTAGCCAGTTATATTATATTTGACCTTTCCGCTAGAGTCTGTGAAAAATTTTATCGAGAAAATGATGGAGAGAGGGAACTGAGAAAAGACCATACTATACAACAAAGGCATCCAGAAGAAATTTCTAAAAGTTGCAAGGTAGGCTTTATTTGAATTTATTTTTCATCAAATTCGTCGGTCAAAACCTAATCAATCAAATGTATATAGCAGATAAGATGACATAAAATACTTCTGAAGCTGATATTCTCTATCTAAAGCCTGTTTGAGCCAAATAATGGAGCCCTCAAAATTTCAAATTTTGCAACTTTTTGCAACTTGCCTCGGATGTCTTCAACACCCATTGCCAAAATATAACTTTCCCCAAATAGATTCTATGATATTTAGAAACTTCAATATCTGTGTAATCTCTGCTGCTAATTTGGTTGATGTGAAAAGAGAGCTTTCGGAGAAATTCCGAATATGGTTGTGCTTGTTTTTCCTGCTTGTCAAAATGGCAGAGAGGCAACGTAGTATTACGAGCATTGCCTTCTTGATCGTAAAACCCAAAATACTTTATCGGTAAATTCTATGGACTAGAAGAGTACCTCTACCATTTTTATGAATTTCATTTAAATTGGTTCACATACACCCGAGAACCAGACTCGTTTATTTTTACTTCTTGAGAGTAAATTTTATGGTTAAAACATAGACGTCAGGCTGACGTGATCAAGTGCGGTTACCATGGCATTTGTACCTTGGTCAACAATTCTAACGATATTTGATGACTAAGAAGATAAACTGTTTGCCTTTGATTGCCTTTTTAACGACGTTGTGGATGATTTTGCTCCTATTAAAACTTTTAAATCGCGGAGTCGACCTAACCCCATTATTACCCCAGAGATAAAAAGCCTAATGGGGACAAGAGATTATTGGAGAGCTCTCGCAAGAAACACCGATGATTCGCTCGCAGGGTCAGCCTATAAAAATTTCAAGAACGAGGCTAAGCGAGAAATAAAGATAGGTCGAATGGAATTCGTCCATGAACAGATCACAAATAACTTAAACAATAGCAATTGTCTTTGGAAAACAATACGAATGTGCGTACCATCGAAATTATGCAACCAACACAAGTCATACAGCAAAGACGACAAAGTTGTGGCAAATGAATTTAATATGAATTCTTTTCAAATTTTTGCCAAAATGCTAATAAACAAATTCAGTCCCTTATTTTTAAAGCAGATGACTTTAATCCAACTGAGTTTGTGCCACTAAACCATCCTATCTCTGAGCAGTTCCACTTTCGAACAATAACTGCTAATGAAGTTCAAGCAAATTTAATATCTATATTCCATCCAACAAATCTCCTTGTCACGACAAGATACCTATCAAAGTCTATAAAGATTGTTTATCTTCGATTCTTCCATCAGTTACTGATCTCATTAACACATCGCTTTCAAGCGGCGTTTTCCCTGTAGCATGGAAAATAGCAGAGGTTGTTCCAATTCCCAAGACTGACGACTATGAATTACCAAACAATAACCGTCCAATTTCACTACTTCCTGTCCTGTAGAAAGTATGTGAACGAGTAGTACACAAATAAGTTGACTCTTGTTTGACTTTCAAGGATCGACTGGCAACTACACAAAGCGGTAATAAGAAACATCATTCTACCAATCATTCTACATCAATCATCCACTCTAATGACTTTATTTTAAATGCTATGGATGATAAGGAACTTGCTGCCTCTGTCTTTTTAGATATGAGCAAAGCTTTCGATAGTCTGAACCATGATCTACTAATAAATAAACTACGGCAAATAGGTTTATCTAGCGAGGCGATTCTATGGTTCCAGAGCTATCTTTCATCCAGATACCAGACAGTATGTATCAATTAAGTCTGTCTGAATTTCTACCCATCTCGACTGGAGTACCACAAGGATCTATCTTGGGACCCCTGCCTTCCAGTGTATTTGTTAATGATCTTCCTCAATCATTGAAGAAATGTAAAGTAGACTCTTACGTAGACGACACAAAAATGTGCTTGTCCTTTAATGCAACAATACTTAACCTTGGTGTTTAAACAACTCACTCCTAATTGACCCTGATAAGACCAAACTGATCGTCTTCGGAACAAAGCAGATGCTGTCTCGTGTAGACGATTTCAAGTTATCGCTTCTTGGCAAGGAGCTGACTCCATGTGACTCTGTGCGTGATCTTGGAGTTTATGTGGACTCTCATTTGTCCTATCACGAACATATTTCAAAAACAGTGTCTTCTTGCGTATCCCGTCTTTGTCAAATGAATAGAGTTAATTAAACACGTATTCGATCAAAGGACACTCAAACTCGTAATTGATGCATTAGTATTTAGTAGGTTATTTTATTGTTCTTCTGTTTGGTCTAGTACCGCCAATAAGAATGTGAACAAATTACAATTAGTACAAAATTTTGCTGCGCGTATTGTTGCTAACAAGCGTAAGCACGATCATGTTAAACCTTTACTTAAAACGTTAAATTAGTTACCCGTCAAAGACCATTTATATTTTAGAGATGCTGTTTTGGCTTTCAAATGCATGTACATGTCGGAACTAGCCCCTGCATACCTAAGTGATAAATTAACTAGACGTAGTACTGTAAGTAGCCGGAAAACCAGAAATTCGCGGACGCGAAATATCCCTTTATTTAGGTCTGCTACTGGGCAGAAAACTTTCCTCTATAGGGCAGTAAACATATGGAATAATTTGATTTAAATAATAATGTTAAGTTATGCATTGATGTTAATAGTTTTAGGAATAAGCTTAGAGGGGCACTTTTAGACAAATTTAAGAGGAAGGAATGATATTTTAATTAATTCTAACCGTTATTTAGTAATTTGTATAATTATGTTTGTATCACTATAATTATGTTTTTTTTTTGTATTTGACGCTGAAAAGCCCTTTGGGGAAGTGGTCAATAAACATGTATGAATGTGTGTATGGCAACGACACACCTGCCAATCCAAATATGGCTGTTTTTGTTCATTCCCCTAGGTAACCCCAGGTATTTTAAAAACATTTTAATATCGTCTACTACGAATATAATTGCCTATCATCATTTATCGACTGGATTGGGGTGGGGTGGGGTGGGGGAACAGAAGTATAGGGGGGTCCTGTGGTTTTAAGGGGGAACGGAGAGGAAATCATTCGTGGCCAACAGAGTAAAATCGTGTGACTATACCGAATTGACTGCCTTTGAGGTAGGAGGGGGGCGGAAATCAATAGAATACTGCCTAGGGGTGAATTAGGTTAATTTTATTGTAACATGACCAAAATCCTCCGATCCTTCCCCCAGAGGCGCAGACGATAAAGAAGAACCGGCAATTTGATTCGTCTCTCAGGATCATTACAAAAAATCTTTTCCTCAATTCGAATTAGTTGGTCTTTCAAAATAAAAACCAATTAAAATAATGATCAGTGATCACGTGATTCAGTCTCCACCTCCACAGCCACCACCCCCACCGTCACCACCCCCTGAACCCCCACAGTCACCACCTCCTAAGCCTCCTGAATACCCCCCACAGTCTCCTGAGCCTCCACCCCATCCTGAGCCCCCACTCCATCTAGAGGTGGTGCATTTCGAACCTGTGAAAGGATGGAAAAAACCGACTTCAATAAATCAAACCCTTCAAATCCTTAATCATATTCTGGAACATAGAGATGGAAAAAGGAATAACTCTTGATTGATATTTTGATACATTTAGTGGCTTCTTCGCGGCTAGCTTTCGAGCAGGGAAAGCTAGCGCGTTTCTGGATCCGACTTACCGCAGACAGCGAGATCGGCGAGAGCAAATTAAAGCCTCTCAACTCAGTGGTCAAACATCTGTGCAGTGAGCTAACGATCTAATGACTAGATAGCGTACCTTGAGGCAACCTCGCTCCCAGGGTCCCTCATCTCCTCGCCCGCTCAAGGGGACGGGAAGGAAAGAGACCCTGGGAACGAGGTTAACTTTGAGGCTTTCAGAACTAGAAGTTGTCTCTCAACAGTTACAAACAGCCGCACGTGCTAGTAAGTCACTGTGTTTTAATAAAAGCAAAAAATTTTTTGGGTAAAGTTCAAAACGTAATTGTACATCAACAAGATACTTGTACCTGAGCAAGCTTTGTCTTCGAAAAGTCTCGAGTTGTCCTTTTCCCTTTTCATTTTTTGTTACCTCTTGCATATATCTGTGAATGTTTCACTATTTCTTCGCATATTTTACGTGACAGCAGTTGTTTCTTATGTTTTCTTTGGTAATTTTGCGCGGAAATTTTTTTTTTATGCTACAAAGACAGATTGTTCAAGTCGTATTAATAGGTTGGAAAATTTTTTGTTGCACATCGCGAGGGAACGGTGAGGTCACAGCGTTGTAGCTAGAGAAGAGCGACATACATCGCCCTTAAATGAAATACTGGTCCGTCGGCAGATGTTATCAGAGCGTGCTTTTGCAAAGTAACTCAAAAAAAAAATTAATAGAGAATTTCACTAAGCATTGAAATAATTGACGAAAACATATTTACCAGCTGGCTTTGGTTGCCACCTGTCAGATGAGGAGGAAAATCCTGAACTTGTTCCCGTAGGATAATGAGTATTTGATGGGGATGTGGCAGTGGACATTTCACGAGGTGCTTCTTGCTGTCCAATGTTTCCAGGTGGAAGTGATTTTTGACGAAGGTGTTCGATGAACGAATAAACAACCACGATAAAGTAGATCTTAAGAAAGAAAAAAAAAAAAGAGGCAATGTGGTAAGACCCAGGTAACCATCAATTTATGAGTGGGAAGTTAATAGGCCATTTCCAAAATAACCTTTGGCCTCTTTTTCAAAACGAGGCTGGTGTTTAACTATTCGTGTAAAAGGGGGTTAATTTGCATACGAATAAAAACGTTTTATATGAAAGGATGAGTACCAGCACTCGCTTTGAAGAAGAGTGTGAAGGTATTTCGGAAACGGACTCTTGAACAGAGGATAGAACGCTTTTCTATTGAAAACATTTAAAATTAAAGTAAGCACGATGGCCAATAAGAAAAAAGGTAAATACCCTTAAGAGCCAATGAGAATCTAGTCTCCTTCGCAGCCGTTGTTTGGGCTCGTCACGCAACGTTCCCTCCCCCACCAAGGGGAGGGGGCGTTGCGTGACGAGCCCAAACAACGGCTGCGAAGGACACTAATGAGAATCTTAGGTAAAAAAAAAAAAAAAAAAAAAAAAAAAACTAATTGTAAAGCGCGGAAAAACGCGGGCAACCAAATGGTGGTTAGTTTTAGCTTTGAATTTGATCGGTTGAGGGTGGCGCGAGTTTTCTGGAATAATCACAGAGCGAAGGAAAACCTATGCAGTCTCGAATTACTATCGACCCTCACTTGAAAATTAATTACTTCTAGACTGAAGCACAACTTACCGACAGCAACCATGCAATGCCGTAAAAAATTAAGAAGACGGCAAACTGTAACATAGAAAAAAAAAAAAAAAAACAGAAATCATGTTCAGTAAGTTTGTGGAAAAACTTTCTCCTGCCACTCAATACAAATTGTTGCTTCAATTTACCCAACTCCAGACGGCTATGAGAAATATGATCAATCCAAGACTGAAAAAGAGCTCGAATATGCTCCAACCAAGCCAAGGATATGCCAAATACGCTTTACCCTGCAACAGAAAAGAACAATGATCAGCACTGTACTACATGAATATTATCTCACGCACTGAATGGCTAATTCGAAAATGAATAGCAAGTACCATATATTCACTTGGAGTAGCCGATGGGACTCGTTCGCCTGTCACGGCGAGTTCAATTTCCGACCAATTTCCGTTATATTGAAAGAAATAAACTGCTTTGTTTTTGATATCCATGTGGTATATACAACTTAACAGTTATTCACCGAAGTGAAGGTGAATAGTGGTGGATATTTAGCGAGCCCCCAAATGCTAACACTCAAACAGGTATACAGTTGAACAAGATTGAAATATTGATGAATAACACACAACAAAATAAGAAAGAAAACGAAACCAAAAGAAACAGTTAAATGAAAGAAAACCAATGTTCATGTTACTTTGGCTTTTCTAAGCCAGAATATATCAACTAGTTTATAAATTTCTAAACGAAGAATCCTTGTGACTCACTAAGACAATTTTTATCATAATCTCTTAACCTCTCTAATTATTTAAAGTCACATGCTAATTTGCGTTCATTTTAGAAGTTCATTATAGTGTTGGACTTACTGAGCTACAGGATGCCAGAAGCAACATGTTCACCAAAAATGAGATCACTTTGAATGCGAGGTTGACATAAGTCAGTCTTTTGATCGCTTTAGAGATGAGCATTAAAAATAAAAAAAATAAAAAAATTAAGCAATGGACGGATAAAAGAGAGAGGATATTTAAGGGCTGCAAAAGGGATGAAAGTACAGGCACTCTGTTAATTCGTGAAAGATACCACTTAGTCATTCGTATTCTTAGCTCAAATCAAATGTCTTGTTTCCAGTATCGTCGGGGAAATATTGAAACAAACAGCATCATATAACGGCTAGCTTTCATAATACCGAATAGTAACGATTATAATGGATGTTCGATAGCTACAAGGGGAGACAAATTTCTGTACTCTGCTATATTAATTCGTACAAGACACCACTTAGTCATACAATCCATTCGTCAAATCAAATGTTTTGTCTTCAGTAATGGAATATTTAAACGAATGACATGCTTCATTTAACCGACTGGCGTCACTCAAAGTCATTGTCGTTTTTCGGAAACTTTAATTTCTGTCGAATCCAGCTAAGGTAAAAATGCCTTTCATAGTAAGAAAAGATCTTTTGAACCCCTCATCTGTTTATTAGAAGCACATGGACCCGAATATTTTTAGGAGTCCCAAAGCATCGTCAAACTTGTCAAACTTGCTCCCATTCAAGCTGAATTGAGCTTTCTGACAGATTTGAGAATATTTCAATTGTAGATATTTTCATTCAAAACACGCGTTCTTCCTAACACATTCGACAGAACAAGACAAAAGTAAGTTGTACTACCGAGAAAATGCTTTTTGCTGAAAGGCAAATCTTGGCTGGGGTCATCGGCGTTCTCCTCCAAATGTTTATAAACTTTAATAGATTGACTTTCTTGATAAATGATATATGCTGATCCAAACTGAAATATAAACAGAAAAAAGAAAAACAGATCAGATATGACATAAATTGAGCTACTTGGAGTCGACCGACAAATTAAAGAAGCATTATGAATTTTTAATCTAGGGTCAGTCATTTGTGGTGAGAAATTAATGAAAGAGAAACTGTATGTTTCAAACATAATAAATGCTTGACCATTGCCAGCGTTTACGCTATCATACAATATCGCCAACATGACTTTAGGGGGGAAAAAATGTTTATATCGGCATATGTCAATGTCTGACTTTGAGTTCACTGTGCTTGTCACGTTTTGACATAAAAACGTACAGCTAGTATCTCAGAGGTACTTGTTCGAGTCTCATCGAAGCGTGATTTTTTTTCAGGCTCCTTTTTTTTAATTTCTTTCTTTCTTGTTCACTTTCTTGTTCACTCATGTAAATATTTCAAGCGATGGAACGAACTTTTGCGCGGTTAATCGGCTCCGCTGTCGTTATTTTCTTCGGAACTAAAAGTTCGCGGTTCTTACAAATCGCGCAGAAAATCATGAAATCAGGTAGTCGACTAAGGTATAAAGGCAGAGGGATATCTCAGAGTTTTATATGATTAATCATTGTTTAGACTCACCAGGCCCAAGATTGAGAGAACCAAAACACCTGGGCGAAGACCGCAAACGCAAAAAAAAGATTCCACCAAGACTGCCATCGTGGATGGTTAGTCGATGTTACTCTTGTGAACGTCAAACTTAACTGAACTGATTCGAGTGTAGCTGGTGTATGCTTTTAAACCTTTGGCTTTTGAGCGGATGCGTTAAAAATTCCTTACGTAAAATACTTTAAATTCCCGTTTCCTTCCTGTATATCGAGACAGAATATACTAGCTCGTTGATCAATTTCTACTTTCTCATTTCCCATCTTGTTGACAATGTATTGTCTTAGTGAGAGGAATTTGCCTATTGTTTACTTCTTGTAGCTGGTCAAAAGGTTAAGTTGCTGGAGATGTCAGAGAAATAAAACGTGCTACTGGTCTACCGTTGACTGTTGATACTTACAAATTTCCGGAGTCAAAACGTGCAGATGAAACGATTGTGAAATTACGAGCGTGCCGTAATTCCCGTAAATCAAGGTCAGTAAAAATAAAAGCTAAGATGCTATGCAAGATTTCTGGAGAAGCTTTTCCTACGATTTTCAACATATTTAATCTTATAATTGATTAAATTTGATTTTAGTTGTAAAAAAAGGTATTTAGTATAAAGTGCGTGACCGAAATGAGGAATCTCTAATTCATTACATCACGAGCACCTGTAAACAGGTTTGAATAAAAACAGGAAAAATATTCCGTTTCCGCTGAGAACTGATTTACTTGAGCGAATTAACGTGTTTGCGGTTGGTAGTTTCTGTGAGTTGTATCAAATGACGTCTGGTGAGAGAAATAAGTATTTCGCGATCACTTCCAGTTTGTTCCTGAATGCAAGCCATTGTTTTGAATGACGCAAAAAGAGAAAAAAGAGGTGACCTTGACTCTTTGTCTTTTTTCGCTTTCGCGGAAAAAAACCGTTTTTATTTACCAGTTAAGTCTGGCCATAATTAATGAAAACCTGAAGCCTTGCAAATGGCAACTGAAATCCTTGAAGACTCCTTGCAATTGGTTATCTACTAAAGCGAGAAAAAAAGAGATTCATGGCCAAATCGCACCGCTCGGAGATTATAAGATTGCAAGGATCACCAGGTGATTAAAAAAAGTTTCATGAATTATTGCTGGCGAGCCCTAGCGAGGCAGCAGCCTATTCTTTACATTAGCGTGAACTGAGCCAAAATTTGTCGGATGCAAGATCGGAGACATGAGCAGTCGATTGCGTTTTTTATATCCGTGGTGCTTGTGATGACATCACGTAAATTACACCTGGAAATATCGATCGATTTCAAGCGTCAGACAGCCGTCCCGCTATGCTAAACGAGGTGCATTGTTAATATAGATGTCTTTAATTGCTTGTGGAAGTATTCATCAAGGTCATGAACGGTTTAGTGATGACTCTCGAGGAAGGCAAGATATATTTTTGTGTTTGGTTGCTCTATTATGTGAGCAATTTTTGTCGATTCGTAAACAGGAGGTGCCAAGATATCGATCAAGTCCTACTTCATGGAGATTGTTTTTTCTCAGTGTATTCAGCAGTGATGAAGTGTTAGGCAAAACACAGGAGGCCCAAGCTCACTACTAGAAAAGCGGACGTGACTCTTACCGTGTTGCGCAACGTTTTATATTTATAAAGGTTTGTATGAGATGTTATCGGTTTGCCTTCAAAGAGAGGAAAAAATGTCTTGTTTAGAAATAAAATGGACTTACCTTATTGCCTTGTTGTTTTCTTTGTTGATTCCTAGCGTCTCAGACCATTTTGAAGCGTTTTCGGCGAGTTAGCGCTCCTCTTCCCAGGGCTCTAACTCAAAGAACCAATTAAATATTTGATATTTAGGGCGAGTCATAATTTTTTGCTGGAGAGGGGTGGGAGGAGTTTTGTTGTGTCATGATAACATTTACTTGATTCCCCCATTAGGCTCTGAAATTTTTTTATGACCCCCTCCCCCTCCTCATTGGCAGATAAAATTCTGTATAACGCTGTCCCAGGAATTTGTTAAACTTTTGTGCCTTACTGTTAAAAACCGGGAATCATGTCAAAAAGTCCGTTATATTAAGGTCCTTGGAATTTAAAATGCCACTATGAAACTACAATTTCTGTAACGATACATTTTGCCTTTTCCCCCAGGAGTTGTATTGCTAAACAGTGGTATACGGTTTATATTTACGTTTTATCGATGACGAGAACTCTCTTTTCTTAAATAAATAGTCAACAGTAAGGTCAAATTTTAATTTCTCGATTTTTAAACCGGCCGCAGGAAAAATAAAATACTGTTATTTTAGCAGTTGAACACCAACATAGCGCTAACTCGCCGAAAACGCTTCAAAATGGTCCGAGACGCTAGGAATCAACAAAGAAAACAACAAGGCAATAAGGTAAGTCCATTTTGTTTCAAAACAAGACACTTTTTTCTCTCTTTTGTAAACCGATGACATCCCATACAAACCTTTATAAATATAAAACGTTGCGCAACACGGTAAGAGTCACGTCCGCTTTTCTATAAGTGAGCTTGGGCTGCCTGTGGGCAAAAATGCTTTCATTCGGAGTAAACTGCCAACTGCAGCTTGCTGGTCTCGGGAGAAAAGAGAGGAAGTTCTCAGTGAAGCCAACCTGCTTTTTGTCGAAAGCGACTTCAGTACCACAGGCAAATTATTCACAGTATTCTTCGCCCGTTGAGGCGTTAAATTTGATCTTTGAGTCAAACTCTCTGCCTGTTGAGGTGAATAATTCCACCATTGAGTTACATTTGCCCGTTGAGGCGAAAGAAAAGCTTGCAATCATAGATTCAATATGGATCGCTCGTTGAAGCTAACCATTCAACAAAATGCAAACTCAAATGACTGGGCTTTGACACAAATTAGTATCTCCTTCAAGCTCTGACGCCAGCACCCACTTTCACATGGAAACTTCTAGTAATAATTAATTGAATGAGTATAGTGTGAATTGGTCGGAAATAATATGCATGATTTTAAATTTGAGCCAGCGCACAGCGAGAGTTTCATTTGAAATCACAAGCAATGTCATTTCATGCGAAAAACAACCATGTTGAAATAGCACAATTTCCAAGGTTTTTATACAATAACAGTATTTCATTTTTCCTGCGGCCGGTTTAAAAATCGAGGAATTAAAATTTGACCTTACTGTTGACTGTTTATTTAGCAAAAGAGAGTTCTCTTCATCGATAAAACGTAAATATAAACCGTATACCACTGTTTAGCAATACAACTCCTGGGGGGAAAAGGCAAAATGTATCGTTACAGAAATTGTAGTTTCATAGTGGCATTTTAACTTCCAAAGACCTTAATATAACGGAGTTGTTGACATGATTGCCGGTTTTTAACAGTAAGACACAAAAGTTTAACTAATTGCTGGGACAGCGTTATACAGAATTTTATCTGCCAATGGGTAGGAGTAGGGGGTCATAAAAAAATTTCAGAGCCTAATAGGGGAATCAAGTAAATTTTATCATGACACAACCAAACTCCTCCCGCCCCTCCCCAACAAAAAATTATGACTCGCCCTAAAAACCAAATATTTCATTGGTTCTTTGAGTTAGAGCCTTGGGGAGAGGGAACAGTGCAGATTTTCTCCGTTCTACGACTGGTAAACTCAGAGTTTCAGAGATCTACCTGTACTTAATCTATGGTAATATCCACAGCGGTTTTTTTTTTTAGCCTCTAGTTTCAAAAACATATAAAAACTAGACGCATAGCTGCGTGAACTCGGGCTTTCAATATCGCACATCTGGAGTTATCTCGGTAGGGGACTGCCATGTTGCCATCGTTACTGACGTCACGCAAATTCGTCTTTGCCGGTCATGAGTAAGTCCACTTGTGATTATTTTTGTCTGCTGGAGGGTAATGAATGCTGTTATGGTACTAGACAACAATCAAAATAATATATCTTACCACGATAGGAGTAGGTTCCTACAGATGCCAAAGGTTGAAATTCAAGGACTTTTCAACGACTTTGAAGGCCAAGTTTTAGAAAATTGAAGGACCACTTTTGGAAAGGTTTGCATAAGCAATTTTAAAATTATTTAATGATATTTCTCAGCTTTTCCATGAAAGTACTGTAATTTTCAACTTGAAATTGCTAGAGCAAAAGCATTGCAAAAATCAAGCTCTAGTCCTCAAATTCAAGTACTTTCAAGGCGTTGAATTTTTCATTTTTAAATTCAAGCATCTTCAAGGATTTTCAAGGCTTTTACGAACCCTGAGTAGGTAATGTTTTTGCCTTTAACTGCAAGGCGAAGGGAATTTAATTGTCTATTGTTGGTACCGAGTCACAGTTTGTTGCCAAATGTTCACCCAAGGGAAGTTGTCAGAAATCAGTAGATTGAAGCAATATTACTGTTCAATAATTCATATTGTTTTTAATAGAAAATCTCTGAATATTGAATAGTGCTAATAGCCACAAGAGAAGCAGTGCTATTTACAGTTTTAGTATATTCAATTAGGGGTAATTGACTTTCAATGAATACCAAGAGGGAATACACATATTTTGACCGTTTTGTGGGTTTAAAATACGTCATTCGAATAACTGAAACAAGGCCAAATCAAAACCCTGTGCATTCACTATTATTTCTTACAAAATTTTCGAGAATTGCTTTGCTGTCAACTGAAGCAATATTTCTTCACTGTAATCACTTTTAGCATCTAAACTTAGTTCAGTTCCACAAACATCAACAGTTTTTGGCAAATCATCTGATGGTAAATACTTGTTTAAAGATGAATTTTCATATAATCTTCTGCCATACTGAATAATATTAGATAAGGTGTTTGAATTCCAATAACTACATGATTTTATTATGGAGTACCAGAGTGAATAGACAGCTACAGCACAATTAACATTGAACTTTCTGGTTTCACAGGCATGACTCTGAAAAAGGGTACCATTTTGAACTTTATAAATTTGAACCCCTTTCAACTCAAATATATCATTGTTATGTATACTCTGAAAATAATGTACTAAGTTATTCAGTGATGATACTTCAAGCTGCACAAAAGTAACTTGAGGATGGCTTCTACCACAAATATCCCGGCCTTGCATGAGAATCGAATATTTTCAAGCCCATGTTACCTTTACAATAGATAGCAACTGCAGTACACCCTATTGTCAAGAAAAATTGTTGAAATTTTCGGATATGTGATTGAAAGGCTCTAGCTAAGGAGATACAGTACCAATATCCTTCTATTGTAGCTTCTTGATGAACAATACCAGTGTAGCTCTCACTGTATTAAAGTTCATAGTCAGTCTCGAACACATTTAAAAGTGTGGGTAATTCTGTCTGCATTAAAAACGACTGTCTGGTTAACTGAGACAAACTTGAATTCAACTGATTTCCAATATTCATTATTGACATGTGGTCATTAACAGAATTGATCCCTTGTTTGTTATTGTAAATCAAAGAGCATAAACTCATTGCAACACAGTGTTGTCCTGAATTTTGTCGAAATACCAACTCATTAGCTTGGCTATATGGTGCCGTTATTGTTTTGCTAGGGTGAATGTACATTGGAGTAGGGCCTGGGTTTTTCTCACCATCTGAACTCAGTTGAAATTTACAATAGTTTGATGCGTGTGTCTGACTCTGATAAAGACACATGGGTCTATTACAAGTAAAACATTGATAAATACCGACTAGCTCTATACTTCAATTTGATTATCCTTTGCTATAACCTCACAGAACAATTCAACAAATACTTCTTCTCATGTTGTGGAACTTTATTTAATCCTGCTCTCTTCGTATTAAGCTTGCAAACATTCTTTGTAACTCTTCTAACCTTCACATTGCGACGTAGCCAAGAGGACTTCGGTACGCTTGGACGAATACGCTCATAAATAAATTCCTTCAGTTTACTGCCCTTTCTTCTGAGATGTTTCAGAGTAGCTTCTGGTATTCTACTGGTTCTCGATCACGTCTAAATACACGGTTGTGTTTAAATGTAAACATAATATGAGATAGCTCTTATTCTTCCATATATCTGCTATGGCCTTACTGCCTGGGGACAGGCGGCCAAAACGCACCTAAGCAAGATACTCCATCTTCAAAAACGGGTAGTCCGCTTGATGAATTTCTCTAAGTTTAATGTTCACGCTGTTCCACTTTTTATCTCCACCAATATTCTGCCTTTACCTTTAATCTACTTTAAAAATTGCTCTATCGTAATGCATGATGTCTATAACAAAGTCGTGCCATCTAACATTTCCGCTCTCTTTAGACCCATTAAAGATGCTCATGATTAAAACACACGATCTTCTATCGCTGGTAACATCTATATAAACTACTCTCGACTAAATCACTTTACGAATTTTTTTCCTCTATGGGCGCAAAAATTTCGAACTGTATTCCTGATGTTTTGAGACAGCTCCCAAAATGTAGTTTCAAGAAAAAATAGCCGAATCTTTACTTCAAATCCTTCTAAACCAGGATTCTTATCCTGATATTGATACATTAATAGATGAAACGACAAGAAACTAGATTTCGTTAAAATAAAGAGTAGTTTGAGCTTTTCCTGTTTTTAATTATGTGCTCGTGGCTTCGTATTTAGTATACCTATATTTTTGTAGTCACTTTTGTAATTGACATCTGTACCTTTGTAACTGTTATTTATTTTTTGTCTTTAGAATAATATCATGTTGATATGTAATTGACACGTTTCTCATACTACCTGCCTCGATTAGCTTCGCTACATTGCAGGTAGTCTTAATCTACAAGTTAAGTTGTGATTATAAATAAAGATGTTGTTGTTAATATAGCCGGTTTCGCTTGATATTCCTCTATAGAAGGTTCACTCGTTAAGTACCGCTCGTAAATTGATCTCTCGTAAAGTTTGCAGACCGATCAGTTCCCAAAACGCTCCACAAGTTTTTGCGTGGGTCTACCGCGAACGGTGTATGACTTTGTATATGTATTGGGCGTAATAGCCATCGAATTTCTTTAACGTACATCAAGCAAGGAATTGTCCACGAAGGCAGCCACTGCTTTTAACCATGCGCTCTAGGGTACATTCTACCCATGCGCTGTAGGGGAACTGCGTTTTGTGACTGAACGGCTGACTGAACGCAAAAAAAAAAACAAAACAAAAAAAATAAAGGAAGCCGAATTTAACGTGCAGATAAGACAGTGGTGAAATTACGAGCGTGCGGTGATTCCCGTAAATCAAGGTCGGTAATATAACAGCCAAGATTATGTCACGATCGCTTTATTTATACAATGCAAGATTTTCTGGAGAAGTTTACCTTTCTATTTTCAACAAAACTAAATCGGAGATTATACGATTGCAAAGATCACTAGTGATTAAAAAAATTTTCATGATTCATAATAACTGATGGAATGAGTAGAGTGTAAATTGGTCGGAGATTATGAGTGATTTTAAATTTGAACGAGCGCGCAGCGAGAGTTTCATTTTAAATCACAAGCAATGTAATTTCAGGCGAAAGTTTCCGCTTCATTACAACCATGTTGAAATAGCACAATTTCCAAAGTTTTTATACAATAACAATATGTCGTTTTTCCTGCGGTCGGTTTAAAAAATTGCAACTGAAGGAGGAGGAAACGATTTGCAGCCCCAAAAGAAAAAAATATTCACACCGTGCATAAATTGCACTGCGAAGAGTGAATCTAACCTCTATTTTCAAAAACATATAAAAGTAAACAGTCAATTTTACTAAAAGTAGTTCATTCCAAGGCTATCGCCAATGATACTATAGTAATACAATGCATATAAGCCATTTTACTTGTACAAAATGTATCTGCGTTACCTTTAATTTTTAAGCTTCGAAGAAACTAATTCTTCACATCGAATCAGTTTAAGACGATAATTTTAAAAAACGGGGGTCAAAACCTAAATAAATGTTGCATATTTCAACCAATTATAGGCCGAATAACACTACTTTAATTTTAAAGTTAATATAGCGTTATATATCATTTAGAAAAGTTCCTTAAAATAGCATTTTGATGTTAATTCTTAAAGATATAAATGTCCCCCAAAAGCATTAAGGGCCAATCATTAGGGACCGATCGATCACATGATTTTCAGAGGGTTTTAATTAATGAAGTTAACCGTAAGTTGGAAAACGGCCAAAAAATTAACCTTTCGGCGTAAAACTTGACAAATTTTAACCACTAGTCGTAAAAAAGTAAAAGAAGAAAAATTACTGTAAAAATTAAAAGAAAAAAAATTACCGTAAAAATTGTGTGGTTCAATCACAATGGAAAATTATCAACCGTTGGCCTTAAATTGGCCAAAATTTTAACCGTTAGCCCTAAATACCATCGATCACCCCTTTTACTTGATTGAGACCCTCTTTTTAGGGGAGAACGGAGGGGGGATCGCTAACAGTCTAAGGGGGGGGGGAGGTGGCATAGAAAATTTACTGTCAATGTGGGGATTTCATTAGGAAAACTACAGAGCCGTATGGGGGATCACATAGTTTTCAGCGGGTCTCAATGGGTTATCTTAACCGAGAAGTTTCATTAATTAAGACACAGCTCCTCCCCCCAAAGGAGAATAATGACTGGTCCATTGGATTCTACTCTCTCTAATCCGAAAAAAGAAATCTCTATATTTAATTCAGTTCACGTTAGTTGGCCTTCTAAACCAGTACAAATTAAAACGACGATCAGTAATCACTTGGGTAAGCCACTTTTTTTCTGCTGAGTTTACACAATTCCCTTCGGGGATACTGCGTATGTAGGGGGTCCCATCGTAGCCTGTGTAATGATGAAAAACAAAAACACTTAAATGAATTATTATAACTTGGCTCGTTAAATCATATTCTGATATGAAAGGAAAATGGAAAAGTGAGGAATAGGAATGACTCTTGGTTGAAAATTTGATATATTTATCTTCTCTGTGGTTACTCCTTGCTTTCACTTCCAAGATCTCATGAGAAATTCTCCCTGCGGTCTGCGCTACAATTCTTATGGTGTTCCTTGGAGAATTTGTTAGTGCATCAACTTGTAGTACCCTAGTTGATATTTTTGTCTATTCTCCTAACTTGTCTGCTTGATATTGTATATTTATTGTAAGGAGAAATTCTGTCTTCGTCACACATGAGAAGTTAAGGGTTAACTTGAGTGCAGGCTCGCTGACAGCATGGCACGAGAGGCGAGGACCACGCGTTCCGAGTCGGCGCACGCGAACGATGTGAGCGCGCGAGAGGTTCACGAGCAGCACCCTTACAGACCCTCTTGCGTTCCCACTTTATTCGGGAACACAAAAACATTTCTCAACGAGGAGATAGTCATGTAGCATTAAAACCATGGAAATGTAATTACCATCTGAGTTTGATTGCCTCCTGTCAGAGGGGGAGTAAATCCTGCACTCGTTCCCGATGGATCTTCAAGAAGGGCTTCGATGAACGAATAAACCACCACAATGAAGTAGATCTTAGGAAAAGAAAGGAGAACATGAGGTAGGACCCAGGCCACCGTCAATTTACGAGTGGAGAGTTTAGTGTATTAGAGAATTGAGTGCTTTTCGATCAAGTTTACTGAGTAAAACCAAATCCAAGGTAACCACGAGTTTTGCATCTGATTGGTTAGTGGCGCGAGCTTTCTGAACAAATCACAGAGTGACGTAAGGCAAAACCAATGCAATCTCGATCGAGTTTCTTTCGACTCTCAAATAGAAATTACTCTAAGGCTCAAACACAACATACCGACAGCAACCATCCAAGGCTGTTAATAATTAAAAAAACGGCAAACTGTAAGATAGAGGAAAACAGAAATCATGTTAAGTTTTTTGAAAAACTGTTTACTAGTATTTCATTAAAAAAAAAGACGTTTGTTTTAATTTACCCCATTCCAGATGGAAATATAAAATATCATCACTCCAAGTGTGTAAAAGAGCTCCAAGATGCTCCACCCAAGCCATGGAAATGCCAAACGCTCGTCACCCTGCAACGGAAAAGAACGATGACGATTGACGTTAACTAACAAATAAATAAGTATGAAAGTCAGCACTCCAAGCTGTTACTCTTTGGGTTGCCATCCCAAGTATAAAAGGAAGTCTGCGACTGAATTTGAAGCGAAAGCTCGACGATTTGACGATTTGTATTCGACAGTCATATGGTTAGCTCTAACAAACATTGTTTGATGGGTCTGAACGCATCACAAGATCGTGATACTCTCCATTTTTCAGACCTAACATCTAGTGTGACGAAAGCCTTTATACTTGAATTCAAGATGAAAAGGCGTTTTGATATAGTTACACAAGAGGGGATAAGTTTGTTTTTTCATAAAATCGTGCCAAAGAACACTGAAAAGAAAACATCCCATGCATCCAAAAATAAGCTGTTCCAAGACATTTTCCCGTGCGTTGCAAGCTGCAAAAATGTTTAGAGAATAATAATCCCAACAGCCTCCATTTGGCACAAAAATATGCTCGTATATTTACCTTGGATAATATCGGAACAGATGATATCCACAGACAATTATCCGTGCATATCATTGCACCAAATGCAGTCAGACTACAGCTGTTTGTATAATATATAAAAATGTAAAAAAAAAACAAACAAAGCAACTGAAACAGCAAACAAAGTCAATCTTGATTATGCATTTCTGTCTTAGAAAAAGCCGTTTCCGTTGCATAATTTTCTGACTAGTTTTAAAGAATTATTATGAACCTCTCAGACAAATTTCATCATAATGTTTTATCAAATTGTTTTCAGTTACACGCGAAAATTACGTTTCTAGAATTAGTGTGTTAAACTTACTGAGCTACAGGATCCCAGAAGCAACAGGTTCACCAACAGTGAGATGAATGCGAATGCGATGCCAGCGTAACTCAGTCTGATGATTACTTTATTAAGAGATAATCATTAAAAAAAAAAACAATAAATCAATTAATTAGTCAAAAGGTAATCAGAAAATGAGAAAGAACTTAGACTAGGACAATACTTTCTGCGGAAAAAGGTTTTGACATGTTTTTGAAAATGTATTGGTTGAACATTCATTTTCACACAGATCACTAGCAATTCCATTGAACAGTATTTATTTAAGTAGCTAAAAAACCACACACATTCCAACGATTGATCTCTAAATTGAAAATAGTTTCGTCCTAAACGCGTGCCGTATCTAATAGATTTAACGGAACAAGATAAAAGTAAGTTGTAATACCTAGAAAATGCTCTTTACTAAAAGGCAGTTTTTGGCTGAGTTCGTCGGCGTTCTCCTCTAGTTCCTTGTAAACTTTAATATCACTAAATCTTTGATAAATTGAATATCCTGATCCAATCTGAAATATAGACAAAAACGCAACTGCTGACCAGATTTGATGTACCACAGCAAATATGAATTGCCCTCTTTCGAATAAATTAATAAAGCAGTTTGAAGGAGGTTTGATTTTCAAACTAAATTCAGTCATTTGTGATGCAAATATTGTGCGTCGAACAGTTTCAAGCCTCAACAGCTCTCCCTCCCCCTTCCCCTTTCTCTCTTCATCCCCCTCCCCCATCCCCATTCCCCCTCGCCCTCCCCCCTCTATTAAACGAAATTAATGAAAGAGAAACTGTATGTTTCAAACATAATAAATGCTTGACCATTGCCAGCGTTTACACCATCATACAATATCGCCAACATGACTTTAGGGGGTAAAAATTGTCTATATCGGCATATGTCAATGTCTGACTTTGAGTTCACTGTGCTTGTCACGTTTTGACATGAAAACGTACAGCTAGTATCTCAGAGGTACTTGTTCGAATCTCATCGAGGCGTGATTTTTTTTCAGGCTCCTTTTTTTTAATTTCTTTCTTTCTTGTTCACTTTCTTGTTCACTCATGTAAATATTTCAAGCGATGGAACGAACTTTTGCGCGGTTAATCGGCTCCGCTGTCGTTATTTTCTTCGGAACTAAAAGTTCGCGGTTCTTACGAATCGCGCAGAAAATCATGAAATCAGGTACTCGACTAAGGTATAAAGGCAGAGGGATATCTCAGAGTTTTATATGATTAATCATTGTTTAGACTCACCAGGCCCAAGATTGCGAGAATCACAACACCTGTGCGAAGACTGCAACCGCAACAACAAGTTTTCACCAACACTGCCATCGTGGATGGTAAGTTGATGTTACTCTTGTGAACATCAAACTTAACTGAACTGATTCGAGTGTAGCTGGTGTATGCTTTTAAACCTTTGGCTTTTGAGCGGATGCGTTTAAAAATTCCTTATGTAAAATACCTTAAATTCCCTATTCCTTCCTGTATATCGAGACAGAATATACTAGCTCGTCGATCAATTTCTACTTTCTCATTTCCCATCTTGTTGACAATATATTGTCTTAGTGAGAGGAATTTGCCTATTGTTTACCTCTAGTAGCTGGTCAAAAGGTTAAGTTGCTGGAGATGTCAGAGAAATAAAACGTGCTACTGGTCTACCGTTGACTGTTGATACTTACAAATTTCCGGAGTCAAAACGTGCAGAAATTACAAGTATGCGGTAATTGCCGTAAATCAAGGTCAGTAAAAAAATAAAGCTAAGATGATGTAGTTTTATTTTTGCTATGCAAGATTTCTGGAGAAGCTTTACCTACGATTTTCAACATATACAATCTTATAAGCGATTAAATTTGATTTTAGTTGTAAAAAAAGTATTTAGTATAAAGTGCGTAACCGAAATGAGTAATCTCTAATTTATTACATCACGAGCACCTGTAAACAGATTTGAATAAAAACAGGACAAATATTCCGTCCCCGCTGAGAACTGATTTACTTAAGCGAATGAACGTGTTTGCGGTGAGTTTGACTAATGGTCGTGGGTAGTGGGTCGTGGGTACAAGTCGTGGGTCGTGGGTGTGTGCGGTTGGTAGTTTCAGTGCGTTGTATCAAATGACGTCTAGTGAGAGAAATAAATATTTCGCGATCACTTCCAGTTTGTTCCTGAATGCAAGCCATTGTTTTGAATGACGCAAAAAGAGAAAAAAAAAGGTGACCTTGACTCTTTGTCTTTTTTCGCTTTCGCGGAAAAACCGGTTTTTATTTACCAGTTAAGCCTGGCCATAATTAATGAAAACTTGAAGCCTTGCAAATGACACCTGAAATCCTTGAAGACTCCTTGTAATTGGCTATCTACCGTGAAAGCGAGCAAAAAAAAAAAAAAAGATTCGTGGCCAAATCGCACCGCTCGGAGATTATAAGATTGCAAGGATCACCAGGTGATTAAAAAAGTTTCATGAATTATTGCTGGCGAGCCCTAGCGAGGTAGCAGCCTATTCTTTACATTAGCGTGAACAAGCCAAAATTTGTCGGATACAAGATCGGAGACATGCGCAGTCGACTGCGTTTTTTATATCCGTGGTGCTTGTGATGACATCACATAAATTACACCTGGAAATATCGATCGATTCCAAGCGTTTACAGCCGTCCCGCTATGCTAAACGAGGTGCATTGTTAATATAGATGTCTTTAATTGCTTGTGGAAGTATTCATCGAGGTCATGAACGGATATATTTTTGTGTTTGGCTGCTCTATTATGTGAGCAATTTTTGCCGATTCGTAAACAGGAGGTGCCAAGATATCGATCAAGTCCTACTTCATGGAGATTGCTTTTTCTCAGTGTATTCAGCAGCGGTGAAGTGGTAGGCAAAAATGCTTTCATTCGGAGTAAACTGCCAACTGCAGCTTGCTGGTCTCGGGAGAAAAGAGAGGAAGTTCTGAAGCCAACCTGCTTTATGTCGAAAGCGACTTCAGTACCACAGGCAAATTATTCACAGTATTCTTCGCCCGTTGAGGCGTTAAATTTGATCTTTGAGTCAAACTCTCTGCCCGTTGAGGTGAATAATTCGACCATTGAGTTACATTTGCCCGTTGAGGCGAAAGAAAAGCTTGCAATCATAGATTCAATATGGATTGCTCGTTGAAGCTAACCATTCAACAAAATGCAAACTCAAATGACTGGGCTTTGACACAAATTAGTATCTCCTTCAAGCTCTGACGCCAGCACCCACTTTCACATTGTAACTTCTAGTAATAATTAATTGAATGAGTGGAGTGTGAATTGGTCGGAAAAAATATGCGTGATTTTAAATTTGAGCCGGCGCACAGCGAGAGTTTCATTTGAAATCACAAGCAATGTCATTTCAGGCGAAAAACAACCATGTTGAAATAGCACAATTTCCAAGGTTTTTATACAATAACAGTATTTCATTTTTCCTGCGGCCGGTTTAAAAATCGAGAAATTAAAATTTGACCTTACTGTTGACTGTTTATTTAGCAAAAGAGAGTTCTCTTCATCGATAAAACGTAAATATAAACCGTATACCACTGTTTAGCAATACAACTCCTGGGGGGAAAAGGCAAAATGTATCGTTACAGAAATTGTAGTTTCATAGTGGCATTTTAACTTCCAAAGACCTTAATATAACGGAGTTGTTGACATGATTGCCGGTTTTTAACAGTAAGACACAAAAGTTTAACTAATTGCTGGGACAGCGTTATACAAAATTTTATCTGCCAATGGGGAGGGGAAGGGGGTCATAAAAAAATTTCAGAGCCTAATGGGCGAATCAAGTAAATTTTATCATGACACAACCAAACTCCTCCCACCCCTCCCCAGAAAAAAATTATGACTCGCCCTAAATACCAAATATTTAATTGGTTCTTTGAGTTAGAGCCTTGGGGAGAGGGGACAGTGCAGATTTTTCCGTTCTACGACTGGTAAACTCAGAGTTTCAGAGATCTACCTGTACTTAATCTATGGTAATATCCACAGCAGTTTTTTTTAGCCTCTAGTTTCAAAAACATATAAAAACTAGACGCATTGCTGCGTGAACTCGGGCTTTCAATATCGCACATGTGGAGTTATCTCGGTAGGGGACTGCCATATTGCCATCGTTACTGACGTCACGCAAATTCGTTTTTGCCGGTCATGAGTAAGTCCACTTGTGATTATTTTTGTCTACTGGAGGGTAATGAATGTTGTTATGGTACTAGACAACAATCAAAATAATATATCTTACTACGATAGGAGTAGGTTCCTACAGATGCCAAAGGTTGAAATTCAAGGACTTTTCAATGATTTTGAAGGCCAAGTTTTAGAAAATTGAAGGACCACTTTTGGAAAGGTTTGCATAAGCAATTTTACAATTATTTAATGTTGTTTCTCAGCTTTTCCATGAAAGTACTGTAATTTTCAACTTGAAATTGCTAAAGAAATAGCATTGCAAAAATCAAGCTCTAGTCCTCAAATTCAAGTACTTTCAAGGCGTTGAATTTTTCATTTTTAAATTCAAGCATCTTCAAGAATTTTCAAGGCTTTTACGAACTCTGAGTAGGTAATGTATTTGCCTTTAACTGCAAGGAGAAGGGAATTTTTTGTCTATTATTGGTACCGAGTCACAGTTTGTTGCCAAATGTTCACCCAAGGGGAGTTGTCAGAAATCAGTAGATTGAAGCAATATTACTGTTCAATAATTCATATTGTTTTTAATAGAAAATCTCTGAATATTGAATATTGCTGATGGCCACAACAAGAGAAGCAGTACTATTTACAGTTTTAGTATATTAAATAAGGGGGATTTGACTTTCATTAAATACCAAGAGGGAATACACATATTTTGACCGTTTTGTGGGTTTAAAATACGTCATTCAAAAAACTGAAACAAAGCCACATCAAAACCCTGTGCATTCACTATTATTTCTTACAAAATTTTCGAGAATTGATTTGCTGTCAACTGAACCAATATTTCTTCACTGTAATCACTTTTAGCATCTAAACTTAGTTCAGTTCCACAAACATCAACAGTTCTTGGCAAATCATCTGCTGGTAAATACTTGTTTAAAGATGAATTTTCATATGATCTTCTGCCATACTGAATAATATTAGATAAGGTGTTTGAATTCCAATAACTACATGATTTTATTATGGAGTACCAGAGTGAATAGACAGCTACAGCACAATTAACATTGAACTTTTTGGTTTCATAGGAATGACTCTGAAAAAGGGTACCATTTTGAACTTTATAAATTTGAACCCCTTTCAACTCAAATATATCATTGTTATGTATACTCTGAAAATAATGTACTAAGTTATTCAGTGATGATACTTCAAGCTGCACAAAAGTAACTTGAGGATGGCTTCTACCACAAATATCCCGGCCTTGCATGAGAATCGAATATTTTCAAGCCCATGTTACCTTTACAATAGATAGCAACTGCAGTACACCCTATTGTCAAGAAAAATTGTTGAAATTTTCGGATATGTGATTGAAAGGCTCTACCTAAGGAGATACAGTACCAATATCCTTCTATTGTAGCTTCTTGATGAACAATACCAGTGTAGCTCTCACTGTATTAAAGTTCATAGTCAGTCTCGAACACATTTAAAAGTGTGGGTAATTCTGTCTGCATTAAAAACGACTGTCTGGTTAACTGAGACAAACTTAAATTCAACTGATTTCCAATATTCATTATTGACATGTGGTCATTAACAGAATTGATCCCTTGTTTGTTATTGTAAATCAAAGAGCATAAACTCATTGCAACACAGTGTTGTCCTGAATTTTGTCGAAATACCAACTCATTAGCTTGGCTATATGGTACCGTTATTGTTTTGCTAGGGTCAATGTACATTGGAGTAGGGCCTGGGTTTTTCTCACCATCTGAACTCAGTTGAAATTTACAACAGTTTGATGCGTGTGTCTGACTCTGATAAAGACACATGGGTCTATTACAAGAAAACATTGATAAATACCGACTAGCTCTATACTTCAATTTGATTATCCTTTGCTATAACCTCACAGAACAATTCAACAAATACTTCTTCTCATGTTGTGGAACTTTATATAATCCTGCTCTCTTCGTATTAAGCTTGCAAACATTCTTTGTAACTCTTTTAACCTTCACATTGCGACGTAGCCAAGAGGACTTCGGTACGCTTGGACGAATACCCTCATAAATAAATTCCTTCAGTTTACTGCCCTTTCTTCTGAGATGTTTCAGAGTAGCTTCTGGCATTCTACTGGTTCTCGATCACGTCTAAATACACGGTTGTGTTTAAATGTAAACATAATATGAGATAGCTCTTATTCTTCCATATATCTCCTATGGTCTTACTGCCTGGGAAAAGGCGGCCAAAACGCACCTACACAAGATACTCCATCTTCAAAAACGGGTAGTCCGCTTGATGAATTTCTCTAAGTTTAATGTTCACGCTGTCCACTCACGCTGTTCCACTTTTTATCTCCACCAATATTCTGCCTTTACCTTTAATCTACTTTAAAGATTGCTCTATCTTAATGCATGATGTCTATAACAAAGTCGTGCCATCTAACATTTCCGCCCTCTTTAGACCCATTAAAGATGCTCATGATTAAAACACACGATCTTCTACCGCTGGTAACTTCTATATAACTGACTACTCTCGACTAAATCACTTTAAGAATTTTTTTCCTCTATGGGCGCAAAAATTTGGAACTGTATTCCTGATGTTTTGAGACAGCTGCCAAAATGTAGTTTCAAGAAAAAATAGCCGAGTCTTTACTTCAAATCCTTCTAAACCAGGATTCTTATCCTGATATTGATACATTAAAATTAATAGATGAAATGACAAGAAACTAGATTTCGTTAAAATAAAGAGTAGTTTGAGCTTTTCCTGTTTTTAATTATGTGCTCGTGGCTTCGTATTTAGTATACCTATATTTTTGTAGTCACTTTTGTAATTGACATCTGTACCTTTGTAATTGTTATTTATTTTTTGTCTTTAGAATGATATCATATTGATATGTAATTGACACGTTTCTCATACTACCTGCCTCGATTAGCTTCGCTATATTGCAGGTAGTCTTAATCTACAAGTTAAGTTATGATTATAAATAAAGATGTTGTTGTTAATATAGCCGGTTTCGCTTGATATTCCTCTATAGAAGGTTCACTCGTTAAGTACCGCTCGTAAATTGATCTCTCGTAAAGTTTGCAGACCGATCAGTTCCCAAAACGCTCCACAAGTTTTTGTGTGGGTCTACCGCGAACGGAGTGTGACTTTGTATATGTATTGGGCGTAATAGCCGTCGAATTTCTTTAACGTACATCAAGCAAGGAATTGTCCACGAAGGCAGCCATTGCTTTTAACCATGCGCTCTAGGGTACATTCTACGCATGCGCTGTATTGGAACTGCGTTTTGTGACTGAACGGCTGACTGAACGCAAAAAAAAAAAAAAAAAAAAGAAAGGAAGCCGAATTTATACTTCGGGCGTCTCCTTCGGAAAGCCCGAGTAATTAACAGTCAAGATTACTCAAAAGAAGTTTTTTTCAAGGCTATTGCCAATAATACGATAGTAATGCAAAACATATAGGCCATCTTTCTTGTACAAAATGCATCTGACATGATTGAGACCCTCTTTTTAAGGGAGAACGGATCGGGGGGGATCACTCGTCACCAACAGAGTCCAAAGGGGAGGACCATTGAAAATTGACAGCCAATGAGGGGATTTCATCAGAATACAACAGACCCTATGGGGGATCACATGAATTTCAGCGGATCTCAGCAGGGTTAGTCTTAATCAGCAACCTCGTTCCCATGGCCTTTGCCCCACCCCCAACTCCACCCCTAACTAAGGGAAAAGGCCCTGGGAACGACGTTGTCTAATCAGGTAACTCTCATTATGACGCAACCCTTCCCTCCTCCCCTTGGGAGAGAGATAGTGAGTGGTACCTTAACCCTTTATCTCCCAAGAGCTGATTGTTGATTCTCCCACAATTCCTTGTAAACTAGTAAGGATAATTTCATGTTACTTAGTTCTTAGTAACCGAGCGGGAGGTCTGTATGGGAGAATCTCGACCGAGGTCGCCAGTACAGTGACCGAGGTCAAAATTCTCCCATACAGACCGACCTAGCTCGGTTACTAAGATGTTTATTATATGGCTGTGTCTAAAAAGCAACGGAACATTATATTCTTTGCAACTTTTTATTTTAGACCAGTCTCGATGCCGGTCTAGATGGGAAAATCTAGACCGCTTTCAATATTGATTTCAGCCAATCACATTCGTGAACTCGGTATTTCCCAGTCCTCATATCAAACTCACGGGGTACAAATAGTCTCTTACTGAATTTCGTGACCACGCCCACTTCATCGGCCCACTCAAATCGAGTGCGATTTTTGGATGTTATATCATCTTGCCGACTCTCTGTATAAAAAGTTAACAATGTACCACCGAAATATTGAACTAAAATATCATGGCTTTCCATTTTGTGTATTTTCGTAGTACAAAGTAAAGATTTTCCCTCGTCATTTTCACCTTTTCCCGAGCGGGTCCGTCAAAATTAAGTAGGCGTTCGTGGTCAAAACAAGACCGAGCAAGGAGTCTTGGGTGATTTCTCTCTTACGCAAGCGAAAATTGAAAATGTACCGCCAAAATCAAAGAGAGGAACAAATTTTCTTTGTTTTGCTATGTAAATTGTCGAACAAGGAGCAGATTGAACCTTGTCAAATGGCTAGTCAAAACAACCACACCTTCCTCCTTTTGCTCGTTTCCTGTTTTATAAACGTGAAAGCAGTGGGAGAAGAATCGGGTAGCTCGGAAAGCGCTTCACCATCGTTTACTTACGAGATAAACAAGTAAGATTTGTAAAGTTATTTTCCGAAAGAGTCGGAATAAATACATTTTTTTCAGGTTAGATTGCTGTTTTTACCCTAAACGTCGTCCAATAAGTTTTTGTTGCAGCCTACTAATCTATACAATTTCGAAGGAAAATATTCAGATGCTTCACCGTCCCCGAAGGGGGTTCTCTCCTGGTGTACGGGTTCACAAGGGAATTACCATTTTTCTTTCTTTGTTTAGGAGCTATCGGTTAGCTATTGTGTATTGTTTGGTCTCTTGTATTGGCTCTTGTGAACCGGTACACGAGGACAGAACCCCGAAGGGTCTCCACTCATCGAAGCGTGTACTGTAGCCAATGTAGTGAATTTTCAGTCTCTTGTTGGGTTTGTCAACCTCTGTGACTTCAATATCATACAATTTTGTATCTTTTCTCTGTGAGATGACCTTTTTAACAGGGGTGTATGCTGAGTATTCGTTGTAGAATCGCTTTGGTTCTCTTATCTCTCTCTTTGGCTTGTCCGCCATTTTGAAAATTTGCTCAGGAGGGGATCTGGGTTAGCGGCCGCGCCAGGCTGGAACCGACTAAAACAAATGTCCATCGCAGTGGGGAAACAGTTAACAAATGGTAAACACCACAGCGTACACTATTGAGTTATGGATGCACGCGGGAGGTTGCTAAGCACGAAAGAAGCGTAAGAGTCGCTCGAGGCGATAGCCGAGAGCGACTCTAGCTTCTTGAGTGCTTAGCAAACCTCCCAAGTGCATCCATAACTCAATAGTGTACGCTGTGGTGTTTACCATTTGTTTTATAACATAACATTGATACGTTGTAGCTAAAGAGTTCCCTTTTATTTAACAAATCTTTTACGCGACCAGAAAAAACAAGCGCGCGCGGAAAAATAGTCTTTGCTCACGTCAGCAGTGTACACCCATGGGCAAATGGGGGACGCTAAATTGACCAATCAGAGCGCGCGTTTTATTTTGGTTATGTTATAATTTGATATGGTGAGACACAGCCGTACAATAAATCAAGATATCAACTTCTACCTGATAAGTTTTAGTATTCTCATTACCTGTTTGTTGTTTACATGTGTATCACTTTTGGGAGTGATCATGAATGGGTTAATTCTGCTTTCGATCGATCAGAAAAAAATGTTCACTGCATCTGAACAGAGTTGAGCTCAGTTAGCGTTAGATGGCCATTACAATAATTACAGATTGAAACGATGATCAGTAATCACTTGGGTTGGTCACATTTTTTTCTTGCAGAGTTTACACCGTGCCCTTCTGGGATACTGCGTATGGAGGGGGTCCCATTGCAGCCTGTGAAATGAAAAAAAAAACGACTTTAATAAATTATTATAATTTGGCTCGCTCAATGATATTCTAATAGGAAAGGAAAATGAAAAAGTAAAGATTAGGAATGGCTCTTAGTTGAAAATTTAATAAATTTATCTTCAGTGGGATTAACTTGCGAGCAGGCTCCCATCGGATGTGTGACACGAGAGGCGAGGACCTCGCGTTTCGACCGGCCAGACGCGCGTGAACGATGTGAGAGCGAGAGAGGTTCCCAAACAGTACCCTAACAGATCTCTTGCGTGCCCAATTGGGCGGCCGGCTCCAACTCTTTTGTAATTTTGTTCAGTAACACAAAAAAAATTCTCAATGAGGAGATGGTCATGTAGTATAAAACAATGGAAATGTAATTACCATCTGAGTTTCATATCCTCCTCGCAGAGGGGGAGAAAATCCTGCACTCGTTCCCGATGGATCTTCACGAAGGGCTTCAGTGAACGAATAAACCACAACAATGAAGTAGATCTTAGGAAAAGAAAGGAGGACATGAAGTAAGCTCTAGGCCACCGTCAGTTTACGAGTTAGAAACTAGTTGAACAAGAGAATTGAGTGCTTTTTGATCGAGTGTGGTGAAATAAAGTCCAAAGTATATACAACTGCCAATCAGAAGAAAGAAATTTCTCTTAGGAGCCAACGAGAATTTAGAGTAAAAAAAGGGCGGGAAAAGCCAGACGACTAAGTCGTGCTTGGTTTTGATTTTGCATCTGATTGGTTAGTGGCGCGAGATTTCTAAACCAATCACAGAGCTAAGTAAGACAAAACCAATGCCATGCCGAATTTCTTTTGACTCTCAAATAGAAATTGCTAGAAGACTGAAACAGAACATACCGAGAGCAACCATTTGATGCTGTAAATAACTAGAAAGACGGCAATCTGTAACACAGAAAGAAATAGAAATCATGTTAAGTTTGGTGAAAAACTATCTACTAGTATTTCATTGAAAAAAGAAGTTTGTTTCAATTTACCCCATTCCAGATGGAAATATAAAATATCACCACCCCAAGAGTGAAAAAGAGCTCGAAGATGCTCCACCCAAGCCATGGAAGTGCCAAACGCATGTCACCCTAAGACGGAAAAGAACGAGGATCATCATTCGCGTAAACTTATGAATAAATAAATATCAACGTAAGCACTCCAATCTGCGACTGTTTAGGTCGCCATGGCAAGAGAAAAGGAAAAATCGGCGACTAAATTTGAAGCGAAAGGCGTCAATATTACAATTTGTTCGGCAGCCATATAGCCAGCTCTGATAAACATTTTTGTCATTGTGTGTTTAAGATGTTCTGTTAATTTGAGATAATCGTTCGGGTACAATACTTTCAATGCCCTTCTGGCGCACGATTGGTCTAGAAAACAAAAGAAAACATCCCACGCAGTAAATAGTAAACTGTTCCTTCACATTTTCTCGTGCGTTGCAAGTTGCAAAAATATTTGAACAATGATAAACACAACAGGCTCCATTCGGCACGAAAATATGCTCGTATATTTAGCTTGGACAATATCTGAACAGATGATATCCACGGACAAATATCCATGCATATCATCACGCCAACTGCAGACCGTTGTTTATAAAATATATAAAAGTGTGAGAAATAAACGAACGATTGCAACTGAAACATGCAAAAACAATTCAGCGAAACATAGCCAATCCTAATTATGCATTTCTGTTCTAGAAACGCCGTTTTCGTTGCATAATCTGCTGACTAGTTGTAAAGAATTATTTTGAACCTCTGAGACAAATTTTATCATGATGTATTATCAAATTATTTCCACTTACATGCTAAAATCACGTTCTTAGAATTAGGGAGTTGGACTTACTGAGCTACAGGATCCCAGAAGCAACAGGTTCACCAGCAGTGAGATGACTGCGAATGCGATGCCAGCATAATTCAGTCTGATGATTGCTTTATTTAGAGATGATAATTAAAAAATGAAATCAATCAATTATCAGTCAAAAGATAATCAGAAAATGAGAAAAAAGTTTAGACTGGGATGGTACTTTTTATATATTAGTTTAACATTCATTTTCACACAAGATCATGAGCATTTCCACTGAACAGTATGATTTATTCAAGAGGCTAAAAAAACCCACACATTTCAACGATTAATCTCTCAAATAATATTAGTTTCGTTCTGAACACTTGTCCTTACTAACAGATGTAACAGAACATGACAAAAGTGAGTTTTAACACCTAGAAAATGCTTTTTGCTGAAAGGCAAGTTTTGGCTGAGTTCGTTGGCGTTCTCCTCCAGTTCCTTATAAACTTTAATAGAATGAGCTCCTTGATAAATTGAATATGCTGATGCAATCTGAAATATAAGCAAAAGAGAAACCACAGACTAGATTTGATGTACCACAGCAAATATGAATTGCCCTCTTTCGAATTAATCAGCAGAATGAAGGAGGGTTGATTTTCAAACTAAACTCAGTTATTTGTGACGAGGAATTAATGAAAGAGAGATCGCGGTTTCAAACATCAAAAACATACTGGATCAAACTTACCAGGCCTAATACTGCCAGAATCGTAACACCTGTGCGAAGACTGCAGCCGCAACAACAAGTTTTCACCAAAACTGCCATTCTATATGATCAGTTGATGTTACTCTGGTGAAGCTCAAACTTAACCTAACTGATTCGAGTGTAGCTAGTGAATGCTTTTAAACCTTCGACCATTGAGCGAATGCGTTTAAAAGTCCTTATCTAAAATACCTTGAATTCCCTATTCCTTCCTGTATATCGAGGCAGAATATACTTGCTCGTCGATCAATTTCTATTTTCTCATTTCCCATCATGTTGACAATGTATCGTCTTAGGGAGAGGAATTTGCCTATTGTCCACTTCTAATAGCTGGTTAAAAGGTTAAGCTCCTGCAGATGTCAGAGAAATGAAACGTGCTGCTGGTCTACGTTAACTACTGATATTGACAAATTTCCGACGTCAAAACGTGCAGATGAGACAGTGGTGAAATCACGAGCGTGCGGTGATTCCCGTAAATCAAGGTCGGTAAAATAACAGCCAAGATTATGTCACGATCGCTTTATTTATACAATGCAAGAATTTCTGAAGAAGTTTACCTTTCTATTTTCAACAAAAGTAAATTTTACAAGCGAATAAATTTGATTTCAGTTGGGAAAAAAGTATTAAGTGCGTAACTGAAATCAGCAATCTCTATTTATTTCGCATCACGTGCACCTACAAACAGGTCTGAATAAAAATAGGAAAAATTGATTTATGCAAGCGAATAAACGTGGCTTATTTAGATTTTTTCCGTGTTTGTACTGCACACGAAAGCCTCTAAGCTGGTTGTTGCATTGCTTCTTCTAATCGTACGAATATGTAAAACAAAATTTCATACGAACATGGCGGTGAAAACCATCGATATTAAAAGTTTCTGCTTTTATTCGCACAACGCAATGGTAATGTTTAAAATGCAAAAATAGGTTTTTTTCCTGTTCAATGTTACTACTGCTTTCATTCAGTTAGTTATTTTACTTCACCTACGTATTAAAATTAACAGTCGTCTTCACTGATGTGGTAGCCCCAGCCAGTTGTATCAAATGACGTCTGGTGAGAGAAATAAATATTTCGCGATCACTTTCGCCATTGTTTTGAATGACGCAAGAAAAAAAAAATAGCTGACCTTGACTCTGTTATTTGTTTCTTTCGCAGAAATAACTCTTTTTCTCTCTTCGGTTAAGCCTGGCCATAATTAATGAAAGCAAAAATCTAGCTAATGACAACTGAAATCCTTGAAGACTCCTTTTAATTGGTTATCCCTGAACTAAAGCGAGAAAAAAGGAGATTCGTGGCCAAATCGCACCGCTCGGAGATTATACGATTGCAAAGATCACCGGTGATTAAAAAAATTTTTATGATTCATAATAACAGATGGAATGAGTAGAGTGTAAATTGGTCGGAGATTATGAGTGATTTTAAATTTGAACGAGAGCGTAGCGAGAGTTTCATTTTCAATCACAAGCAATGTAATTTCAGGCGAAAGTTTCCACTTCATTACAACCATGTTGAAATAACACAATTTCCAAAGCTTATGTACAATAACAATATGTCGTTTTTCCTGCGGTCGGTTTAAAAAATTGCAACTGAAGGAGGAGGAAACGATTTGCAGCCCCAAAAGAAAAAAATATTCACAACGTGAATAAATTGCACTGCGAAGAGCGAATCTAACCTCTATTTTCAAAAACATATAAAAGTAAAGTAAAGTTTACTAAAAGTAGTTCATTTCAAGGCTATCGCCAATGATACTATAGTAATACAATGCATATAGGCCATTTTACTTGTACAAAATGTATCTGCGTTACCTTTAATTTTTAAGCTTCGAAGAAACTAATTCTTCACATCGAGTCAGTTTAAGACGATAATTTTAACTATAATAACGGGGTCAAAACTTAAATAAATGTTGCATATTTCAACCAATTATAGGCCGACTAACAATACTTTAATTTTAAAGTGAATATAACGTTATATATCATTTAGAAAAGTTCCTTAAAATAGCATTTTGATGTTAATTCTTAAAGATATAAATGTCCCCCAAAAGCATCAAGGGCCAATCATTAGGGACCGATCAATCACATGATTTTCAGAGGGTTTTAATTAATGGAGTTAACCGTTAGTTGGAAAACGGCCAAAAAATAACCTTTCGGCGTAAAACTTGACAAATTTTAACCACTAGTCGTAAAAAAGTAAAAGAAGAAAAATTACTGTAGAAATTAAAAGAAAAAAAATTACCGTAAAAATTTTGTGTGGCTCAATCACAATGGAAAATTATCAACCGTTGGCCTTAAATTGGCCAAAATTTTAACCGTTAGCCGTAAATACCATCGATCACTCCATTGACTTGATTAAGACCCTCTTTTTAGGGGAGAACGGAGAGGGTTCGCTAACAGTCTAAGGGGGGAGGTGGCATAGAAAATTTACTGTCAATGTGGGGATTTCATTAGGAAAACTACAGAGCCCTATGGGGGATCACATAGTTTTCAGCGGGTCTCAATGGGTTATCTTAACCGAGAAGTTTCATTAATTAAGACACAGCTCCTCCTTCCCCCCAAAGGAGAATAATGACTGGTCCCTGGGATTCTATTCTCTCTAATCCGGAAAAAAAAATCTCTATATTTAAGCCAGTTCACGTTAGTTGGCCTTCTAAACAATTACAAATTAAAACGATGATCAGTAATCACTTGGGTAAGCCACTTTTTTTCTGCTGAGTTTACACAATTCCCTTCTGGGATACTGCGTATGTAGGGGGTCCCATCGTAGCCTGTGTAATGATGAAAAAAAAATTAAAAACACTTAAATAAATTATTATAACTTGGCTCGTTAAATCATATTCTGATATGAAAGGAAAATGGAAAAGTGAGGAATAGGAATGACTCTTGGTTGAAAATTTGATATATTTATCTTCTCTGTGGTTATTCCTAGCTTTCCCTTCCAAGATCTCATGAGAAATTCTCCCTGCGGTCTGCGCTACAATTCTTATGGTGTTCCTTGGTAGTGCATCAACTTGTAATACCCTAGTTGATATTTTTGTCTATTCTCCTCACTTGTCTGCTTGATATTGTATATTTATTGTAAGGAGAAACTCTGTCTTGGTCACACATGAGAAGTAAAGGGATAACTTGAGTGCAGGCTCGTTGACAGCATGGCACGAGAGGCGAGGACCACGCGTTCCGAGTCGGCGCACGCGAACGATGTGAGCGCGCGAGAGGTTCCCGAGCAGGACCCTAACAGACCCTCTTGCGTTCCCACTTTATTCAGGAACACAAAAACATTTTTTAACGAGGAGATAGTCATGTATCATTAAAACCATGGAAATGTAATTACCATCTGAGTTTGATTGCCTCCTGTCAGAGGGGAAGAAAATCCTGCACTCGTTCCCGATGGATCTTCACGAAGGGCTTCGATGAACGAATAAACCACCACTATGAAGTAGATCTTAGGAAAAGAAAGGAGGACATGAGGTAGGACCCAGGCCACGGTCAATTTACGAGTGGAGAGTTTAGTGAATAAGAGAATTGAGTGCTTTTCGATCAAGTTTACTGAGTAAAACTAAATCCAAGGTAACCACGAATTTTGTATCTGATTGGTTAGTGGCGCGAGCTTTCTGAACAAATCACAGAGTGAAGTAAGGCAAAACCAATGCAATCTCGATCGAGTTTCTTTCGACTCTCAAATAGAAATTACTCTAAGGCTCAAACACAACATACCGACAGCAACCATCCAAGGCTGTAAATAATTAAAAAAACGGCGAACTGTAGGATAGAGGAAAACAGAAATCATGTTAAGTTTTTTGAAAAACTGTTTACTAGTATTTCATTAAAAAAAAAAGACGTTTGTTTTAATTTACCCCATTCCAGATGGAAATATAAAATATCATCACTCCAAGTGTGTAAAAGAGCTCGAAGATGCTCCACCCAAGCCATGGAAATGCCAAACGCCCGTCACCCTGCAACGAAAAAGAACGATTACGATTGACGTTAACTAACAAATAATTAAGTATGAAAGTCAGCACTCCAAGCTGCTACTCTTTGGGTTGCCATCCCAAGTATAAAAGGAAGTCTGCGACTGAATTTGAAGCGAAAGCTCGACGATTTGACGATTTGTATTCGACAGTCATATGGTTAGCTCTAACAAACATTGTTTGATGGGTCTAAACGCATCACAAGATCGTGATACTCTCCATTTTTCAGACCTAACATCTAGTGTGACGAAAGCCTTTATACTTGAATTCAAGATGAAAAGGCGTTTTGATATAGTTACACAAGAGGGGATAAGTTTGTTTTTTCATAAAATCGTGCCAAAGAACATTGAAAAGAAAACATCCCATGCATCCAAAAATAAGCTGTTCCAAGACATTTTCCCGTGCGTTGCAAGCTGCAAAAATGTTTAGAGAATAATAATCCCAACAGCCTCCATTTGGCACGAAAATATGCTCGTATATTTTACCTTGGATAATATCGGAACAGATGATATCCACAGACAATTATCCGTGCATATCATTGCACCAAATGCAGTCAGACTACAGCTGTTTGTATAATATATAAAAATTTAAATAAAAAACCAACAAACAAACGAAACAGCAAACAAAGCCAATCTTGATTATGCATTTCTGTCTTAGAAAAAGCCGTTTCCGTTGCATAATTTTCTGACTAGTTTTAAAGAATTATTGTGAACCTCTCAGACAAATTTCATCATAATGTTTTATCAAATTGTTTTCAGTTACACGCGAAAATTACGTTCTTAGAATTAGTGTGTTAAACTTACTGAGCTACAGGATCCCAGAAGCAACAGGTTCACCAACAGTGAGATGAATGCGAATGTGATGCTAGCGTAACTCAGTCTGATGATTGCTTTATTAAGAGATAATCATTAAAAAAAATCTATAAATCAATTATTCAGTCAAAAGATAATCAGAAAATGAGAAAGAACTTAGACTAGGACAATACTTTCTGCGGAAAAAGGTTTTGACATTTTTTTGAAAATATATTGGTTGAACATTCATTTTCACACAGATCACGAGCAATTCCATTGAACAGCATTTATTTAAGTAGCTAAAAAACCACACACATTCCAACGATTGATCTCTCAATTGAAAACAGTTTCGTCCTAAATGCGTGCCGTATCTAATAGATTTAACGGAACAAGATAAAAGTAAGTTGTAATACCTAGAAAATGCTCTTTACTAAAAGGCAGGTTTTGGCTGAGTTTGTCGGCGTTCTCCTCTAGTTCCTTGTAAACTTTAATATCACGAAATCCTTGATAAATTGAATATGCTGATCCAATCTGAAATATAGACAAAAACGCAACTGCTGACCAGATTTGATGTACCACAGCAAATATGAATTGCCCTCTTTCGAATAAATTAATATAGCAGTTTGAAGGAGGTTTGATTTTCAAACTAAATTCAGTCATTTGTGATGCAAATATTGTGCGTCGAACAGTTTCAAGCCTCAACAGCTCTCCCTCCCCCTTCCCCTTTCTCTCTTCATCCCCCTCCCCCATCCCCATTCCCCCTCGCCCTCCCCCCCCCTTTATTGAATGAAAGAAAGATCCAGAACTGAAAATGATATTGCTGAATCACTGTACTTGCTAAAACGTCCTTGCTCCGGTGCTCATGTTTTCCAGTCGATATTCTTCAATCGATATTCCTTATTTTTTCATTTTTCTAGTTACTTTTTTTGACCACTTACATGAGTCATACTCAAATTAAACATTTTAGGCAGATTTTCTAAACGCTACATCTTTCTTCAGTGATAAGGATAACCAGAGACAGTGTTTGTATCGCGATGAATGTTCTAAATCATTGTTTGTAATCTCTAAGCTACCCCGGAAAAAGGAATACAAAATAAAAACAGGAAGATAAAACGTCATATGTAAATCACGTAAACTTTTCCCAAGTTATTAAGGGATAAAGTGGTAATCTTTGCCTTCAAATTCACTCCAAAATATGCTCCTACAGATCACTTATCGAGTTACTGTCCCCTTAGTGACGTCAGTATGTGCTGTTTACAACGTGTTTCTCTGATGACTCTTGTGAGGAAGACGAAAGGTCGCGTCATACCAACCACGAGGTATTCTTTTCGTGGTTTCAGTTTCTTCAGTTGAAGCTCACTTAAGATAATCTTTTCTTTACATGAATAATATTCGCTGGTCAAAATACGATTTCTCTTCTTAGATTATGATCAGATTCCTTTACAGAACGAAGAACCCGAATAACTTTGCCTCGCTCCAATCATGAGGTTTCTAGTCGGTGGGTAGCACTCAACATATATCGAAGAGGTACACGTTCCAGTCTTACTGCGCTGAAGTTATTTTCTGCGCGACTCAAGGTTCGCGCTCTCAGCTAGCGTAATCGCGAAAATCGTTAAATCAAGAAGTATTTGGGTTTGAAAAGGAGAGTGTGTCCGAAATTTATAGGATTAATAACGGCTAGAACTCACCAGTCCCAAGATTGCGAGAATCATAACACCCGCACGAAGACTGCAGCCACAGCAACAAGTTCTTACCAAAACTGCCATTGTAGATGAAAAGTCAAAAATATACTTCTGAACGTCAAGCTCCGTTAAACTGGTTCAAGTGCGACGGCTGGATGATTTTAAACCTCTTACTTTTGAGATCTGTTTAAAAATTCCTTTTAGTAATTTTCCGTGCATCCTGGTGGTGAGAATTTGTTTCCTATCGACACTGACAGAATTTAATCTCGTCGATCAATTTGTATTTTCTCATTTCCCATCTTGTTGACAATGCATTGACTAGCAAGTTTTAATCACTTCTGGTGATTGGTTAAAAGGTTAAGTCTACGAAGACAAAAAAAATGAAAATTGTAGTTGTTAGAGAAGAACTGATTTTTAAATTTTAACTTTCAGTTCATTAAACGTCACGTGTACGGTGGAAAAATTTACAGTCTTTACTGGAAACTAATATGCGGAAGGGAAAGAACGTGGTGCCGTTATAAATTATCCCGTGTTATTGTATACGCATGCCTCAAAGCAAGTAATTTTATAACTCCTTCCATTCGTAGAACCAGATAAAACTGAATTTAAGATTAACATGGCGGTGAAAACCATGAGAATTGCACATTTATTATTAACGGTAAATTGTAATTTATCGACAACACGGAAACGTCTAAAACACGAAAAGCAGCTGTTTATCTTCCTGTTTAATGCTTCGATAGATTTCATTCATTACTTTGTGCACGTATACTATGGAAAGTAAAAGTACTCTTCATTGATATGTTAATCACAGCGCTTTGCCTCAAAGGACGTCTGACGGAGGCAAGGAAAAAAAAACCCGCTATCACGTTCAGTTTGTTCGCAAATGAAAGACACATAAATATCTTGATCTTGACTTAAAGTTGACATTTTTCTTTCCCAGAAACTACCAGGTTTTTTTTATTCACTGGTTAAGCTAAGCCATAAATAATCATTGGAATGCTTACAACCTTGCTGATTAACCGAATGAAAGTCTTTGGAAACCTATCAAGAATCATTGTAATTGATTCTGAACTAAAGCAAGAAAAAAAAAAGCGATTCGTGGATAAATCGCATAGTTCAGAGCAAATCCGGCAGATTTCTTAGATCACTGGTGATTTCAAATAAAATTAATGTAGAAAATAAAGGTAACTGATAGAATAAGAGGAGTGTAAAGTGGTCAAAAATGATGTGTAATGACCCAATTCCTTTGTAATGGTTTTCTAAAGTACTTCTCTAACCTCGCCTCGAGTGAATGCCCAAAACTAAAGGAAATATACAAAATACAACGCAACTACCAAGCAGTTGACCAAAACGATGTCGGTACACAGAACATTCCCGAGCGACTGAGGTCATGTGATCAAAAAAGACGGGAAAACAAAACAGGGAACCCAGCTAACAATACAGGATATTTTAAATTTGAATCAGCGCGCAGCGCGTAATATTATCATATCACGACATATTAGAGGCTGAATATTACTTTAACTTTAAAATCAATATTACGTCAGGCAACTTGTTTCGACTATCATTTTAATATCAACTCCTGAAGATATAAATGCCCCCAAAGGGACTAGAGACCAGTCATTGTTTATAGCTCAAGAGGTGCGGGAGGGGGGGGGGGGTGCAGAGGACCAGTGGGGTCCTGTAAGGGTTCACACGGTTTTCAAAGAGTTTCAATGGGGTTAACCGGTATATTATACGCAGAAATGACAAATTTTAACCGGTCGTTCTAAAAAGATTAACCGTAAAAATTTTGTCTGGTGACCACAATGGAAAATTATCAACTGTTACCCTTAAATTGGCCAAAATTTTAACCGTTGGCCGTAAATACCATCGGTCACCTCATTGACATGATTGATACCCTCTTTTTAGGGGAGAACTGAGGGGGGATCGTTCGTCGCAAACAGTCTAAGGGGGGAAGGGGCATAGAAAATTGACTGCCAATGAGGGGATCTCATCAGAATACTACAGAGCCATATCCAGGATCATATGGATTACAGTGGGTCTCAATGAGGTTAACCATTATCAGGTAACGTATATGAGAACGATCCTTCGCAGTAAAGCACTATTTGAGCAATAGTGAAAATCAGACCTGAAAAAAATTTCAGGCCTGTACGGGATTCGAACCACTGACCTCTGCGATACTACTGCAGCGCTCTACCAATTGAGTTTCATTATGACACAACCCCTCCCCACAGGTGAAAGATAATGACTGGCACCTTAGTTCCACCCCCTACCGATCAGAAAAATAAAAATCTCTATATTGAAGCTCAGTTCACTTTAGTTGGCCTTTCAAAAAAATTACAAATTAAAACAATGATCAGTAGTCACTTAAGTCAGTCACATTTTTGTGCTAAGTTTACACAGTTCCTTTCTGAGATACAGCGTATGGAGGGAGTCCACCAGCCTGTGAAATTATGAAAAAAAAAACACTTTCATAAATTATTATAACTTGGCACGCTTAATCATATTCTGATAAGAAACGAAAATGAAAAGGTAAGGAAAAGGAATGACTCTTGGTTGAAAATCTGATACATTTATCTTCTCCGTGGTTAACTTGCCCGCCGGCTCATCGGCAGCATGACACGAGAGGCGAGGCCCACGCGTT